>NC_042622.1:142673801-142991030 GCF_901001135.1 Rhinatrema bivittatum
TCGGTAACATAGTTTGTTATCAATGTTAATTGTTAAATGTGATGAATCATGTCCAGATCTCTCTCAGATTTGAGTACAAAGCTATCTTTAAACTTGTAACTTAACCTTTGTTGATGCGCTCTCTATTAAAAAAAATCTACACACTTGGTGATTATCGTAGTGTGTGTGTGGGTGCTAGATTGTACATACTTTGCCCTTCCCTGGCACTTTTTGTCCCTTCTCTTTTTGAAATGCTTGTTTAAAGAGCCAGGTCTTTAAACTCTTCCTAAAGATTTTGCTGTCTCTTTGTAATCTTAACTCCAAGGGCATGGAGTTCCACAGTATGGGTCTTGCCAAGGATAGTGCCCTTTCTCTTACTTGTGTTAGTCTTGCTGTTTTGACTGATGGAATAGTTAGGAGTGCTTTGTTGGCTAATCTTAGGTTTCTGTTAGGGACGTGTACCTGAAGGGCTGTGTTTAACCAGTCTGCGTTTTCGTTATGTATTAATTTATGTATGGTGCATAGTATTTTGTACTGTATTCTTTGTTCAATGGGGAGCCAATGTAATTCGGCCAGTGTTTCAGTGATGTGTTCTCTTTTACTTTTGCCGGTTAAAATTCTTGCAGCTGTGTTTTGCAAAATTTGTAGTGGTCTTAGTGAGGTGTATGGTAGCCCCAGTAGAAGGGCGTTACAATAATCAGTGCTTGCAAATATCAACGCTTGTAGTACTGATCGAAAGTTGGCAGTTGTTAGAAGTGGTTTAAGTCTTCTAAGAACCATGAGTTTGGTGTATCCCTCCTTTACTTTTAATGATATATGTTGTTTTAAGCTTAATTCTGTGTCAATTATTACTCCTAGGTTCCGTACTTTCTCTACTAGTATTAATTGTTGGTTGTTTTTGAGTGTGATTGGGCTCTGTTTGATTTCCATATTTTTTCGATCTAAATGTAGGCATTCTGTCTTCTCTATATTAATTACTAATTCCATTTGGTTTAGTAGCTGTTTGATGATATCTAGATACATGTTGGCTATGTTTAATGTTTTCTTAATTGTATCGTCAATGGGTAAAATTAATTGAATATCATCAGCATATATATAGTGTGTGGTTCCCAGACTAGCTAGCAGGTGGTATAGTGGTAGCAGGTATATGTTGAACAATGTGGCAGATAGGGTGGATCCCTGTGTATTAACTTCCGAGTTACGTCTACTAATCCACAATAAAACAGCTTTCTTTGTATTTAAAACCAACCTATTTCTCGTCTTCCATCTCATCATATTGGCAAGACAGTCCCTAAAACGATCTTAGAAGTACATTGTCATCTGCATTAACCAAATATAAAATTATATGTTGTCGGCATAGATATAATACACAGCTTTTAAGACCTCTAAAACAGTCCCCAGAATTTGTAAATAAATATTAAATAAAACAGATGATAAGGCAGAACCTTGCAGCAATCCTAATTTAATAGCTTTCAACTTGAGCACTTTTCTCCTATACTTGCCTGCTGCTTCCTATCTGTTAGGAGGCAAACCAGGCAAGTACAGTTGAGCATACTCCTATAGCTTACAGGCACTGCAAAAGGACCTTATGATTCACTGAACTGAATGCAGCAGCTATATCTAGCTGAATAAGCAGTACCAAATTCCCATTATTAATTTTTCGCTATATAGAATCTACTAAAGACACAAGTAGTGCTCCGTGCCTTGTGCCTTCCTAAAGCCGAACTGATATTTGTCAAATATCTCATTCTCCTTCAAAAAATTTGCCAGCTAAACCAATACCTATTTCTCTAATAACTTCCCTAGCGTAGTTAGATTTGTAATGGGATGGAACCTTGATAATCAACCCCAGGTCGATCAGGATCTTTTAATACAGGGTAAACTATCCTTCTTTTAAACACCTTAGGCACGCATCCTTCTGCAAGTGATTTACATAGAAAAGTAGAAATGACAGCAGAAAAGGACCAGATGGTCCATCCAAGCTGCCCAGCAAGCTTATGGTAGCATCTGCCATGCCGTACAGCTCACCCCCATACTTATCAGTTTCCCACACCGTCAAAGTCAGGGCCCTTGTTTGTTGCTGTCTGAGTCCAATTCCCTGTTACTTCTTGCCGTTGAAGCAGGGAGCTATGTTGGAGTTGCATCAAGAGTTTCAGGCTTATTGGTTAAGGGTAGTAACAGCCGCATTAGCAAGTTATCCCCATCTTTATTTGTTTTCCCACCCCATAAAAGTCAGGGTTCTTATTGGTTGCTGTCTGAATCTAATTCCCCATTTCTTCTTTTTGCCCTGCTGTTTGAAGCAGAGAGCAATAATGGAGTTGCATCAATGAAGGCTTATTTTTCCTGGCACTGAAGTCAGGCTATCCGGTCTGTAGTTTCCCGGATCATCCCTGGAGCCC
Organism: Rhinatrema bivittatum; assembly: GCF_901001135.1. NCBI lineage: Eukaryota > Metazoa > Chordata > Amphibia > Gymnophiona > Rhinatrematidae > Rhinatrema > Rhinatrema bivittatum. Next base: position 142,676,180 of record NC_042622.1, read on the forward strand.
TTTTTAAATATTGGGGTTACATTTGCTATCCTCCATTCTTCAGGTACAATGGTGATTTTAATGATAGGTTACAAATTTTTACTAATAGGTCTGAAATTTCATTTTTGAGTTCCTTCAGAACGCTGGGGTGTATACCATCCGGTCCAGGTGATTTACTACTCTTCAGTTTGTCAATCAGGCCTACCACATCATCTAGGTTCATCATGATTTGGTTCAGTCCATTTGAATCATTACCCATGAAAACCTTCTCCTCCCCAACATCCTCTTCAGTAAACACCGAAGCAAAGAAATCATTTAATCTTTCTGCGATGGCCTTATCTTCTCTAAGTGCCCCTTTAACCCCTCGATCATCTAACGGTCCAACTGACTCCCTCACAGGCTTTCTGCTTCGGATATATTTAAAAAAGATTTTACTGTAAGTTTTTGCCTCTACGGCCAATTTCTTTTCAAATTTTCTCTTAGCCTGACTTATCAATGTCTTACGTGATCATACATCTGCCGTGAATATCTACAAGTTCTCTCTAAATGGCTTCTCTCACCCAAGTAATCCCTCTCCACCCAAACAGTACACTATAACACCAGTCTCTTTTAAAGTTGTCATGTTCTTTGTTTGAGAGATGTATTTTTGCAACACAGCGAAACCAAAAATTATTCTTATATAAATAGCTTAGATTTGTTTTGCTTTTAGCTGGGCTATTAATACCACCCGTACTGAATGTAGCAATTTTATATGCCAGGTTCAGAATTTGCCTTACTTAGATTTCTTCTCACCCATTTCTTGACTGTATTGCCTGTTGCTTAACCGGGTCCCAGTATCAAATTTCAGTCTAAAAAGGCTCACTATCACGTAGCCACTGTGAGAATCCATCAGCTTACAATTCCAAGTATCCTTCTCCTCCAACAACGTCCCAGACCAACCATTTCAATATGTTTGCAGCGCCTGAACTACGACAAGTTTAAATCTTTAGACTTCTGCACAGTATACTCATTCCGCACTTGCTCTGTTTGGTCAGGCTCATGCCACTAAACTTAAGATTCAACAAAGAAAAACACACAGAGGAACAACAAAAACATTATCCACAAACAAATATGCACACATGCGCACACACACATTTGATATGTACATGTACATATGCATACCAGACATGTACACACTTAAATGCATGTCCATATATCCATTTGTATACGTGCATACACACAACCCCCCCCCCCCCAATAATCTCCCCCTCCCACTAACGCACTAAGCAACTCAGACCTTCCATTCATCAGTTTCTCATACTCTTCAAAACCCAAGTTTTCCTTTTTGTAATGCTTCAATAAAGATTGGGGGGGGGGGGGGGGAGAAATGGTTCCTTTTTTTTTTTTTTTAAATCTCCTCTTGATCTGCTTCCTTTGCGTCTCCAATGGCTTCAGCTAACTCCACTGTTCTTATTTATGCTGCTATCTTGGCGGAAAGGACTCCTTCGTCTCTGCTGCTACTGTTCCTGAGTCTGCTCCCTTGGACATCAGGGCAGGAAACCGCACCCTTCCTTGCTGCTTTCTGGCCTGGGACTTCCTCCCACACACAGTCTCCGTCTCCACGCTGCCTCAGCAGGGGATCTGCAGGGCACAGCCTAGGCGGGCTCCTGATTTGCTTTGATCTCTGGGAACGTGCTGAGCTGTTTTTTTTCCCTGCCATATCTCTATCAGAGGACGTTAGTTTTTATTAATATAGTTCTCTGCTTCATCAGGATTGTTCAAAAGCCTCCTCCTTCCAATAAAGGATAATTTTGTAGGGTACGGCATGCTTTCATCTCCCTCATGCATTTCTTTCTTATCTTTCACCGAGTCCCTTCTTTTCTGTGCTGTTTCAGCACCTAAGTCTGGTACGGTTATCATTTTATTTATTTATTTATTTATTTAAAATTTTTGTATACCGACATTCGTTAAGCAAACATCACATCGGTTTCCATGTAACATAAACTGGCCAACAGGGCTTTACAATGAAACTGATAAGGGAACTGGGTAGTGGGAAGAAGGGGGAAAACGAATGGAAAATACTGTACAAATATATAAGCGTAATAAAATGGTTAAATATAAGCAAAGAAAAATTATATACAAGTATTATATACTTGTATATAATGAAAAATTATATACAAGTAAATTATTTACAATAAAAAGTTCTGTGGAGGAGTTTGGAGGGGGAAAGGGGGGATAGGTGATATGCTTGGGGGTGAGGGGGGGGGGGAGATAGGTAGTATGCTTGAGGGGCAAGGAGAGGGGTGGGGGGAGGGGTGTGGGAGAAAGGAGTAACAAGCAGTGGGGTTCATGTGTAGGCTCGTGTGAAAAGCCAAGTCTTGAGATTTTGTCTAAATGTTTTGGCGCAGGTCTCATGGCGTAGGTGGGTGGGAATAGAGTTCCATAGGGAGGGTCCAGCGAGGGATAGCGCACGTTGTTTGGAGGTTGTTAGGTGGTAAGGTTTGGGAGATGGAGTGTGAATATTTGCTGTGTAGGGTGTTCTGGTAGGTCTGGAGGAGAAACGGATGTGTAAACTGTCTGAGAACCAGAGCATGTCAGGATTGTGGACGGCTTTATGTATGAGGGTGAGAGTTTTAAACTGGATTCTGGCAGTGATGGGAAGCCAATGAAGTTGTTTGAGAACAGGTGTGATGTGTTCTTTTCTACGGGAGCCGGTTAATACACGTGCAGCTGCATTTTGAAGCAGCTGCAGGGGGGCTAGGCTGTTCTTCGGGAGACCTAGGAGCAAAGCGTTTGAGTAGTCTATTTTGGATAATATAAGGGCTTGTAGGGCAGTTCTAAAGTCGTTAAAATGCAGGAGGGGTTTAAGTTTTTTTTGAGAGTGTGTAGTTTGTAGTAACAGTCTTTGATGGTGGAGGAGATAAATTTCTGAAGGCTGAATTGGGGGTCAAGGGTGACACCTAGGCCTCTTACAGTTTGGGAGAATGTAGGGAGAGAGGGGGGTGAATTGGCTGCAAGTGTAGGTAAAGAATTGATGGATTGCGGAGAGATGATCATGAGTTCAGTTGTGTTGGGGTTTAGGGCTAGGGATAGGCCACCCAGGTTTTATAGGCAGTTTGACCTTTCTGTCTCACTAGTGTTTATGATTTTCTTTCTTGAGACTGACGCATTTGAATTATTACAGGTCTAGGTTCAGCATTTTCAGCTGGCTTCTACCTCAGCTCCCTGGGATCAGCTCTCTCTTCCCCATCCTCTGCCTTTTTCTGTAACCTGGCCAGCATTTTCTGCAATTCTGTGATCTCAAACAGTCTCTTCTTACCATCTTCCTCTAATGGACTAATGGCGTGTTTCAGCCTCTCCAATTCTCTGGGCAAACTCTTCCGACCTTGTCTCAGTTCTGTCTGGGTGGCCTATCCCTGTTGCAGTGTAATTAGATTTATCTCACCTCCTTGACGGGCCGGCGCAATAAGACGCGCGCTCAAAACGGGAGCGTGTTCCTAACGCACGCACAGCCACATCCTCTGTGCACCCGATGCAGTATTTAAATGAGATCGAAATCGGGGAAGCATAAAAAAGGGTGCGCTAAGGGAGATTTGTGCGTTTCTGGCGCTGAAAGGAATTTATTGCAATTGAGCTCCCATTGCAACGAGCGCTCAGTACAAGCATCCGTTTTGATCATGCTTCGTTTTGGTTATTTTGCTGAAGATCATAGACTTTGCTGATTTTAATGTTGAAAGTTTATTTTATCAGACGCCCATTGCTATGGGCATCTAAATTGTGCAGTCATAAGAAGTGGGTTTTTTTTGTTGGTTTTTTTTTAATCAAATCAATATATAGTGGGGCGGATTTTAAGAGCCCTGCTCGCGTAAATCCGCCCGGATTTACGCGAGCAGGGCCTTGCACGCCGGTGTGCCTATTTTACATAGGCCTGCCGGCGCGCGCAGAGCCCCGGGACTCGCATAAGTCCCGGGGTTTTCCGAGGGGGGCATGTCGGGGGCGGGGCCGAGCGGCGCGCCGTTTTCGGGGCGGGACGCGGCATTTCGGGGGCGGGCCCGGGGGCATGGTTTCGGCCCAGGGGCGGTCCGGGGGCGTGGCCGCGCCCTCCGGACCCGCCCCCGGGTTGCGTCTAGGTTCCGCTCTTTGAACTGCTTGTTTAATGACTTTCATTAATACATTTCTTTGAAGATTTTGATTTTGCATTTCTTGAGGGCAGATTTAAAGGGATTTGCTACACACTTTTCCTTGGGTGTTTTATCCTTGAGTGAGCTTTTGCGGCTTCTCCACTTCATTGTGTGCAGCTTTTAGGTCTTTGACCTAATTTGATTGTGAGCATCCGTATGCATAACTTTTCCAGTTGTTTTTTCTACTTTCTGCTCTCTTGATAGAAACATAAGTAATGTCACAAGACTGGGCAACAGGGAGCATGAGGCATGTTGGTGCCACTCCTGCTGAGTCGCTCACCAGGGTTTGGGGTGATGCTTTTGAAATCTTTGGCAGTGAGTTCTAAGCTTACAAAGATCACTGTCTTCCTAGATGGGAGTCATTCTCACAGCTGGGGGAGTTTAGGGTCATAGCAGTATCTGGAGGTGGTGGATGAACCCTTTTCACTTGTGGAAGAACTGAGCACTGACGTCATCTTTTCTTCTCTCTGGACTCCTCATCTTGCCCTGTTCAGATGTGGATGAGTGTGCCGATAGCGCTCGGTGTGAGAATGGTTGGTGTGAAAATCTGCCCGGCTCCTTCCGATGCACCTGCCAGGAGGGATTCATATCAGCCCCTGAGGCCAGGGGCTGCATGGGTAAGTGTGCCCGCTTTGCAAGTGTGTGCATGTTCTGTCAAACATATATACAAGCGTTACTGGAAAATATAGGGGAACAGAGAAGAGGATGGGAGTTTGGCCAACATATGGACTGGTAGGGCTACTCGGGAGATGAGGGCTTGGCTGACACATGGATGCTGCAAAGCCGGTGTATCTATGAAAGATAAGAGATTTTATTTATTTATGTTACAACTTTTTTGTACCGACATTCGTGGGTACATCATATCGGTTTACAATGAATTAGGAGAAATACAGCGAACAGGGGGGGAGGGGGGGACGACGACAGCAAAGGGGGATAAATGAGGCAAAAGGCATAATGTAAGGGTGATTCAATGGGTGCAAATAACAAGAAATATAAAGAATATAATATGGTGCATAGTAGAAACAGAAAGAGATGATTGTTTCCATTTCTCTGTACAGATGTGGATGAATGTAAGGAGCAAGAGTTGTGTGCCCATGGGACCTGTGTTAACCTGGTTGGCTCCTTCATGTGCCAGTGTGATCTGGGCTACCAGCCTTCCCGGGATAACTTCAGCTGTGAAGGTGAGGTAGGAAGGGCCTGGGATGCAATTATGCAATCCCAGGTTAGCCAATGCTGGTAGGGTACATCCATTTTCATGCAGCCCGGGATGTGCAGACAGCTTCCTCCCTCTCACACACATCTTTACCTCTCTCTCTGCAATCTGCTTTTATTTCCTTCTGCAGATGTCAATGAGTGTGACTTTCCTTTTGCCTGTGTTGGAGGGATATGTGCCAACTCGGATGGCTCCTACATCTGCCAGTGTCCGGAGGGATACCAGCTCCTGCTCGGGAGGAAGTGCAAAGGTAACAGAGCACCTACTCCACCATGAGACAAAAGTACTGGGAAAGTCTTGTCACAGACGGGTGCGTCTAGAACAATTTATGTTCCTTGTTCTCTCCTTTCTCATGCACACTTATTTGAACATCCTTTGACTAGGTGGTGGGTTTTTATATGCATTTAATTTAGCATTTTCAAAATACAAAAATACACTAAGAGGTCCATATTCAGAAGCATTGAACTGGATAATTTATTTAGATTTATATTCTGCCTTTCAGCCACTTCAAAGCAGATTACATTCAGGTACTGCAGGCAGAGCTGTAACCTGGCCATTTGGTACCTATAGCCAAGTAAAAAAAAAAAAAAAAGTGCACTCTCACCCTGAACACAACCTACAGCACCACGAGCCGAGAGACTCTGATTTTTGACCCAGCGGCCTTTTCTTGGGTGAAATATTTCCAGGGACTACAGGCCTTTGTACAGGCGCAGTCTACTTCCTTTCTTGCCCCTGTCCGGACAGAGTCCCAGCCGGCCCCCTCTCCCTCTCCCCTTCCTGTTGGCAGACCTCGAGGCATGCCCCACCTGACCAAGGGTATCCCTAGTGGGGACTCTGATGGCACAGACGAAGAGCAAGATCTCTTGGAAGAAAAGGAAATTTCCCCGGGATTAGAACTGTATCGAACCATGTTACAGTTCTTTCATAGAGATGAATTACCGGCCTTGGTTTATCAGACCCTGAAAATGCTGGGAGTTCCTGGAGCGGAATCTGTGATAGAACCAAAGAAGAATCCCATTCTGATTTCCTTGCGCAAAGCCTCTTGTTACTTCCCAGTACTGGAAGCCATCCAGGAGTTGACTGACCTGGAATGGGATGCCCCAGAAGCAAGTTTTAAAGGGGGCCGGGCACTAGAAGCTCTGTACTAGAGATGTGAATCGGAACTGATATTGGATCCGATTCTGGTTCCGATTCACATCTATAGAGATGTGAATCGGAACTGATATCGGATCCGATTCTGGTTCCGATTCACATCTCTACTCTGTACCCACTGGATCCAGCAGTGAAAGAACATTTGCATTTCCCTAAAGTGGATGCACTGGTCTGCGCTGTCTCTAAGCAAACAACTATCTCAGTGGAGGGAGGAGTAACCTTAAAGGATGCGCACAATATTTGGTTGGAGTCTATCCTTAAACAAGCCTTTGACGCAGTAGCTATGACCTTACAGATTGCTTCTTGCTGTGCCCTGGTAGCACATTCATGACTACTTCTCTCTCAGGATGTGGATGAGAGAGGTGAAGCCAAGAGCGGGGGTGAAACTAAGAGCGGCTATGGAACTCGCTGCTGCGTTTTTAGCAGACGCGGGCTCAGATTTAGTCCGTACTTCAGCCAGAGGAGTGGTAGCGACCAGAAGACAGCTATGGCTGCAGAATTGGTAGGCCAACCCAACTTCCAGACCAACCTTACAAAGATGCCCTTTAAAGGATCACTCCTTTTTGGAAACAAATTGGAAAAACTGGCCAGTAAAAGGGGTGAATCTCCAGTCCCCCGGCTACTGGAAGATAAGAGGAAGCAGCTGCAGCACCCCTCGTCTATGAGGGGCCGGTCCAGGGGCTCCCAACATTTCCACCCCTACAGAAACTGGACATTTCAGAGGCCTCAGCCCCTTGGGAGAACTCAGTCCTTTTGTAGTCGACAGCCCAAGAAAGGTGCAGGTTCGGGTTCAGGCTTGTCCTGAACTTTCCAATGAAATTTGGCTGACCCATCTTCAGAATGAGGAGATAGGGGGGGTCGACTGTCTCACTTTTACCAACGGTGGGTCGAGATCACTTCGGACAAGTGAGTACTGGAAGTCATACAAGAAGGATATGTTCTGGAATTTCACAGCACTCCTCAGGACATATTCATGATGTCTCCTTGTCACTCCCAGGACAAAAAGCAGGCAATGGAGATTACGCTTTTAAGACTGCTCAGGATGAGGACAAGAATCCCAGTACCCCTGCCCCAGGAAAATACAGGGCATTATTCCATCTATTTCATCGTACCCAAGAAGGAAGGTTCCTTTCGCTCCATCTTGGACCTCAAGATTGTCAACTGTCACCTACATGTGAGTTCTTTCTGCATGGAAACCTTACACTCTGTGATAATGGCCATTCAATTGGGAAAGTTACTGACCTCCCTTGATCTATCCGAGGCCTACCTATATATTCCAATCCGTCTAGAACACTAACGCTTCCTACACTTTGCGGTACTTGGGCGCCATTATCAGTTCCGGGCACTGCCCTTTGGCCTAGCTACAGCCCCCAGAACATTCACCAAAATTTTGGTGGTCTTGGCGGCAGCAGCATTGAGAAGAGAAGGAATCCTAGTACACCCGTACTTGGATGACTGGTTGATCTGAGCCAAGTTCATGGAGAGCCCCCGGGTGACCATCAAGGTGACCACATTGCTTCAGGAACTTGGTTGGGTAGTAAACCTGGACAAGAGCAGTCTCAATCCTTCCCAGTCCTTGCAGTATCTGGGAGTCCAATTCAACATCAGGCAGGGCAAGGTCTTCCTCCCGACCACATGGATATGGAAGTTGATGTCCCAGTGCGTCAGTTGATGAACACAATAAACCCGACCATGTGGAGCTATCGCCAAGTTTTCATTTTGATGGCGGCAACCTTGGAAGTAGTACTGTGGGCGAGAGCACATATGCGCCCACTTCAACACTCTCTGCTGTCATGTTGGAACCCGCAGTCTCAGTTTGATTTGGCTCCACATACCGATGGGTCTGCTCTCACCTCCAGTGGTGATTGCAGGAGGCTCATCTGAGGAAGGGTGTGTCTGTGTCCTCCCCAAACTGGCTGCTTCTCACAACAGACGCAAGTCTCCAGGGCTGGGGAGCTCACTATCAGAAGCTCATGGCCCAAGGATGTTGGACGGAGGAAGCCTGAGCAATAAGGCTGCCATGCTTACAATTCAGCCACAGACTCCAGGGTCAAGAGGTCCATGTAATGTTGGACAACGCAACGACAGTAGCCTACATCAACTGCCAGGGAGGAACCAAGAGCCAGCAAGTGTCTCTGGAGATGGACCTCCTTATCTACAAATGATATTGGCCTCCCACAGGAGAGTAGGCGTTGTTGGAGAAAGCCTTTCAACTGATAGTAGATCGCTGGGGCCTCCTGTCCATCGACCTGCTGGCTTCATCTCACAACGTGAAGGTTCCTTGATTCTTCAGTCTCAGAAGAGATCCATGGTCCCTGGGAATCGATGCACTCGTTCAGCTCTGGCCGGAAGAAGAGTTACTTTGTCTTCCCTCTGTGGCCCCTGCTGGGCAGGGTCATTCACAGAATCAAATACCACAGGGGTTTAGTCCTACTAGTAGCTCCAGATTGCCACATGCATCCGTGGTATGCGGACATGAGGAGACTCCTGGTGGAGACCCCCCTGTGCCTCCCACCGCACAGGGACATGCTATTGCAGGGACTGGTCCTTCACAAGGATCTGAGTTGATTCTGTATTACAGTCTGGCCCTTGAGAGGGCTCGCCTGATGAAGTGAGGATATTCTGCAGCAGTAATCGTCTGAAGTTCTCCATGTTCTTAGCGTATGCGCAGGTGTGGAGAGTATTTTTTAGGCCTGGTGCAAGGAGCGCGATGCCCCCCCCCCCCAGGCAGTCCAAATCCCACTTATTTTGGAATTTTTACAGGATGGCTTGAATAAAGGTTTGGCCCTTAACTCCTTGAAGGTACAGGTGGCGGCTCTCTCTTGTTTCAGGGATGAAGTGGAGCCTCCCTATCTGCTCACCCGGAAGTGGTACATTTTCTGAAGGGAGTGAAGTACCTTCGGCCTCCACTATGGTTGCCGGTTCCATTGTGGAATCTTAATCTAGTATTGGAATTTTTGGCAGGTCCCTCTTTTCGGTCGCTGTGCAGTCTTTCCTTGCATTTATTAACCTTGAAAATGGTGTTCCTGGCGACTGTATGCTTGGCACGTCGCATCTCTGAATTGCAGGCATTGTCGTGTCAGGAACTGTTCCACCGGAACCGGCAACCATCTTTCGTACAGTTCCATCTTTCTTGCCAAAGCTAGTCTCGGAGCTTCATTTGAACTTTGAACTCTTTCCTTCCACTGCTCTCCAGAACAGACCCAAAGGCACCTAGAATCTTTTATAGTGCTGGCCACCGCTTATTACCGGCTTTAGTAGCATGAGATCTATTTAATGTTTGGGTACTTACCAGCAGTGGCATGCAGTTAGGGCCTTCAAGAGATTCAGTGAATCCCCAGCCCATAGGTATCACTATGGGCCACCTCAATTTAATATATCAGATTGGGCAGGGATAAATCAAACCCCTGCCCGATCCAATCAATGGCATTACACAAACCCTGGCCTACAGTACTCCCCACAGGCAATATTAGTCGTGTTTATCCAAACGTCATCTCCTGCTGCTGCAGTGCCAATCTTACATCTCTTACCACAAGATCAGCCCCGTGGTAGCAGGAGATGACATTAGGAAAAACACAACTTCTGCCGCCACCTGCCTGACAACTCGGTTTTGAGGTGGCTGAAGAGAGAGGATGCAATGGTTGCCAGTGGACCCCATCCTGCTGGAGGCAGAAGGGAGAAGGAGGATGCGGTGGCCACCAGCAGACCCCATCCCACTTGTGGCAGAAGGGAGGATGATCCAGTGGACTCCATCCTGCTGGCGGCGGAAGAGATGAGGACGCAGTGGCTGCCAGCGGATCCCATCCCACTGGCAACTGAAGAGAGAAGGATGATGTAGTGCCGCTAACAGAACCCCATCCCGCTAGCGGCTAAAGAAGAGGCCCAGGCCCTGTGTGTGTGTGTGTGTGGCTGAGGTAGAGCTTGTGTGTGTGTGTGTGTGTGTGTGTGTGAGTGACTGCTGGGGTGGGGTGAGGTGGGTGTGGGTGTGGATGGGTGAGATCCTGTGTATATGTGGGTAAGAGGCTGTGGTGTGGGTGTGGGTGGGTGAGATCCTGTGTATATGTGGGTAAGAGGCTGTGGTGTGTGTGTGTGGCTGGATGAAAGCCTGCGTGTATATGTGGCTGGGTTTGTGGTGCCTTCACTAACCCAAATGGAAGCGTGAAAAACTGAAAATGATTCCCTAAAATTATAAAATGTAAGAATTTCTGATGTTGTTCCCAAATGGGAATAAGCAGATAAGCCCCAGTCAAATCTGACGATGCCAGGATTCTCCTTTGCAGACCACCACTATCACTGATTGAAGCGTCTCAGTTCGGAACTGTGGCACTCTGAGAGCCATATTTCCTAAATGGAATGCTTTCCTTTCACCTGTTCCCCTAGGGGAACTGGCACAATTGCATTAAAATGTCTCAGGCGTGCTAATGTGGTGCAAACCACTGCCCGCTTGGTGTGGGAAGGGCAAGAAGGGATCATGTAAGTCTCTCGAATAGGACAAGAAAATTCCAAGGAAGAGTAGACCAGCCTCAGTTCATTGCGTAGCCTTACTCACCCCGGCTTCCTGACCCGGAGCCTTCTTGGTCCTGAAAAGACCCGTTCTGCCTGAACCTTGCCTCGGCGAGGAGGCTGGCTCTCTATTTGATTGATACCTCCTGCTTTCTCTAAATCTCGGATGAAAGAAAGAACTCTTCTTGTTCCCTTCGGTTTATCATTGGATGACTTATGCCATTTGGACTCCCCCAGGTGCTTTACCACCTGCTCCAGGTCTTCCCCAAATAAGAGTTTGCCCTTGAAGGGGAGAGAACCCAGCTGTGATCTGCTGACCAGTTTCTCAACCAGGGAAGTCTGGCCATCGCTGCTGAAACCATAATTCTCGTGGCCATACAAATGACATCTTATAAGGCGTCTGCCACATAGGCTACCGCCGCCTCCAAATATTCCGCCTGCTTGGTAGAAGTCAAAGAGCCTTTGTCATTCACTTGAGAGTGCTGCACCCACTTCAAACATGGTCTCTGCATAAAGCTACTGCAAACTGCTGCCCAGGTGCCTAACGTCAAGAGCTCACAAATCCTCATGAGCTTCATCTCTAACTTCTGATCCTGCATGTCCTTCAGCGCTGCTGAACCTGCCACCGGAATAGTGGTTACCGGTGAAACCAAAGCGTCTCCATCAGAGTTGCCAAAATCTCCAAGGCCTCCTCTAGTAAAGGATAGATTTTTGCCACAGCTCTCCCCAACCTTCAGGCCAGTATCTGGAAGGTCCCACTCCCTGACCACTAGCTTCTTGACCGATTTATGAAAAGGAAAAGACTTTGCCAGTTCCCTCAAGCCTTCCATGACGGGATCCTCCCCTTTGTGGTCAGACTCCTCTTGTGGAATTTTTGATCCCTCACTCCTTCAATACATGTGTGAGTTTGGAGCCAGAATTCGTCCTTCCAGAATAGTCTGACAATCTTAGGATCATCTCCCTCAGTTACCGGCCCTTCTTCCAGATTGAAAGGATCTTTTGCTGAATCCCGATCTGGAGTATTCCTTCCTGGACCATCATTACCATCGGAATCCTCTGACTCTGTCACCAAATTGCTATGCTGGTCACTCTGACCTAGCATGCGAAGGTTACCCCCAGACTCCATCTGTGAGTTCAATTTCCTAACCTTAGCCGGTCCCAAACCACTCAGAGTGGGAGCCTTGCCTCCTTGCAGCCCTCCTAGCCAGGAAGGAGAAGAAATTCTGTAAAAAATCATCTGAATCAACTGGCCCATCTGATTCCTCCTGATCGAGGACTGGCTCTGAATGGCCGGGAATCATGGAGGTGGAGAATCCGCTCCCTCTCCCAGGCCCTCCATGTTAGCAGTACCTGCCAACAAAATGGCCACTGTTCCCGCACATTCCACGCGGTCCTCACTGCTTGCCCCGATGATCGGGTGACTTTCCATTCCAGTGCTGCTGCTGCCCTGGTCTCCCTGGTGTTGCCCTCACCTCTGGAGACGCAGCGAACACAGAGACCCACTGAAGTGAGCCGTCCGCCTGAGCCGCAGCTCCCGCCACCTTTTGGAACTGGCACCAGGAAAGGAAAACACCGCAGCATGCGCTGCCGGCTTCCCTTGCTGCCACGCACACTCTGGACTCACCCGACCGTGACTGAAAGAAGCCCTGCCCTCAGTAAGAGCAGCAGTCCCCCTGTCCTCCCTGCTACCACAAGGCTGGCTCCTGTGTTCACCGTTAGCTCCTTTTCTCTCTCTTCAATTTTTCTTCTATTTTTTTTTTTAAACCAAGGTGATGGTGGTGGTAACGTTGGCTCTGTGGAAGGAAGGAGTCTTGGTACATCCATATCCAGACAACTGGTGCATTTGTGCGACGTTGGAAGCACTGTGTCACGACTCAGGGCAGAGGGTCATGGGCAGGTTGCAATCTCTGGACTGGGTAGTAAACCTGGAGAAGAGCAACTTTGTTCCATCCTTGTCACTGGAGTATCTAGGGGCCAGATTCGATACCCGATTGGGCAAGGTGTTTCTCACAGCGGACAGAGTGGCAAAACTTCAGGTGCAGATCCGCTGCTTGTTGCAGTTATCGGTACCCCTCAATCCCGACTCCAGCTCTCTCCAATTTTAACAAAAAATAAACAAACAAAGGAAAATGAAATTTTGAACATACTAATGAGGATTGCACGTGTTTCTGAATGCCTATATTGTATCACCTTCTTTTCTATCTAAGAGGCTATCAAATAAAAAAAAGAAAAGATGATTCTGCAAAAAAGGTACTTTACACTACAGTGAATGAGAAAAGGAAGGGACTGCATATTGTTGATGCTCAATGAGCAGCCACGCAGCACTGAGCCCACGGTGGCCACTGAACCATGAGGCACTTTGTTCCCGCCTTCGGGATAACATCCGGGGCCTTGGCGAGGTCCTCGGGCACGGTGCTTGTTATTGCCCAGAATCTTGAGCTGTGCCAGATTGAGCAGGGCATAGAAGAGATCCTTCGGTGGGGGGAAGTTTTTCCACTGGTGTGTACTCTGCTCTTTTCTAAAACGATCAAAAAGTACTGAAAGAACATAATCTGACCTTTGTATTGAAACTTTTCCTTGGTGTGAGCCTTATTTAACACCAACATTTTGTCCTGAAAATTATACAGTTGCATGATTTCAGTCTGGGGCTGATCAATGCGCCCTCTCTATCTCCAGCAGACTGCCTTTAACCGGCAAGTCCAAGGCCTCTGGTATCCAAGCCAAGAAGAAGGCCTTCGGATCTGTGCTCGCCTTCCCCCTTCCAGGAAACCAATAAGTCACAAGTTATTTTTACAGCGTTGATTCTCCATATAATCTAGCTTGTCCAACAGTGCACCTAGTCTCTTTTCTATGGTATCAGCTTTCCTGCTGCTTTCTTATCAGAGAAATCTCCAAAACCTCCATTTTGTTGAGTGCTGCGTAAATTCGGGAAGAGTTCTCTTGCACAGAGGCAACAAGTGTCACAACCTTCTGAGCAACCACAGCCAGGTTATTAATATCTGATGTAAGTTTCTTAAAGAACGTTTCAAACATTTATTGCAGTTGCTTAATGGTTGTCCGGTGGCATGGCTGGCAGCGGCCATTCCTCATCCGAGGCCTGCTCTTCTGGTGAGTTCACTTTGTCACTTGATTACATTGTACCCACACGTCGAGGTTTACCAGCTTTCTCAGCCCACGTAGCTGGTAGCGAGACAAACTCAATGCAGTTTCAGATAGGAATCAAGGCCAGGGAGATGAGGAGTTCACACCTTGCACGTATGCTCTTATTCAGCGCATCATGTGACCCCCTGAGGTGACCACTTTTATCCTTTGACCTTCTTGCCTCTCTCTGTCTGAACTCCAGATATTGACGAGTGCACTCTGGACCCCAACCTTTGTGGCCCCCACGGTGTATGTGAAAACATTGATGGTTCCTTCGTCTGTGTCTGTGATGATGGCTTTGCTCCATCCGAGGATCGTCACAGCTGTGAGGGTGAGCAGAAAGCTACAGAGGGGGAGGGTGGGGAAGCATTGTCCTTGTGCACATCTAACACAGCCGTGAGGTGAAGAGAGTGCTGTGGAGAGGGCAGGGTAACAGTCCCTGGGCGTGTCTGACACCATGCCTGTGAGGGTGAGGAGTGAGGAAAGTAGTGTCCCTGACTATTTGTGGCGCCGTGACTGTGATGATATGGGGCATGCCCTGGGGGGCAGTATTCTAGGATATGCCTGACACACCACAAGCTGTGAGGGTGAGAGAAGTGCTCTAAGGTGGGGAGGAGTGTCCCTGGATACGCCTGAAGCTCTCCTCCCTCTCTTTCCCTCTCAATTTGTTTTCTTAGAATCTGAGCCTCCATTCGAGAAGAAGGAGTGCTACCTGAACTTTGATGATACTGTGTTCTGCGACAGCGTGCTGGCCACAAACATTACCCGGCAGGAGTGCTGCTGCTCCCTGGGAGCCGGCTGGGGTGACCACTGTGAGATCTACCCCTGCCCCGTCACAAATTCGGGTAAGTGCTTCCTCCTTGGAGGTGGCTGCATGCATGCCTTGTTTTAACCCCCAAGGTACGAAAAGTAAAAATCATTCCTCAGAGATTCTGCTGTTTGGCTGTCTGCACATTATTTCCACCGCTGCCTATGAGAATTCTCCCCCATACCCTTAAAAGCACAGGGGACAATAGGCCAAGAAGACTGTGCACAGTCAAGACTCACAAGGTCCATTCAAAACATTTTTAGCCTACTCTTCAAAGGGATGGAGGCTTATGCGATCACCCTGTGGTGTGTGCGTGTCCCACTAATAATTTTGCCATGTCAGAGGCCGTGTCAGAGGGGGCCAAGAGGAGTTGGACATGGGTATTTTTTTATTTTTTTACAGATTCATGTAGTTCATGAATATGTGCACGCAATTGGCATTCCTTAATTTTTTGGCTATATATCCATTCTGCTTCCTATCCACACCAAGTTTGTATATATTAGGGGATCCACGAAGATTGTGACGTTGGTATTTATTTACAACCATGCAAAACATTTTGGTTTTGCATCCAGTGCACACCAAATTTTCAGGAGACGTCAGGGGGACCAAGGGGAGTCAGACCCAGGTATTTCTTCCTGGCATACAAGTGTACCCTTTCTGCAGAGTAGGTGCCACTAGCTTTATATGGAACTTCTACTGATAGGCTGTATTTTTTTGGACCTTTTATTTTAACTACTAATGTTCTCTGCTTCGTTTTCTGCTCTTTCTCAGTTGAGTTCCATTCACTCTGTCCAGACGGCAGAGGCTTTATCCTGGATGATACTATCTTGAACTATGGCATTCCCGCCCATCGAGGTAAGTGCTGCCTCCCTGGTGGGGAGGGGAGGAGAGGATGTGGGATGCAGAGGATCTGCATTCACGGATGCTAAGATTCCCCTATCACAGAAACATGAATCGTGCGGAGCCTTCTCCACCCGACTATAGGCCCACAAGCTGTGGCCATCCCTTCCTCCCACCCTCCCTCGCCTTCCTCCTCCTGCATTGCTAATCCTAGTCTCCTTCCAGATATCGATGAGTGTGAGCTATTTGGGGAAGAGATCTGTAAGGAAGGAAAGTGCGTCAACACCCAGCCAGGCTTCGAATGCTACTGCAAACAGGGATTTTACTACGATGGAAACTTGCTGGAGTGTGTCGGTAAGCGAAAGAGAAGAATCCATCGGGTAGAGGGGATAGGAGAGGCAATGACAGATTGGGGGGAGGGGGCCAGAGGAAGGGTAAATTGTCCTATTGACAAGGGCACTTCACTGCTGATAATTTGCCAATCAAAGCTTCGTTATGCAATAGGGTGATTCTAGTGACATGTTCAAAGGGATCTACCTGGCTAAGATCAAAGCCTTTTAAAAATGTCCTTGGTTGAACAATCTAAATTTAGCTACTTAATTTTATTAAGCGGTTATCTTCAGAGGCATGCTAAGGGAGGGCGAGGAGGGCGGTCCGCCCCGGGTGACAGCAAGGAGAGGGGTGCCAGCAACTGTGCGACCAATCAACCTCTTGTCGTCATCCGAGAAGAAGAAACTTTCCAGCCAGGAGCAGCGGGCCAGCAGGGAGCCCAAGCCCTTCTGGTCGAAGAGAAGAAGAAACGTTCTAGCCAGGAGCAGCGGGCCAGCAGGGAGCCCAACCCCTGCCGGCCGAAGAGAACAGGCCCAGAGCAGCACATCTGGGGAGGCAGCAGGCCGCCAGTGGAGCCTAACCAGCCTGCAGCCTCTCTTGCATGCCCGCCTGTGCACAGCTTCCGCCCACCCCCCCCCCCCCCACCAAGCAGGAAGCTTGATGGGCCGTATGGCCTGAAATAGCAGGAGGCCCTTGGGCCGTGGTGAAGCTCATCCTGCCACGGCCTGAAGACAACAGGAGACCATGATGTGTGAGCTTGTGTGAATGAGTCAGAGCCTGTTTTGTGTGTGTGTGTGTGTATGTATGAGAGGGTGTGTGGGTGTGGGTATATGTGTGTGTGTGGGGGTGTGTGTATGAGAGGATGCCTTTGTGTGTATGAAACATTGAGTGTGTAGAAGAGTGAATGTGTGTGTGCCTTTGTATATATATGAAAGGGTGTGCGTGTGTGTGTGAGGGTGCCTATTGGCATGTATGAGAGGATGTCTGTGTGCGGGGGTGGGGGTGAGAGAGAGGAAATGTTTGTGTGTGCCTGGGTGAGACAAGAATTGTGTGTGAGAGATATAGAGGAAGCGTGCATGTGTGAGAGAGACAGAGGGAGCATATTTTGTGTCTTTCAGTGTGTGTGTGTGTGTACCCCCAGTTCAAAACAATCTCAGGGTGACAGGTATGGAGAGTGGGGGATTTTTAAAATCCTTATTTTTAATTACGGGTGTCATTTGATGTCTGCTGTTTTGAATATTTTATCAATGTTTAGTAAATTTTTAAAAATTTGTACAGGAGCTTCTAATTATTGAATATTATTCTATTTGTCAGCTGTTTTGAAATGTATATTTTTTAGTATGGTTTTACTATTCTGATTGATATATATTTCTTGATTGTATTGTTTTGAGGAATAGTGATTTTCTGCTTTTCCATTGTTGCACTGCTTACAGAATCTGACTTGTGGTTTCCAGCTCAGTTTTTGTCTGCATGTGTGCATGAGAGAGATAGAGGAAGTGTGTGTGTGAGAGAGATGGAAGTAGCATGTCTGTGTGTGAGAGAGGTACAGAGAAAGAGTATGTGTGTTGCTATCACACACACACATGCACCCTCTGTCTCTCACCAAGCATGTATGTGTGTGTGAGAGAGAGAGAGAGGGAGCACATTGTGTGTGTGTGCGTGCATGCGTGCCCCCAGTATACAACAATCTTAGGATGACAGATATGAGAGCGGGAGATTTTAAAAATCCTTATTAGTTTTAATTATTGGATGTTATTTGATGTGTCTGCTGTTCTGAAATATTTTATCAATGTTTAGGAGATTTTAAAATTATATATTGGGGGGTGGGGGGTTGCCAAAGAAGGATCTACCCCAAGTGCCAAATAACCAGAGGCGTACCTAGAGAATCTTTTTATCCATTCAAATTCTAGATGGTGGGAGGACACATTGGAAAAAGAAAGGCAATTAGAGTTCATTTTTAGCCATAGCTGCCTAACTTCTTTGGATAAATGTAGGAGCTGCACTAGAAGACCTACATTTAACTGGCTGGCACTCAGCAACCCACCCTGATCTCCTTTCCCGCTCTCCTGACAGTTACAATAGAAGAAAATAACTGGGAGCCTGATCCTAGTCCCCCTCCTGCAGAGCACCTTCCCTACCTCCAGAAAGGCAATATGTAAAAGCCAACAAACAAACCAAAAAAACCCGTGCCCCTCCCTCCTTACAACAAAAAAGCAAAAAGTGGTGGCTTGCCAAGCCTCTCTCTCTCTTTCTCTCCCTGCTGTCACAGACATTGTTCCCCCACCCTGACCCTGACTTTCAGTCCCTCCCCAGATGAGGGGCTCTTTCTTGACAGTGCAGTGAATAAATGAATAGAAAGCGCGGCTAGGAAGAGAGACCGATTGACGTTCTGATGGTGGGGGACAGGATAGAAACAGGCGGCCAATATCTGCACAAGGCAAAACCCTTTCCCGCTCATTTGACGTAAAATCTTGCCTCAAGCCCCTTAGCTCAGGAGGGGTTGGTTGAAGATTTAATTAAAGTGAGTGGGAAAGGTTTTTGCCTTGCGCTTTTACCTCCTTTCCACAGTCTGGCTTTTTTTCCAGCCGGCCAATGTCTGTGAGATTGGGCAAGGCAATAGTTTATTTTTATTTATTTTTTTTACAGGTTTGCTGTGGGGAAGGGATTGAGGTGTAAGAGACTGGTGGGCAGGTGGTTATTTCTAACGCTTTAGTTTTCTGTTGGGAGGGAAGGATATCTGGGATCCAGGACAGGGTTTTTTGGGGTTTTTTTTCACATTTCGTTCCTGGGGAGGGAGGGTGAGAGGGGGATGAGGCTGGGGAGGGGGGGGGAACTTCATTTCAAGTTTGTGGGAAAAGAGGGGGCTCGCTGGCTTCATTATTTTTTCCTACAAAGAAGACTTAGCTGGTTCGTGCTGACTGTCACCACTAACTGGGGAACCCAGCCGCACTAAATTTAATCAGACAAATTTGACTTGCTAGATTTAGGGGAATTTTCAACTAAAAACTAACCCCCTCATTTATCAAAAAGGCCTTATCGCGTGCGATAGCACCATAATAGCCTAGCTGGCGGGCCGATACAGTAAAATCGCGGGAGAGTGGGCGCCTCTTTTTGGACAGGAGTGGCGGCTGTCAGCGGGTTTGACAGCCAATGCTCAATTTTGCCAGCGTCGGTTCTCGAGCCTGCTGACAGCCACGGGTTCGGAAACCGGACATCGGCAAAATTGGGCATCCGGTTTTCAACCCTCGAGCCGCGGGTTGTATGTAGGAAATACCACATTCTGGCACTTCTCTCAAAGTGCGATAACGTTATCGCAATGTGCGGTAACTTAGCTCTTCGCATAAAGCGCTCTTGCGATAAAGTGCCTATTACCATAAAACACGCCCCTTTTTCTATCGCAGGCAATATTTAGTGCATTTTGTTAAATCCAGGCCTAAGCCAGTTAGGTTTTGCTGAAAATTTGCCTGTAGATAATTTTTTTTAGCCAAAATGAAATGAGGGTGCTGCACCTTTAAAATATAAAAAAACACATCTAAATTTGTAATGAAGAACGCAGACTGCAGTGGAGGGCCGAGGGTAGGCATGGAGCGGGGAATAGCACGTTAAGAGATTTTTGTTGCAAGTCACACAAGGAGTTGGGACTGGAACACAACACAGAATTTGCACTGCTTTCTGCCCAGCACGGAGGAAAGGGCTGCGATAGTGCTCAGGACATGGAGAAGGGAGGGGTGCTATACAGGTTGAGGGATGAGGTCGCTGAGTGTTAAAAGACTGAATCTTGTTTGTTTATTTAACACTTGCATGCCACGCTTCCAAATTGTATATCCATCCAACGCGAATTACATACCACATACATAATCATATAAAATAAATTACATCTAAATCATAGGAACAGACATTAAACAGAAAAATGAATAATTGTAACTGATCAGAGATTTGCAGCTGTTACCCCTAGGCCTCTCTAAACAGCAGAGTTTTTAACCGTTGCCTGAAAACACATCAGTCACGTGTTGCAACTGCCCTGAAATAGCATTCCATAACGCTGGCGCCAGCATAGAAAAAGCTCTACCCTGAGTTTGTACAAGTCTGTAACCCTTTAACGGGGGTATCCGCAATAAGTTTGTCCCTGCACAGCGCAAAGTCTTTACAGGAGTAGACCAATTAAGTTTAAATTTTAGTGAATATGATTCCTCTAAGAAAAGTAAATTGTCTATTATTACTAACACTGAAAATGTACTTCTCCATTTTACTGGGAGCCAGGGTAGCTGCTGGAGAGAGGGACTTGTATGTTCGTATTGGCTTACCCCACACAGCCACATTTTGCAGTAATTCCAGTATATTTATTAACTTGACAGGTAATAATAATGTTGCACCATAATCTAAATGTCCCAGAACAAAAGATTGCAGTACAGTTCTAAACAAAGAGGTTGGTAACAATGCCCACAAGGACCTCAGCAGCTTTAATTTAAAGAAACATATTTTTGACAGATGATGAATATGAGGAATCATATGAGGCGGCATAATTCCAGGACTGCAAACCTCGGAGAGCAAAGGCAAATTTATCACCTTCACAAGAGATTGTATTAACATCCCTGGAAGCCCCATGTTGACCAACCCATAACACTTTTTTGTTTTATCTTGGCTGCTGTCTCATTTCTAAGATGTGGACGAATGTCTGGATGAATCCAACTGTGTGAACGGCGAGTGCGTCAACACCCAGGGGTCTTACCAGTGCAACTGTCCCCCACCCACCACGTATGCCTCTGGACCCAAAAAATGTGTGCCGCCCAGCGAGATCGGTGAGTACCATCCCACTCCGCCGTGCAGGGGAGAGTTGCCACAGTTCCTTCCTCGAAACTCACCCCACCCTTCACTCTTCTCAGATGTGGATGAATGCCAGGATCCATCCACCTGCAGAAACGGGCGTTGTGTCAACACTGCCGGCTCCTTTTACTGTGAGTGCAGCCCACCGTGGACCCTGGATGCCAGTGGGAAGGAATGCTCACTGGCAGAGTCGCAGGGAGGTAAGAAGGTGCGGCGGCGGCGCTGGCCTCTGCTCCAGAGATTGGCCCCAACAGCCAACATGGGTGAAGGGAGTGGAAAGAAAAAAGTCTTGCATGTACCGTGTAGGGCACAGACGTGGGCAGAGAGACACTCTCTCTTATCTGACAATGTGTGCGCTGCAGCCCCTTTGGGGAGCCTGGCTATGAGATTGTCACCCCCTCCTGCCCCGTTCCCCCATCCCCAGTCCCATCTGGGGCCAGCCAAGGGAGGGGGCTGGAATTGAAATCCCTTTCCTTTAGAGGACTGATTGAGGGCTATGTGCAGCGTGCGCTTCTCCTGATGACTCAGGGCAGCGCCGAATGCGTTTGGTTTCCTGGTCGTCAGAGTCCTAGAATATCATCTGTCAACTTGTGGGGGGGTTCAGGAAGGCTGGTGTGAGATGAAGGGACAGATATGGGCAATGTGGCACGCACATGCGGGCCTTTGGCGTATGAATGAAGCAAAAAGATTTCACATAGGGTAATGTCTCAAAATGGGTTGAGCCTGGGTATGTTGCATATGATCTCAGTCTCTCAAATTCACTGCTGTTGCTCTTTTTAATTCTTGCCTTGTGCCAGAGAGCCTCCTGGAGTTCATAAGGTGTAATATGCACAGGCAACATATCTACATGTGCCTGGAAGTTTTGTTTTTTTGGTTTTTTTTAAGGCCAGTGGCACCAATACAATTGGGACTATTTCTGTATCTTTCTGCCACATTTTCTTGCTCTCTGATTGCATCATTTGATACTTGAGGATCTTCTCTGTCTCAATACGATCCTGCTATTTCTATCAGCAATGCTGTTCTTGTGCTTTTCTCCTCCCCACGGAACAGGAAGATTTCACATTTGTACAGGGCCGGCAGTGCTCTGGGGATCAACCTTCACCACCATGCCTGAGCTTTGGAAAATGATGCGCTGCTGTTTGGAGGTCAGAGGTCATCTACTGCTGCTTTATCCATCTGTCTACTCTTTCTTTCTTTCATCTTGCAGACCGGGCGGCAGAGAGGCGGGATATCTGCTGGAGACAGCGTGGAGAGGATAACATGTGCTCCATGGCCTTGAATGGTTTTCATCTCAGCTATGAGGAGTGCTGCTGTAACCATGGCAAGGGCTGGGGGTTCCAGTGTCAGCCCTGCCCTCCTCGGAACCCAGGTACCCTAGAATATGCTCACAGCAACGGTCTGGGAACCCCTAGAACATGCGCGGCATGCACAGGGGCCCAGGAACCCTCACCCTCTGCAAACACACACCAGGGTTTATAGGAGCCCCACAAACACACTCGGAGCAAGGGCTCTGGGGAAACTAGCTCGCCCCTCAACAAATGCACAAACAGCCAGGGCTCCAGGAAACCCCAGAACATAAAACACGCAATGAGATCGCCAAGAAAATGCCTCCTCCCCACCCTCACATGCACACACCTGAAGGCTCTGGGAATCCTGTTTCCCAACGCAAACAGATATAGCGAGGGCTCTGGGATCCTCCAGAACATACATACAGACATAGGAAGAGCCTAGAAACTCCGCTTCCTGAACACACACACACACACACACACACACACACACTGAAAGCTCCAGAAAACTCCCCACACATAGACCCACAAATACACACCAAGCAAAAATAGCAAAGATCCCTCCACTCCCCAAACACACTCACACTCTGAGGCCTTAGTGAAACTTTCCCCTCCATCCCACAACAACGCACATGCATGCACATATAAACAACAAGAGCCTAGGAAGTTTATAAAATCAGGAGTGAGGTGGAACAGGTAAATAAAAGATGGCTTTTTACCCTTTCAAATAATGTTAAAATAAGGAACACTCCATGAAACGAACAACCAGCAGATTCAAAACAGATCGTAGAAAGGACTTTTTCATTGAGTGCACTATGAAGCTGTGAAATCTGTTGCCAGAAGACGTGATCAAGTTGACTAGCAAAGCGGGGTTTGAAAGAGGTTTTGACAAGTTCTTGGAAGAAAAGTCCATAACATTATTAGCCAGGTAGAGTAAAGAAAGCTATTGCTATCTGTGGGAGTGATTAAGAGGAATTGGGTCTACTTTATGGGATCTGCCAGGGTACTTGCAACCTGGATTGGCCACTGTTGGAGACAGGATGGACTTTGGTCTGATCCAGCATGGCAATTCTTGCATTCTAACCCATTCCTCCCTTGAAACTTGCACACGCACGCTGTGAGAGTCCAGATACTCCTAGAGAATACCGCGAGGGCCTGCACACTTGCGTATGTGCGCACACACAAGGATACAGCCACCCTTCCCCTCACCTCCCCCCCCAAAGATGCATCATCTGTGATGTACATGTATATTTAACCTGTATATGGCAAGTGTTTGCCTTTGTGACATGCATGTAGGCTTGACATTTTTGTGACAACTGTAACATGCTTTCCTTGTCTCTGTGTCTGCAGGGCAGTTGTGTCAACACTCTCAGAGTGATGGGAACTCCTTCTGGGAAACCAGTCCTTTATTCCTGGGGAAAAAACCCAGAGGTGAGTCCTAAGAGTCTGGCAGCTGGCTTTCACCTATCCACTGCCTAGCTCAGCTCAGCTCAGCTCTCCTCTCTGACTCTCTACCAACTCCATGGCTCTCCCCCCCCCCCCCCCCCCCCTCCTCATGCTGTATCCCCTACATGCTCCTCTGCCCTTTTCTTCTCACCCATTGTGGCTGCTCCTGGTACCAATTCCTAGCTCTCCTTCCTGCTTTCTTACCTGCTGTTTAGCTGTCCTCCCTGCCCCTCTCTGCAACCAGCTCAACTGTCTTCTCCTCACCTCTCTTCCTTGCTCTAGGCCTGCCTTGCCTTGCCTCTCCTCTTTCCCTCTCCTCTCCCCTTCCTCTCTGTACATGCATTGTTTGTTGCTCTGTGTTCATCTCTTTCTTTGTTTAAAACTAATCGGAGAAAGTTCTTTTTCACTCAATGCACAATTGAACTCTGGAATTTGTTACCAGAGGATGTGGTTAGTGCAGTTAGTGTAGCTGGGTTTAAAAAAGGATTGGATAAGTTCTTGGAGGAGAAGTCCATTACCTGCTTTTAATTAAGTTGACTTAGAAAATAGCCACTGCTATTACTAGCATCAGTAGCGTGGGATCTTCTTAGTGTTTGGATAATTGCCAGGTTCTTGTGGCCTGGATTGGCCACTGTTGGAGACAGGATGCTGGGCTTGATGGACCCTTGGTCTGACCCAGTATGGCATGTTCTTATGTTTGTCTCTGACTCTCCCTCCACCCTTCCTTCAGTCATATTGACGCCTGCTTTCTTTCCCCTCCCTGCCGGTGCTGCTGAAGAAGAGGACAGCTCAGAGGAAGACTCAGATGAGTGTCGCTGTGTGAATGGCCGCTGTGTTCGGGGTTACTATGGCTTCTCCTGCGAGTGCAGCACCGGTTTTCAGCTGGACAGCTCTAGAACCCGCTGCATTGGTAAGAAGAGGAAGGGAGCTAATGGGCAGCATCTCAAAGAAGGCGAAGTGTGGCAGATGGGCGAATCATTGAAGAGGGGAGGATAAGAGAGAGCATCTGGCAGAGAGAGCTGCTGAGGGTAGGGCTACCTGGAGAGTTAGGCTACAGGGGGAGGAAGCTTAGGGAGCTAGACCATTAAACCCAAACAATATCAAATCCTTCTGAAGCTAGTTGTGTGTGTTAAATCCAAATGAATAAATCCCTAACCTAACTTCTAAGGCTATACAGGTTTAGCATTTTAAGGAACTTAAACTTTGTTAAGCATACCTCACTTGCTTGGTAACTTATCTGCTTGGTGTAAAGGTAATCCCTGCAGGATCCCCTGGCCTTGACCACCTAGGTCTATGGGTTTGATCCCCACTGCCCCAATAGAATATGCCTAATAGCCCCTCCTGGGGGCTTTCAATCTGAGGGGGGCCGATGCAATAAAGTGCACTCAGTCTAGCACACAGGTTTATTTATTTATTTACTGATTTTTGTATATCGTCATTTGGTGTAGCCATCATAACGGTTTACAACAGTAATAAATTACAATAAATTGCACTGAATTAAAAATAAAAATGAAATAAAATAACATTAAAGTAAAAGTACAATAAAATAACATAAGATATGAATACAGTAAAAAATAAAACAGTAAAAATAATAAAAATACATTCAAATTCTGATTGGAACTTAAGGCAGGGAATGGGAATGAATGGTGTGTTTACTAAAACAAAATGAATCTTGATGTATTGAGACATAAACATAAAATAACAGATTAGGGCCTAGATCGGTTTAGTTAGAATCATTAAAAGCCTTCATAAAGAGCCAAGTTTTGATCTCTTTCTTAAATATCTTTAAGTTTGACTCTAGCCGTGTTTCTGTGGGGAGTGTGTTCCAAATCTTTGGACCTGCAAGGGATATTGCACGTTCCCTTATTTGCGTGAGCTGTGCTGATCGTACTGATAGAATAGAAAGAAGGCCCTTATTAGCAGAGAGCAAATTTCTTTGGGGTACATGTATTTTAATTGCCGTGTTAAGCCAATCTGTTTGTTCTCTGTACATGATTTTATGGATAATTGTTAGGATTTTATATTCTGTTCTAAATTTTATTGGAATCCAGTGCAGGGATATCAAAACCGGAGTGATATGGTCTTGGACGTGCGTTTTGGACATGCTAGACTAGCCTCGATGCAATAAGGACGTTAGTGTGTCCAAAATACACACCCAAACAACTGTGTAGCCAATACCGCTCATCAAATGTAAATTGCATATAAATGAGACTGTTAGCTATTACCCCTGATGCAAAAAAATCACTGGGCGCCCAACATGCACTTTTTAACATGCAAATTTAACTCCAGTCCCAGAGCTGGCATTAAATCAATCCACGAGTCAAGGACTCAGGAGAAGTTTAAAAAAAATAGTGTCCTGTGTGGTTCCTACTGCTTGCGATGTGTAAGAATAAAGGTATAATGTAATGGATTGATGAAAAAAAAAAAAATTCTGGACGCATAATATACACACACAATAGACATGGTCCAGGCCGATTTGGCCCCTTGCTATTGTGCGTGTATATTTGGCATTCAGAAATCAACCTGAAGCGGAATAAAACAGACGCTCATATCGCATGCCTGTTGCAATTATGGGCACACATCCATGACTCCTGGGTGCCCGATGCATTTAAGCGTTAAGGGCACGTAATTCTTCCCTAGTGCTTCCTTTTTAATGCAGCAGCTCATTAAAATATAGCATCGGCGCACCCAGGAGAGGTGGCTGTGCACACATTAGGAAACCTTTTTAACGTGCGTCTTATTGCATCGGCCTGTTAGCTTCTCTGGATGTTCTTGGTAAAATCTGGCCACCAGTTCTTTGGCATAGACATATATCTACTTTATGGGATCTGCCAGGTACTTGCAACCTAGGTTGACCACTGTTGGAGACAGGCTGCTGGACTTGATGGACCTTGATCTGACCCAGCATAGCTGTTCTTAATATTCTTATGTTCTAAATTTCATATATCACCTAGGATTTTCAAGAGTGATAAGGGGGAACAAGCCGTTATGGCCCATGTGGTATTAGTGACATAGGAAGGTGCAGGAGGGAGGTCCTGCACCTTCCTATGGGGTAGATTTGGGGTAGAAGACTGAAATCCAGAACCTGCAAGGTGGCATTTTCAGAAATGCTCCTTGTGCAGAACCCCAGAAGCAGGCTGAGGCCTGGTGTATCAAACAATGTTCCTTTTGTGGGCGGTGTGCACAAAAAAGTTCTTGTGTACAAATTTCTGTGCAGTGTTCTTTAACCACCGGTTACGTTTTCCTTTTCTTGTGCTTGCTGTTTTCTTGGGTGCACTTGTTTCACAACTTGTGCTCATAGCTTACAGGAAACATTGATCTCAATGTGTGGATGAGACGATGGTGCAGGAACATTTGTTAGGACCGGGGGAACTTTTTGGGGAAGGACCCTATTCCGATGGGGATGGGATCCACCTTAATCCGTACAGAACCCAGCTGCTGGTACTAACCATTAAAAAGGAAATAGAACAGATTTTCAACTAGATCATGAGAAAAAACTGACAATTCCTCAGGAGTGCATGGGTTTGGAATGAGGTATCTTCATAGGATACTGCTAGAACAGGAAAGTTAGAGTATATTGATAGCAAGGTTGTAGAAAAGCTGAGGTAACTCAGGTGGATTTAAATGGAGAGCAGACAGATATGAAAGATTCTAAATTATGTGCATCCAGTCCTAATAAGTGGATTGTGTTTAGGAAGAAATGGATTATATTAGGTGTTAATAAGCAAAATCCAGAAGTCTAAAAAAATGTGACTGAAGAGTTAGAATGTATGGTACTAAATGAAGATGTAGGCATGACAGGCATCTCAGAGATCTGGTGGAAAGAGGATAACTAATAGGATATTGTGATACCATGATACAAAATTATATCGAAATAACAAGGTGAATGTCTCTTCAGCATGTACCAAGGAGGTAAAGGTTTTAGGTGCCATAAATGACTGCTTCATAGAGCAGCTGGTCCTGGAATTGACAAGAGAGTGGGCTACTTTATATTTAGTTTTCAGTGGAACAGAGGGACCTAGTGCAAAGGCTAATGGTTGTGGAGCTGCTTGGCAACTGTGATCATAATGCAATCAAATCTGATCTCACTGGATGGAGAAATAAAACTACTGCAGTAGCATTTAACTTTATAAAGAAACTCTTTAGTGAGAAGGAAACTCAGTGAGGGGGCTGTTCAAAATGGAATATTGTATATTTACTTCGCAGTGGCTTCTATGATCATAACTATGTACATGTTTGGGATGTAATCTTGGTCATCGTTGAATTTTTATATTGCTGTGTTTTTCCTATGCTGGAGTGGTGCCACAAGATTGGAGAAGAGCAGTTGTGGTTCCGCTCCACAAGAGTGGTAGCAGAGAAGAGGCAGAAAACCACAGGCTGGTTAGCCTCACTTCGGTGGTGGTAAAATTAATGGAGACTCTGCTGAAGGAAAGGATAGTGAATTATCTACAAACTGGTGGGTTGCTGGATCCTAGACAGACAAATCTGATTGATTTTTTTTTTCTTGGGTGACTAGAGAATTGGATCAAGGAAGAGCGAGGGAAAAAAATTGCGCTCTCCAGTTCTGATGAGACTTGCCATCTTCCCTTCTTTGCCTGTGGTACACGCAGGGCAGGCCGGGCGGCTGATGCTCCTAACTTGCACGCATCCAATACAGACGCGTGCATAGCTGCGCGCACAGCGGTGTGCATACCGGTGCGCACAACTAAGCGTACCCCGTGCGCATAACTACATGCATAGCCGCATTTACAACTGCACACGCGCAAACACATAGAGACAATGGCACCGGCGCCCAAGAAGGCCAGAAGGCACTCTCTTTGCACAACTTGCCACATAAGGACCACGCAACCTGAATTGGAGTCCTGCCTGTGTCAACATTGCGGAGAAGCCCAGGGGGAACCAAAATCTGGTCCCTTACTGTCGGGAGATGGTTTCGGAACTACTGACGATAGCTCCCCGGATCTATGCATCTCCGAGATGGCTTCCCCACAGGAGGGCACCTCTGGGGCCCCTACTCCAACTCCCCCTGGGATTAACATGGACCCAGGGACCTTCTCCTGGTTGGAATTTTTCCAGGGGCTGCAAGCCTTCGTTCAGGCACAATCAGCCTCAGCTGCGCCCCAGGCTCAACCCCTGCTGGAAGCACAAAATCCTCCCGGCCCTGCTCAGATGCCTTGAGATATGCCTCGCCTAACCAAGAACTTCCTAAAAGGGACCCAGACCCCTCAGATGATGAGAGTGACTCCCTGGAAGAAGGAGAAATCCCTCCAGGAATGGAACCATACCGAACCATGCTTCGCTTCTTCCTCAAGGTCGAATTACCAGCCCTGGTTTCCCAGACTCTGAAGACGCTGGGTATTCCTGGCATGGACCCTAGGGCGGAACCAAAGAAGAACCCCATTTTGGTGTCCCTTCGTAAGCCCTCATGCAACTTTCCAATGATGGAAGCCATCCAGGAACTGATTGACCTGGAATGGGATGCCCCGGAGGCCAGCTTCAAAGGGGGTCGGGCCTTGGAAGCCCTGTACCCTCTAGAACCAGCGACCAAGGAATGCCTGCGTTTCCCGAAAGTGGATGCTATGGTCTGTGCCGTCTCAAAGCGAACAACGTTTCCCGTTGAGGGAGGAGCTGCATTGAAAGGCACTCAGGACAGACAATTGGAATCCATCCTTAAGCAGGCCTTCGATGCAACAGCAATGACACTGCAGATTGCTTCCTGCTGCGCACTGGTGGCACATTCCTGCTTGCTCCTCTCGAGAGAGGCAAATAACTCCGGTATGTATACCGGTGAGACGATGGAACCTGCAGCAACCTTCCTCACGGACGCAAGCTCAGACCTGGTGCACACTTCAGCCAGGGGCGTTGCCTTGGTACTAGCAGCCAGAAGACAACTATGGTTTCGGAATTGGTCTGTGGACGCAATATCTAAAGCGAATCTCACATGAATGCTTTTTAAAGGCTCTCTCTTGTTCAGAAGCAATTTGGAAAAGTTAAGCCAGTATATGGGGCGAATCCCCAGTGCCTCTGCTACCGGAAGATAGGAATAAAATATCTCAGCGTCCCTCCCCCAGAAGAACCAAGGGCAGAGGATCGCAGTGCTTTAGACCCTACAGGAACTCGCAGTTCCAGACATCTCGTCCCTCCGGAAGGTCCCAGCCCTTTCGGAACAGACAGACCAAGAGGGGAGCAGGCCCGGGGGCAGGCGCCAGCCATGCTCCACAATAAGAATGGGATGACCCATCCACAAGAAGAGGATATAGGGGGTCGACTTACCCTCTTCTACCAAAGATGGGTCGAGATAACGTCGGACAAATGGTTCTAATCATTATTCGAGAAGGTTACTCTCTGGAGTTCCACAGCATCCTTCGAGACAAATTTATAATGTCACCCTGCCACTCCCACTTCAAGAGACTGGCAGTACAAACCACTCTAACAAGAACATAAGGAATTGCCATGCTGGGTCAGACCAAGGGTCCATCAAGCCCAGCATCCTGTTTCCAACAGAGGCCAAAACCAGGCCACAAGAACCTGGCAATTACTCAAACACTAAGAAGATCCCATGCTACTGATGCAATTAATAGCAGTGGCTATTCCCTAGGTAAAATTTATTAATAGCCATTAATGGACTTCTCCTCCAAGAACTTATCCAAATCTTTTTTGAACCCAGCTACACTAACTGCACTAACCACATCCTCTGGCAACAAATTCCAGAGCTTTATTGTGCGTTGAGTGAAAAAGAATTTTCTCCGATTAGTCTTAAATGTGCTACTTGCTAACTTCATGGAATGCCCCCTAGTCCTTCTATTATTCGAAAGTGTAAATAACTGAGTCACATCTACTCGTTCAAGACCTCTCATGATCTTAAAGACCTCTATCATATCCCCCCTCAGCCGTCTCTTCTCCAAGCTGAACAGCCCTAACCTATTCAGCCTTTCTTCAAGGGGAGCTGTTCCATCCCCTTTATCATTTTGGTTGCCCTTCTCTGTACTTTCTCCATCGCAACTATATCTTTTTTGAGATGCGGCGACCAGAATTGTACACAGTATTCAAGGTGCGGTCTCACCATGGAGCGATACAGAGGCATTATGACATTTTCTGTTCTATTAACCATTCCCTTCCTAATAATTTTTAACATTCTATTTGCTTTTTTGACTCCTGCAGCACACTGAGCCGACGATTTTAAAGTATTATCCACTATGATGCCTAGATCTTTTTCCTGGGTGGTAGCTCCTAATATGGAACCTAACATCGTGTAACTACAGCAAGGGTTATTTTTCCCTATATGCAACACCTTGCACTTGTCCACATTAAATTTCATCTGCCATTTGGATGCCCAATCTTCCAGTCTTGATTGTGATTTAACTACTCTGAATAATTTTGTATCATCCGCAAATTTGATAACCTCACTCGTCGTATTCCTTTCTAGATCAATTATATATATATTGAAAAGCACCGGTCCAAGTACAGATCCCTGAGGCACTCCACTGTTTACCCTTTTCCACTGAGAAAATTGACCATTTAATCCTACTCTCCGTTTCCTATCTTTTAACCAGTTTGTTATCCATGAAAGGACATCGCCTCCTATCCCATGACTTTTTAGTTTTTGAAGAAGCCTCTCATGAGGGACTTTGTCAAACGCCTTCTGAAAATCCAAATACACTATATCTATTGGTTCACCTTTATCCACATGTTTATTAACCCCTTCAAAAAAATGAAGCAGATTTTTTAGGCAAGACTTCCCTTGGGTAAATCCATGTTGACTGTGTCCCATTAAATCATGTCTTTCTATATGCTCTACGATTTTAACCTTGAGAATAGTTTCCACTATTTTTCCCAGCACTGAAGTCAGGCTCACTGGTCTATAGTTACCCGGATCGCCCCTGGAGCCTTTTTTAAATATTGGGGTTACATTGGCCACCCTCCAGTCTTCAGGTACAATGGATGATTTTAATGATAGATTACAAATTTTAACTAATAGATCAGAAATTTCATTTTTTAGTTCCTTCAGAACCCTAGGATGCATACCAAGACTACTCAGTCTGAAGGCAATAACTCCGGTTCCCACGCCCCAACAAAATACGGGGCGCTATTCCATTTATTTTATCATTCCCAAAAGGGAAGGATCATTGCGGCCCAACTTGGACCTGAAAAACGTCAACCGTCATCTACGGGTTCTATACTTCCACATGGAAACTCTTCACTCCGTAATAATGGCAGTACAACCGGGAGAGTTTCTAACCTCCCTGGACCTTTCCGAAACCTACCTTCACATCCCAGTCCATCAGAATCACCAGCACTTCCTGCGCTTTGCGATACTGGGTCACCATTACCAGTTCCGAGCGCTACTCTTCGGCCTGGCAACTGTCCCCAGAACTTTCACCAAAATCATAGTGGTCGTGGCGGAAACACTGAGGAAGGAAGTTATTCTGGTACACCCTTACCTGCACGATTGGCTAATCAAGGCAAAGTCTTCAGAAGAGAGCCGGCAGGTGACCAGCAGAGTCAAGAGCCCACTGCAGGAACTCGGTTGGGTCGTGAACACTGGTAAGAGCAGTCTGCAGCCCTCTCAAGCGCAAGATTAGTCATTGATCTTGTAAGTTGCTAAAAATTTAAAGAAATCTAAATAAATAAATAGAATTATTGGTCATATGGATAGATATGGCTTAATAGAGAAGAGCCAGCATGGATTTAGCAAAGGGAGGTCATGCCTTACCAATCTTTTGGAATTTTTTGAAGGTGTGAATAAACATGTAGATAAGGGTGAATTGGTTGATACTGTATCTGGATTTTTAAAAGGCATTTGACAAAGTCCTCTATGAGACTGTTTCTTAGGAAATTAAACAGTAATGGGCTAGGAGGCAGTATCCTATTGTGGGCTAAATGTTTGGTTCTCCTAGTGGTGAAAGGTTAATAGTGGAGTGCCTCAGGCATCTGTGCTGTTTAACATTTCATAAATGATCAGCAAAAGGGAACAATGAGTGCTGTGATCAAATCTGCAGATGATACAAAATTATGCAAAGTAGTTGATGCACGCACAAACTGTGGGGAGCTGCAGAAACTGGGGAAGTGTGCATCTGAAAGGTTAAATTTGATGTGGAAAAGCAGAATATAAATCATATAACCTTAAGTATGTGTGGCAAAACTAAGGTTGCCAACTGGTTCCAGATTTTCAGGACAGGTTGATCCAGTCCTGGTTTACTCCCCTTCATATAGTCTTAATTTGCTTAGGGACTGCAATAGGGAAATCAGAATAAGTCCCAGCATGCAATGGAATAAAACAAGAACTGGATCAACCTGGAACCAGTAGGCAACCCTAGGCAAATCCCTCCAGTTTGTCCACTTAGTTTCCCTGTATAGAACTAAATATGAGCTATCAGTCCCCATTAGTCCTTCCCACCTGAAGGGCTGTGGTTGGATGCCTCAAACCCTATTTAGCCCTGCCATTTTAGAACTCTTTGGGATCAGTTTAAGGAAGCCTTTGAACAGTAAAGGTGTGTAAGTTTTACCCTCTGGTGAGGCCTCCCAGTTTCACCTAGACGGAGTTTCTTTTAGAAGTGATACTTCATCGGGCACTCCTTACCAAAGAGGCCTTCTCCTACTAATTTACAGAAGAGAGATTTTTATGCCTGAAACCTTTTTGGGGTGGTGAAAGGGCTCTCGCCAGGAGACCAAAAACTGAGCCCACTCTAAACCTTAGGTGGGCGAGCCCCAGTGATGGATCCTGCTCTGAGAGACGGCGAGGGCAGAAGATGTGTCCAGGTTAAACTTTAGAAGTATTTTTTGGACTTGACAGTGGGGGGGAGGGTTTTTGATCCCTCCCCCTCCCCCACAAGGATTGCAGAGCTGAAGTAACCTGATCCCATTTGACTTTTCTCCATGAGAAGTCCCCCCTGACATATCAGCTAAGTATGGAAAAACAAGACCGGGAGACCCAGCCAGATCTCTACTATGGGATCAGGACAGGCTGGGTGTCCCAAGGAGAAGATGACCTAAGGTAGGATTTTTACTGTGAAGTTGGGGACCCCCTCCACTAGGATTCCCGGATAGCAGCTGGGTGAGCTTTGTGCATTAATAAATATCACCATGGGGCTCTACCCAGATGCCTGAAATAAAAGGACACCTGCCTATCTAGAACTACACTTGTACCAGCAGACAGAAGTAATTTCAACATTGTGCACAAATGGCTTTATTTAATCCTTACCAATCGGTAAACTTTTATGTTAACACCCAGACCCTGGTCCTGTTTGATTTATCACAGCCTCTCACTGCATAGGAAGCATATACATTATTTAAACATACTGGGAAGCCACACACCATCGTCTGGGCCACAAGCGAGAGCTTACCCCCCAAAAAGACTCCCCTCAGGATTTAGAGTCAAGCATGGGAGCAAATTGGTAGCCGGAGCAGCCCCTGAAGAAAAACAAATATGTTTGTGTGCCCTTGGGATTTAAAACCCAACTAAGGGATACATACTGGAGCAAGTTTGAGAAGGTGTTTCTGTAGTTAAAAGGCTGTTTATCTGTAGATCCCTGCCTTTTGAAAAATGTCCTCCTCTCCTTCCCAGTGTGAGCGAAAGTACACACTCTGTCCATGGCCCGCATACTTTTTTTTCCCATGGAGAGAAAGGGCAATGCTAAGAGCGGGGCTGTCACAGCAAAGTATGACCATGAAGTTTATTTTTAATTCCCCCTGGGCAGGGCCGGCGCAGCCTAGGCAGTCGCCTACGGCACTGACCATTAGGAGGCGCCGAAGAGCAGCCGTGTGAGGCTGTGAGCAGAGCCAGGAGAGATTCGGCGGGCCGAGACCTGGGGGTGGCACGAGCGGGGGGCAGGCACAAGGCAGAAGGTTCGCTTAGGGCGCCTAATTACCCTTGCACTGGCCCTGCCTGTAGGTACTTCCTGGCAGCGAGTTTTCCTTTAAAAGACACAGATGATATGAAAATTAGCCTTTGTGGGGATAATTTAAAAAGCCATTTCAGTGAGTAACAGTGGAAATGGGATTTTTGAAAATTATCTGTCCTATATATGGGTAGAAGAAAGTGCATGGGGCCTCTATGTGCATACTTTTACCTACAGTAGGGAGAGGAGTTCTTGGAGGGCAGGATTTGGACCTATGTACATAACTTTTGAAGTTTCAAAAGTATGTGTGCAGGTTGCCCTGAAAAATACCAGAAGAAACGAGCAGTGCAAATGTATATGTGTACTTTCTTGGGGTAATTTTCAAAGTGAAAGTCTATTGGTTAAAAAAAAAAAATAAAATATCTGCAGATTGTGCACTTATGCGAACAGTCTTAAAATTGCTCCCTATGTGTACATAATGCAGGGTTCCACATTAGGAGTTAGCACCCATGAAAAAGGGCCTTAGAGTCGCTGTGTACAATATCTGAAATGCTCAGCTCAGCTCAATGTTCAGGGGTGTTCAAAAAAGCAAATATGAATAATCTGAAAAGGAATGGAGAATAAAACTGATGCTATTGTACCCCTTGACTATTCGGTGCAGTTCTGGTTTGATCCATCTCAAAAAGAAATGGTGGCATTAGCAAAGGTGCAGAGAAGGGCCCCCAAAATGATAACAGGGATGAAACGGCTCCTTTAGGAAGAAAGGCTAAACAGGTCAGAGCTCTTCAGCAAGGAGGAGAGCTGGCTAGAAGGGCATATGATACACAAATATTTACTGAAATACCAGAAGAATTGCACTTGCAGATCTTTATAGACTTAAGTTTCCTCTCCTTTTCACTCCATCCAACCTTCCAAACAACTTACTACACATATATGCCCTGAAATGAAAACAGCATGTATTACTTACTGGGCTACATCCTCTTCAGAGTATTACTGCAGAATATATGCCAACAAAATGCAACGCCTCATTTTAGATAATAAAAAAGGCAACATAACATATGGCTGAATTGTATCCTTCGCTGAATCTCTTATGACAAGTTCCATATCTCACTACAAGCCAAGCGTGACTTAGGCTTCTTTAGGCGTGCAGATCTAAATTTCACATACATCAGGTCTAACACTTCAGCTTTTCACATCAGAGCAGCAGGTGATTCCTTATCTGTTTAAGCAAACACATCTTTTCCTAATCGCATAAGCTTTCAGCAGTAAGTTTGTGATACAAAAAGGATCACAGACAGGAATCTTTCCCAGTCATAATTACTAATTCCCAAGTTACAAGGACATTCCAAGAGCCATTATTCGCCTGCCACAATCAACATTTACTTGACACAGCTATTCCTGATTTATAAGCTCGCATTGGGGGGGGGGGGGGGGGGGAATATTATCCTGTGTAAAAGCCCTAGCTGTAAGTTCACGTAATGTCACATTTTCTGTAATATGATACAGTAACGCATTACAGACTCGCAGATGTCTTTATCTCATGTGATATTTAAATCTTAAAGAACAGAATATGTCTTATAACTATGCAGGAATCTTAGGACAGAGGTTTATAAAATCATGCCTGGAGTGGAACAGGTAAATAGGGAACGATTATTTATCCTTGCCAGAAGTGCTAAGACTAAGGAATACTCCCACTGACAGCATATTTAAAACAAATTGAAGAAAATATTTTTTCAGTCAAAGCATATGTGGAATTTTATTGCTAAAGAATGTGGTCAAAGTTAATAGTATAGCTGGGTTTAAAAAGGGCTTTGGAGAAGTTTCTGGAGGACAGGTCCATTAACAATTATTAGCGAGACAGGCAGAGAGATCCCACCTCCCTCATCTGAAATTGAACAACAGGGAGGTGGGGATCTGTGTCCTCTAACTGACCCAGATAGGCCACTGGTGGAGACAGGATGCTGGGCTTGATGGACCATTGCTCTGACCCCTCATGGCATTTTTAATGTTGTGGTCATCTTCATTTTATAGTGCTCTGTGAGAGGCAGGCTTTACCAGACATGATTCCGTGTCACTGAAGGACAGGTTACACCAATTCGCGTATTCCTCCTCTTACAGGCAGGAACTTATAGTTGCCATATGATAAGCAGCAGGGACTATATTCCCATGTGTGTGATGGGGTAAAGGCAGGACCGGATGAGTTTGTTCTAGGTGACATGGTCAGATCTGGGGGATCTATGGAGAAGAGATGCCATTGGGTGGGTGGGTGGGTGGGTGGGTAAAGTCACCTGCTACAGGACAAAGGGCCTGCTTGTTCTTTCCTTCTTTCTCCACAACCTAACTGATCCTTCCTCTCTGCTCTGCGTCCCTTCTCAGATATTGACGAGTGCCGGGAGCTGAACCAACGAGGGTTCCTCTGCAAGAATGCTCGCTGTGTGAACACTAGTGGCTCCTACCGCTGTGTCTGTAAGCCTGGCTTCATCCGTTCCCGCCACTCTGGCCTCTGCATACCCCAGCGGAAGAGATGACTCCCTCCCTCCCTCCTCTTCCTGATGCTGGAATCAGTTCCTGAGAGAGCACCAACCCCACCTCTCAGGCACCATCGCCCCTCCGAGCAGAGAGAGAGAGAGAAGGGAACCGCGGCCTTGGAGGCCAGAGATATATTGCGAGAGAGCGCCCACACCGCCAAGCCCCCTCCCTTTACCACATACCTGGAGGGACTTTTTCTCTTACAGACCATTAGGACTGAAAGCAAGTTTTCTTATGTTGCTTTTTTTTTATATTATGTGTTAAATTTAATTTCATTTTTTACTGAAAGTAAACATTTTTACACATTTTCTTCTTTGCTGTACCTGTCTTTCTGCAAGAGACAGGAAAATCTGTTTCATACCAACCTACCTTAAATTAAATAAACATGTTCATTTTTGTTTTTTGGGGGGGGGGGGGGAAGGGGTTGCTAGTTCTTATGTTAATCCTTTGCAATATTCAAAAACAATACAGTATTTTTATTTATGCAGTGCCTTTCAAATATTTGTTGCTGTTTGGAGAGATGGGAGTTAGAAGAATAGGGAGAGGTTGGCTAGAGATTTTGGGACAGAGAGGAAACCAATGTTAGGGGAGTGGCAAGATTCCTGAATGCTGGATGGAAACAAGATGAGGGAAGGAGGACAGCCACGGAGGATTTATACAACAAGGCACTAAGACGGTTGCCATGTTAATCCACTCGAAACAGCGCTGGCAGCACAAAATGCCACCCAGTGTGGCAATCAGGCCAAAAGGTTGGCTCACCCCTACTTTAAGCTATTGGCAAAGGGCCTTGTGTCCACGCCTTCTTCCACCAAGCTGATCTGGTGTCTAGCTAGAGGGGCACAAAAAACTGGAAAATAGGAGGCATAGATGCAGGAGGTACTTTAGGGATCTCCAGTAAATATCTAGTGCAGAATGAGAAGAGCAAGTTAGAGAAGTCATTTTGCCAGGTAACTTGGCTGTTTGAACATTAATGCCCAGCCCTTCCCGAAGTAACACATAGGCGGGTTCAGGGAGGGAAACAGTGAGTGTATATTAGGTTTTCAAATCTATGGGGCCGATTCAATAGAGTGCGCTCAGCTGAGCGCACTGTTTAACCCACTGTTGGATGTGGTTTGTGGAGGCGCTACCTAATCCCCTTATGCAATAAGGGGATTATTGCCTCCACAACTCGCATCAAACGTGCGGTGAAACTAACAGCGCTCTCATCACATGCAAATGCATGCTGATGAGGCTATTAGGGAATCACCTGAAATGCAAACAAACAAAAAAAAGTGCGTCTAAAATGCACAGTTTTGTGCTCAGAAATTAACGCCTGCCTAGAGCAGGCGTTAATTTCTGAGCACTCCTAACAGTTGTACAGAAAAGCAGAAACTACTGCTTTTCTGTACATCCTCCTACTTAATATCATTGCAATATTAAGTAGGAGGAAGAAAAAGTTTAAAAAATAGTGCCGGCCTCCAGGTTCGGGAAACAACATTCAGTTAACAAGCGTCCATTCCCCGAACCCGTGGCTGTGCGCCGATTAGGAAAACGGACGCCGATAAATCCAGCGTCTGTTTTCTTAACTGGCAGCTGTCCACTGACAGTCAACTGCTCGCGGGCTTCCGCTGTCAAGGAGGTGCTAGAGGCTCGCAATCGACCCTAGAGCCTCCTTGACAATGTGCGCCCAGGGGAGGTGCCTGGGGGCGCATTAGAAAAGCGGGTGCTGAGCACTCAGCGCCCGTTTTTGCCGCAGCGACCCCTATGTGTATGTGTTTTGAAGGGAAAAGAAGGTGCGGATACTTTTCAAAGGGAAGGTCTGTGCATACTTTCCTCTTCAGAACGGGTGCAATGTTAGCAGCCTTCGCATCGAGGCAGGTACTTTTGAAAATTGTCCCACAATTGAATTATGGGAAAATTGTAATTCTTAAATCTAGAAGCATTTTTCAATTACTTCATTTGACTGTGAAGGGAGAGATTATCCTTGATTAAGGCAGAGTTAGTAGCCTGTAGCGTCAACAACTGAGCCCCAGTTTAAATATATTGGCCTCTTGCTCGTCAAACAGCTGATCTTTTGATTGAAGCATAGCAGCAGTCTCCATAGTGAACCTACACAATTGACTCAAACATCCAGCTAGGGCATCTTCTCTGAGAAATCATAAGTTTACAGACCCCTGGCAGAATTTGTAAGATGTGTAGCATTTTAAGAAAACATGAGTGATCAGACAAAACACATCTGTTATTTTTAATATGTTTCATTTTATTATTTCCTTTATTGCTATGGTTTGTTTAATGAATTGTGCTATTCTGTGATGAATAAAATAGTTTCATTTGAAATACATTAAAAATAACATCAATCATGTTTTCTTTAAATGCTACACATAATACAAATTCTGCCAGGGGTCTGTAAATGTATGAGCACAACTGTATTTCTTTTAGGGACATCTTGCTAGGAGTTGCTGGCTGGCTCCCTGAGTAGGAGTCGAGGCTAGTGCAGCAACTGGCACTGGGATCCTAGCCCATAGGATAGACGCAGTGACTGTTCCCCTACCCACACAGCTTCCCAGTGACAATACAGGCACTGAATGGTTTAAAGTGTCAGCAAAAGCAGAATCCAGCAAACTTGCACTTGAGAGCAGCAGATAATCCCATAAGTGCTCCTGGCCTGGCTTCTTATCAGTCTCTTGGTGTTCCCACTTGCCTCCAAGTATGCCAGTGTTGTGACCACTTGAGTCCAGACCAGGTACAGCGCAGCTGCTGGCTCGAAGATTATTTTCCAGAGGAAGCGGTGATGGTGGTTCAATGGGGCTCAGACTTACATCTGGACTCAGGAGGACCACATCTTCTCCCATCCACTGCAGTCCTCCCAATGACCGTACCGATTGCATCTTGCAGTGCCAAGGAACTCACAAATGCATCCATTGAGCCTTGGACTGGAGTTTGAGGTTCCACTGGGTAAGTGTTCCCTTTTCCCTTGTATTTCACTGTTTTAGAAAAATAATTCCAAGGGAAAGAACAGTAGAAAGACCAGGAATCTTCAAAAATGACTCCACATGTTGACAGTATGTGGGTGCCTTTCACCCATCTTGTTTTTTCCGGACAAATCTGATGGAGATCTCTCTGACCGCCATGTGAAAGGTATCCTTATGTCTTAACATCATACTCCCTGCAGGAAACATTTAGTTTGCGTTATGTAAGAATTTAGGCTGGGTCATTTGTACTGTATTTTTTTTTATTATCCTGTTAATGATTTTTTCTCCTTGGCTTCCTTCTATATATAGACCTTACAACACAATTTAATTTTTGAAAAACAATAGGAATAAAACATCCTCAAATTGTAATTGGATTACGTTATGATAATTTTCCTTTTAGATTTCAACTATATCCACATCTATCAATAAATAGATGATGTTAACAAACAAAATCTACAGTATATAGTAGCAGAATTACCCATTCTTTGCATATGGCGGGATGAAAAGAAATGATCTGCTAGGAACTTATATTAGTCTTGACTGATGTTACGTTAGCCGTCCCATCTAGGCTGCTGGAGCCTTGCTGACCAAACAGCGTGACGGGCCAGTGCTTGCGCTGATCAATCAGGGAGGCTTTTTCAGATCACAGACCCTCCAGCTAGCCCCATAAAACTCATTTTAGTTATAGGTAGGTTTGGGTAGGGGGAGGCATTGGACGTTAGTTTTATATAAGCAGGGGCAGTCAGTGATTATGGAGCCCTGGGCAAAAGTCAATGATTTATTTTTTGAAAAGGTTTTTATATACCGCGTATACACACGCAAAGTGGATCTAGGCGGTTTACAATTAAAAGAAACATACATACATAATCAAGCAAGGTAAAAAACAAAATTAAAAGTATTAAATACAAGATACAAATTACAGCCTCTGATAAATAAAGATGGGTAGTACAATTTAACTTAATGGGTTGGCATTATGGGCTAGGAAAGGCTTGTGAGAATAGGGAAGTTTTTACAGCTTTTTGTGAAATCATGTTTTGTGGTGAGTTGGCGGATATGATTGGGTAGGGAATTCCATAGTTTAGGTCCTGCGACTGAAAAAGCACGATTACGAGTTAAATTCAGTCTGGCAGTTTTTACTATGGGAATTTGGAGGAGATTTTTGTCGGCAGATCGTAGATGACAGGGTGGTTGGTAAAGTCGGAGAGTGGAGCATAACCATTGGGGCTCCCACACTCCCTCAGATCCCACCTAACCCACTCTAGGCCAGAATAAAGTCACAAGTCTCACAAAACGTCTCTTTTCAATAATGCATCACTGTTTGTTTTATGAAGCCCCCAACATAATACCCCTCTGCCCCATTCCCACAAAAATACCACCAACTCTTAATACAACACCGCCTGCTAATCCCCCCCCCCCTCACACACAAAGCTACCACCACCACCACGAGTAGTGGTGTTTACTGTGAGGGGTGGGGTTAAGAAGCCCCAACACAAAACCTCCTGTACATAAAAACGTTTCCTACCCCTGGTAGTCTCCCAGTCTCTTTCCCAAGCTGCCAGGCATCTGAGGGTCTCAGGCAGGCAGCAAACACAACTGTAGAGATGATGGTGGCTCCTAGGTGGGCAGACAGGTCAGTAGGCAATAGGGATGGCTCACAGGCAGGTCAGTAGGTTGCCAGGGTGTGGTACTGGTATGGGCTCCCAAGTCCCACGCAGACTGTGGTAGGGTGCGGCACTCCAAACCAGGAGGCTGCAGTGCGGCTTTGAGGCAAAGCACCCTCAGTGTCTGGCAGCAGGATTTTCTGGCGGCTCTGAAGAAGAGGTAAAAGTGATGGCAGCTTGAAACCAAAAAGCAGCAGAGGTGCATGGAACAGGGCCATCTCCTGCCTGCACCTCCTGGTAGGTATGTTTGGTGCGCTTGCACCCCCTCCTCCTGCTGCCAGAGATTGGCTGCTCCCTGCAGCCAGAGCAGAAAGGGGAATGCCACTGTCTCTGCTTGCTGCAGGTGGGCAAGAGGGTG
Source organism: Rhinatrema bivittatum (assembly GCF_901001135.1). Lineage (NCBI taxonomy): Eukaryota > Metazoa > Chordata > Amphibia > Gymnophiona > Rhinatrematidae > Rhinatrema > Rhinatrema bivittatum. The sequence goes on from NC_042622.1 coordinate 142,718,199, forward strand.
GCTGCCTTGGCTGTCATGTCCTAGTGGGTGTTGTCAGCAGGGCTGCTTTTAGCTATGGGCATAAACACACAAGATTCTGCCCCAATGTCCCAATAGGCCAATGCCCTGAATCACAGGCAGCAGAGCACAGCACTCTGCTTCCTGCTCCAGCAACTCCCCTTCCAGACAGCATGCCAGGAACAGAAGAGGGTTGGGGCCCTAGTCCCAGCAAAGCAATGTGGCAAGATGGTGACTAGAGTGAGAGAGATGCTGGTCTGCACAGAGAGAGAGTCATAACCAGCAGGAAACAGGAGGCGATAAAGCCCCTGTACAAGTTATTAGTGAAGTCTCATTGGGAATACTGTGTCCAGTTCTGAGGACCATATCTCAAAAAGTATAGAGAGAGGACAGAAGCGGTCCAGACAAAGCCAATCAAAATGGTGCAGGGTTTGCAACAAAAGCCAAATGAGATGAGATTGAAGGACCTAAATCTGTATAGCCTAAATGAGAGAAGAGACGGGGGCATATAATACAGACTTTTAAATATCCAAAAGATTCTAATAATGCACAAGAATCAAATCTTTTCCAATGGAAAGGAAATTGCAGAACTAGAGATTGTAGTATGAAGCGCCAAGGGGGGGTAGACTCAAGAGCAATGTGAGCAAATATTTTTTCATGGAAGGGGTGGTGGATGCCTGGAATTCCCTCCTGGAAGGGATGAAAAGACAAGAATAGTAATGGAATTCATGCAGCGGTCAATGTTCAAATTTATCTGGCAGAATAAACCTGCGTGCATGTCTGTGACAGCTCTGGTTGCCCAAGAAACAGATGAGCAAGGCTCTTCCTAATTTTCAGGTTTACTATTGGGGAGCTTGCTTAGCTTATCTAAAATCCTGGTTTGGGCATACAGAGATGGCTGGGGTGCTCTTGGAAAGATAACAAGCAAACATATTCGACCTGTCGTGGTTATCTTTTTGTTTCCTCTACATCTCAGATCAGCCAGCGGATGATGAGTGCCAGCCTTGTTTTAGCGCCTACTCTACAGTTTGGAGAAGGCTGATAGATTTTTTGGTGTTAACTGGGGAAAATTTAAAGCCTTTAGCTCCCATTTATTGTAATTTTACTGTCTTAGGATATACCTTTTCTCCAGTTTTTCGGGCTTGAAGAGACTGTGGCCTTTTCTGCCTGGCCCTGTTGTGAGAAGATGGGACATTTCGAACCTCTGACTTGCTCGTTCCGGAGTTTGAGATTCCAGTGCATACTCATGCTGATTACTTACAACTAAGACGGGCCCTAGCTGATGATATAGACCTGGAAGTATGCTGGTGGCCGCTAAATGGTATGGAAATTTTGTTGGGGGATTCAGAGGTTTCAGCTAAAGGTATCTCTGTCATTTACTGGGGGATTCTATTGGGTAAGTATGACACTGAAACCTCAGCATCGGTGACAGATAAGTGGAATATAGATTTGGGATTGACATTGGATGTCAAAACGTGGAAGCACATTTGGAACATGGCTCATCATAGCTCCGTGTGCATGCTGCGAATTGAACTGATAGTATGGTTATTGCACAGAACCTATCATACTCCAGTCTTTTACGCCACATTGTTCCCTGGATCAGACCCCACATGTTAGAGAGGGCGCAGTGAAATGGATACATATATACAGATGTGGTAATGCCCAGGGGTGAGACATTTTTGGAAGAAGGTGACTCAGGAAATTTCAGATGTTTTAAAGACCTCCCCATTTACATTGCATCCCTAACTGGGTTGCTGGGCAGATGGAAGGGGTCTCTAGTTCACTGCATTTATAGGTGAATAAGTGCAGCTCTTGCTAGCGGCTCGCTTGAAGATAGCAACCTTTTGGAAGCAGAACCCCCCGCATAGACCATTGGCAAGCTCAGATAATACCAGCACTAGAGGGTACTTCATAAATAGGGTCATTTATCAAAATGCTATAAGGCATTTTCGCATGCGTTAAGCACCTTTAATGCATGCATCTGAAAAACAGGCGGAGTTAGGGGCGGGAGTGGGTGAGAGAGAGAGAGCGCCTACCCATAATGCCCTAACACTAGATAGGTATTTATATCTCTATGGAAGGCCCACCTAGTAACTTGAGGTGAGGTTTAGGTATCTCTCTCTCTCCTTCTCCTCAGTGGCCCTGATAGTAAACATGGTAGTCCAATAAAAAGGTCATTAAGATATTTCCTTGGGGATGAATGCCATTGTTGCTCTCTGTCACTTCTGTGAACTCCATGGCCCTCGCACGCTCTTTTGCACAGAGGCTCTGCACTCCCCCTGCCACAAGGCGCTGAGAGTGGTGACAGCCCTGGGCAAGGGGAGCAGGTAGAAAAAGAGGAAGGTGGCATTCAGATGAGCAGCAGAATATGCTCACACATAATGGATCCACATTTACCCGTTCTAGTCCTCTAAAGATTTTATAGACCTCTATCATATCCTCCCTCAGCCACCTCTTCTTCAAGCTGAACAATCCTAACCTCTTCAGCCTTTTGTCACAGGGGAGATGCTCCATCCCCTTTATCATTTTGGTCGCTCTTCTCTGTACCTTTTCCAGTGCAACTATATCTTTTTTGAGATGCGGGACCAGAACTGCACACAGTACTCAAGGTGTGGTCTCACTATGGAGCGATATAATTCTTATGTTTTTAAATGTAATGATGTAAGCCGATGTGATGGTCCTGGTTCCAAACACCAATATAGAAAATGTTACAAATAAATAAATAAAATGACATTCTCCATTTTATTCATCTTTCCTTTCCTAATGATTCCTAACAATGGGTCTCATTTACTAAGCATTTTTCCCATAGGCACAGAATGGAAGAAAAGCATTAGTAAATCAGGTGCATTGTTTTTTTTTGACTGCCACCGCACACTGAACTGAGGAGTTCAATGTATTATCCACTAAGACGCATAGGTCTTTTTCCTATGTAGTAACTCCTAATATGATACCTAATACTGTATAACTATAGCGTGGATTACTTTTCTCTATGTGCATCATCTTGCACTTGTCCACATTAAATTTCATTGCCATTTAGATGCCCATTTTTCTAGTCTCTCAAGGTCTGCCTGTGATTTATCACAATCCAAATTCTGAATAATTTAGGGTCATCTGCAAATCTGATCACTTCACTTATCACTCCCTTTTCCAGATCATTTATAAATATTTTAAAAAGCACTAGTCCTACTCTATGGCAGGTCTAACTTATCCAATTAACTTAACTGGATAAGTATGAATATCGCTACTCATTTAGCTAAATTATCCAGATAGTAGTGCCACCCTGATCCACCCACTACCCACAACTTATCAGTCTATCTACTTAACCAGACCTATCCGGCTCAGTGGTGGCCGTTGAATGTAACCGATATTCAGCAGCTACCACTTAGCTGGATGAGTCCAATTTATTCTGCTAAAGTAGCATTTGAATATCAGACTCTTATTAAACAAGTAGACTTAGGGAATAGCCCCTACTTATCACTGTGTGATAGCTACATGGGATCTATTTACTGTTTGGGATCTTGCCAGGTACTTACCAGGATACTGGGTTTGATGGTCCCTTGGTCTTACCCAATATGGCAATTATTATGTTGTCAGTAGTGCATTTAAGGGATTCATTTGGGCATATTTTACAGTCAACATGTGGTTTAGCTATCTGGTTGATACATTCAGTGAAGTTTGATCAGGTTCACTTGGCAGTTTAGGAGGAGCACTCTGCTCTTAAGCTTCTAAGGCTGGGGCAGACCCTCTGAGCACCACAAGAAAGAATGAATAAATAAAGTCGGGAGGGGGTTGTCTAGCTATAACCTGCTTTTATAAATGGGATGGGACTCATTACCCTTAGGGTAACCTGCACAGAGCAACAGTTACAAATATAGCCGTCTTGCTAGGCAGACTGAATGGACTATTTTGGCCTTTGTCCTCTATCATTTACTATGTTATTATTCAAGCCTGAAGCAGACAGAGCATAGTGCAAAGAATAGCACTCTACCCCTTAATCTAATCTCTCCTTTTCTCTTGTTCCCCCCTCCTGTCTTCAAGGAACAGTGGAATTTGTGATCCTTTATTCTGTATTGAGTGAGGGTATATGCTCTGTATGTGTGACCGAGGTGAAAGATTTTGCTAACAGGTTCTGTGTAGGTATCTTTAGTAGTTCAGCTTGTTTTTTTTTCCCACTGGAAGGCTCATTTGGTATTCTAGGGCCAGGTGTAATATTTGCAGTGATGACTTTTCTTACAGGGTTGCTGCTGTTTGGGTTCTAGTAGTTTGTGTTCTTTTGGTAAGACATGATTGTTTTTTAGGTTCTGAGTGACTTTTTTCAGAGTTTTGTGTTACTTTACAAGTGAAGGATAATGGAGGGGCTTTGTCTCACTGTTATCAAAGTGACAATACAATTGGAATGGTTTTCCTACTGTGAGTAGTAAGGAGAAACATTCACATTAAGCCCATTCAGCCATTTTAGTTATTTCTTGGGCTTATTTTTTTGTTGCAGTTTATTTCCAGAAATCATAGATGACATATTCATCAGACACGATTCATCAGAATATAATCCAGTGATAGGATTGTTCTGGGAAGGACTGAGGTGGGGACATAAGGATCATTGAGTTTAATTATCAAAATCGCAGGAGAGGGGACCATGTGGGCCAGAAAATTATTAAGAGGTGGCACATGACTGAAAGCCCTAAAGAAATGAGTGTGGAGGAGAGAGGAGGTAAGCTGCTAGGCAAGTAATGGGTGGTAGCAAAGGAGCTGATGCTAGGCAAAGGGTGCATGGGTGAAAGAGATGCTCTTGCACAAGGGGGAAAAAAGAGAATGCTGGGCACAAAATGGGAGAAAGAGGGGAAAGGGTGGAGGGATGAAAGGGGGATGCAAGATTCCCTCCCTACTTGGGGGGGGGGGGGCTGGAGAGAAAGAAGAAGATGGCCAGGGAAACTGTGTGTGGTTTGAGAAGAGATACAAGGCACAGCATGGGGGGAGAAAGAATAGGCAATCAGGGCACAGAGAGAATGGGGAGGGGGGAGAGATGCAGGGGAAGGAGAGTTGGCAGAAGGGGGATGTTGAGCAATGGGATAGGGGAAGAGAAGGATGGGGATGCTTTACTAGAACAACGAAAAAATGAGCTCAATTTACTTTACTTGAGTTACTGCCAAGCAGAGAGACAGCTATGCATTTTATGCCAAAGGAAAAGGTGCTGTACCAGAATAGCCACTAGTAAGTGTGTGTGGGATGGGGGTGCATAATTCTGAATATTCACCCAGGGTGCAGAAAGAGCTGGTCCCAGCACAGCAGTTCAGGCAGGTGTGCTGGCAAAGGGGACGAAGCAATATCAAGCGGCAGGGGAAACCTTGCTTCTAAATTGGGTGCATATTTTTTCAATGTGCACACATCCCCCTCTCCTGGGCACCAGATGCAATAAACAAATGAGCTGCCCCGCCAGAAAGGACACGCTAGGGACAAATTGTGCTTTCCCTAGCGTGTCCATGGCATCGTGCTGGGGTTGGTAGTTTGTTCCCGGAAATCAAAGAGCAGCAGAGGGAATCTGTTTTTAGGCGCATCGCGAATTTAGTGTCCTAAGCACTTAGGTATGTTGTCTATGCCTAAATCCGGCCGTACTCGCTGCATGTTCTGGAAGGCGTGGGGTAGGAAAAGACTGATGTCTAGAAAACCGAATAAAAATGGCTCGGGTATATGTGGTAGGTCGGAGTCCGTAAAATCTCCAGTAAAAGAGACTACAACACCCACCTGCGCCTGGATCTTCGTGATGTCACTGAGTGCGACAGCTGACGAAGAAACGACGGGTCCGGCTTCTCTTTGTGACGTCATCCGGCGCGACCAAACTAGAACTCCGTCCAGTTCAAAGCAGTTCTAGGCGCTATCGGATTACGTTAGTATAGAAAACTACAGTTCCCCGGAGGCCTGGTAATCTGGGGTGGAACTTAAAGGGGCGGTGGGAAAGCTTCAACTCACAGCTTGGCGTACGGCCCTGGGAGCGCGAGGAAGGTAGTGAACCTTTTCTAGTATTTTAAGGCTCTGCGCTCCCTCTTGCGTGTTAATACTGCTGTTATTAATATGTTTCCTCTGTAGGGTCTGCCTAGCTCTGAGGCTGACGCCTTTCTATTTAAACCTCCTATTGGCGCTCAGGCACCTCTTTTGTTGAATGGAAAATAGAACTACGATGAAGTGCATCAATGTTGCTAGCCCCCAAGGGTGCTGCGGGCGCTTGGAAATTATACACAGGGTGGGCATTTTGCAGAAATAAAATAGGGGGTAGGTACTATAGAGCTTCATGATGAGAGCCGGGTGAGACGGGGTAAGGTGAGATGCTGTGCATTATGGTTCCTTGATGAGAGCCATGTGAGAAAAGGTAAGTAAAGAAGCGATATATGAAAACTCCCCGATGAGACCCATGTGACAAGGTGTAAAGAGAATCTGTACATGAGCACCTTACGAGGGATGATATGGATTACATATGATAATTAAGGCTGTTCTGATGTTACACATATGACTTACTCGTTCCTTCACGAGTATGTGTACTCTTTCTCCTGTCTCTGTAGGTCTGTGCAGTGGAGGAGAAGAAGTGACATGGGCCTCAGCAAGGCACAGAAAGCATTCTTCCCTCTCCGCTCCCTGGAGGGGGTGGTTCAGCTCTTTGAGGCAGAGTTACAGCAGGGTGAACCAGACTTGGTGCTGCTTTCTCTGGTGCTGGGTTTCATGGAACATTTCCTAGCTGTCAATCGTGTCTTGCCCACCAACGTGCCAGGAGTAATCTTCGAGGCTGTGCCAGGCCCTGACCCTGCCTGCCCTACCTATTTCCCTGTACTGGACCTGCCCATCCTGGAAGCACTGTATGCTCGCTTTACGGCACAGATCCGTGGTGCTGTGGACCTCTCGCTCTATCCCCGGGTGGGGGGTGCCTCCAGCAGAGAGCTAGTGAAACGGGTGTCTGACATCATCTGGAACAGCCTAAGCCGGTCCTACTTCAAGGATAGAGCCCACATTCAGTCGCTCTTCAGCTTCATCACAGGCATATGTCCCCCATCCCCTTTTCCATCACTGACTCATCCCTTCATCCTTCTGTCTCCTCATTAGGGATCCTCCTATAGCAAGGCCTCTTACCTTACTCCTTCTCATCTGGTTCTTGTCAGGGATCCTCCCACTGCAAGACCTCTCTTCTTAATCCTCCTCATCCAGCTCTCATCAGAGATTCTCCCTCTCAACAAATTCTATTTTCTTTCTTGACTTTCTCATCTGTATTCTTAATTATTGTTTTATTTAGACCCATTCTCCTTTCTGATCTTTTATATTTGCTTCTTATATTCTTGTTTTTGTTTTTCACTTCAGGTACTAAGCTGGACAGCTCAGGTGTGGCTTTTGCTGTGGTGGCAGCCTGTCAGGCCCTTGGCCTCCCAGATGTCCACCTTGCACTGTCGGAGGACCATGCCTGGGTGGTCTTTGGCACAGAGGGCGAGCAGACAGCAGAGGTCACATGGCACGGGAAGGGCAATGAAGACAGGCGTGGGCAGACTGTGGATGCTGGTGTGGCTGAGCGGGTGAGGAGAGGTGCTTTAGAAGGAACCAGGGAAATCACGATGTAGTTATTTTGTATTGTAATTAACTGACTTTCATACCCAGTTATTTTTTTTATTTAAGGAAGAAAAAAGTGACTTGTATAGTCAAGCGTTAGCAGCTGTTTCACTTCTGTAACGTAATAATGATGGCAGATGGTCCCTCCAGTCTGCCCAACAATTTGCTTATGGTAGTAACTGCCACTCCGTGCAGGTTATCCTCATGTATTCTGTTAAGGGTAGCAACTGCTTCTCTGTGCAGATTTAACTCTTTTTGTTAAGGGAGAGGTTGTCTGTGATGGATCCCAAGTATGTGCATTTAACTACACACTAGAAGTCATCAGTGATACTGATAGAGGGGAACTTGTTAACACTTTGTCCCATCACATTTGTCTTCAGATTAATGATGTGCCTGAAATTCTGGCGTGCATTGGAGATATTCTTTAGTGTGAGTTGTGGAGCAGTAGCATCATCAAATAATCAGAGAAGTAATCTGGAAGTTAGAGAGCAATCTGAGAAGCAGAGCAACCTGGATACAAATCCCACTGATGTTCTTATGATCTTGGGGAAAGTCACTTCATCCTCCATTATTTCAGCTACAGACTTGGGACCTGATTTTATAAAAGTTTTTCTTCCATTCTGTGTCTGGGGGGGGGGGGGGGGAAATGCTTAGTAATTCAGGGATTGTAAATCCTCTGGGGACAGGGAAATGCCTCCTGTACCTGAATGTAACTCTCCTTGAACGTCTATGAAAAGGCGGGAACTAAATATAAGTAAAAACCATAGAAATGTGATGGCAGAAAAAAGACCTTGGTCTATCTGGTTTGCCCATGCACACCAACTATTAATTTCTCTAATGTTTCTTCTTTTGAGAGGCTGAACAATTTTCCATTAGATCTTGCATGCAGGTATATGCCATCAGCTGTTGATACAAAGGCATGCTTTAAAAGGAGCACAAGGAAATTCCAGAAAAGTGGAGGGGCAAGGACACATCCCTGTTTGACCCCGTTGTGTTTGTCTTAAGGCCTCTGAAATTGAGCCATCACATTGAATGGTGCCTTTCATCTTATCATGGAAAACCTTAATCAAGCTGAGAAACTTGGGAGGAGGGCCAATCTTTTCCAGCAACTGGAACAAAACCACTCTACCCATGAGACTTGAAGGCCTTAGTGAGATTGTTGAAAATGATGTACAGTAGTTTTTCTCTGCTCCCTACGCTTCTCCTGTAGCTGCCTCAGAGCAAAAACCATGTCAGTGGCTGACCGCTCAGCTTGGAAGCCTAACTGTGATTCTGGGTAGTCTGCAAGGATATGGAGTCTGTTTAAGAGAACGCGTGCAAAGATCTTGCCGTTCATAATTAGGAGGGAGATGCCACAATAGTTGTTGCAGTTGCTTTTGTTACCCTTGTCCTTGTGTGGAGAGATGATGGCATCTCTCAGAACTTGAGGAACTGCGCCTTCCATCATAAACAGAGAAGTTGGTGAAGGTGTCCAAGCAGCAGAGGTTTTGCACATTTGATGACTTTAGATGGAATTCTGCCCTTTCCAAGGAGACTTCCAGTTTGCTAGACCATCAGTGGTCTTGATAAACTCTTCTGTTGGCTCATCATCCAGTTCCCTCAAGACAGGCAGACACTTGTGAAATTGATGGTCTTGTCTGAAATAGAGTTTTTTCTGAAGTAAAAGCTGCAAATATTTATTTTATTTAATTTATAAAATCTTATATTCTGCCTCTTTCTGTTGGTCCTTTTGGTTTTGAACACTCATTGATGGTCTGACTTTAGGAAGGCTAGCTTGTTCTGTGTAGGCCCAATTGTCTTAATGCCATCATATATGCTTCTGATGTCACATGTATCTGCAGACATCTGAATACCTGAATTGATTGAAGTAATTGGCAAAGTGTCTAGCTGTCTTCATCACAATATTCTGGTTGCCCTTAACTCTTCTAGAATCTTTTGACTTGGGGAGTAAGTGATGTTCTTTGCTTCAGTGACTGGGATCATCTAATCTGAATGTACTTGAAACCAGTCAGTGGTTTTGCTGTGAATTTTACCATTTTTTTGCAGTGAATGCGATCTATTATATACCAGTTGGTGAGGTTGTTTGTGCATCCCCGGTGCAAAGAGATCCTGGCTGTTGGAGAACGAGTAGAATCGCTAGAGGAGCTGAGTCAGACAGAGAGGTATATAGAGGAGACCTTCAGGCACATAGTAGCCAAGACCCAACTCCAGTCCAGCAGCCTCTGTGCTGCTTTGGAGGAACAAGGTTGTCTGGTTGGAGAACATTACATTGGTGTAGCAGGAAGTGATCCTGAAGCAAGAACCTGCTCTCTAGGTGATGCATTATCCTCTCACATTGCCTCCAAGGGCTAGTGCCCAGGAAGGAAGGGTTAGGTCGGCCATCATAGTTGGAGATTTGATTATTCGGAATGTAGATGGTTGGGTGGCTGGTGAACATGAGGATCGCTTGCTAACTTGCCTGCTTGGTGCAAATGTGGTGGACCCTGTGTGTCACCTAGATAGGATTTCAGACAGTGCTGGGGAGAAGCTGGCTGTCATGATACATGTGAACATCAATGACATAGGAAAGTGTGGGAGGGAGATTATGGAAGCCAAATTTAGGCTCTTGTGTAGAAAGCTGAAATTCAGAACCTCAAGAGTAGCATTCTTTGAAATGCTCCCTATTCCATGTGCAGGAATCCCAGAGGCAGGCAGAGCTGTGGAATCTCAATGCATGGATGAGATGATGGCGAAAAGAAGAGGGCTTTAGTTTTATTAGGAACTGGAAAACATTTTAGGGAAGGGGGGAAGCCTATTCCAAAGGGATGGGGGCTCCACCTTAACTAGGGTGGAACCAGGCTGTATGTGTTAACCTTCAAAAAGATGATAGAGCAGCTTTTAAATTAGAACATGGGGGAAAGCTGACAGTAGTGTATGGTTCAGAGGGAGGTATCTTGAAAGAATACTAAAATAATAAAGGAGTCAGAGCATCCCAATACAGGTTCCAATGAAAGCAATAGTAACCCACGTGCCTATAAGTACCTGAGTTAAAAGATTTCAAAATACCCCTGACAAGTGATAAGTAGATTTAATACCAACAAAAACATATTTTGAAATGTCTATATACTAATAGCACAAGTCTAAAAAGTAAAATGAGAGAGAATTTATAGCACTGAATGAAGAGGTAGACATAATTGACATATCAGAGACCTGGTGGAAGGAGGATAACCTATCAAACGCTGCTATACCAGGGTACAATTATATTGCAGTAATAAGGTGGATCAACCTGCTGGTGGGATGCTTTGTTAGGGATGGCATAGAGTCCAATAGATCCTGCAGGAGATTAATTACCCAGTAAAATCCTTATGGGCGGAAATGTCCATGTGTGATTGGGAGGAGTGGAGCGGTGGGTGGTATACTACTGTTTATCTGGCCAAAATGAACAGATGGGTGATGAAGTTCTAACAGAGATTAGAGAAACTAATACATTTGGCAGCACAGTAAAATTGGGAGATTTCAGATACCCTGATATTGACTGGGTGTAGCGATCATGTTACTTGGTGGTTCGTCTTGTCTCACTGCTGCATGGTTGTGCTGTCTATATCTGGTTAGGATTTGAATAATCTAAAAGGAAAAAAAAAACAAACAGTTGGCTGCAGTAGGGAACTACCTTTCCCAGTTGCCATTGCTTACTAGCCTTAGGAATGTCTCAGCCAGGAATGGAGCCACTAACTGACATAGAGTGGCTATCAGGTATATAAAACGTGAAGGCTTTTTGGCAGAGAGAGGAATGAAGGAGGAGGAAGCAAGTGATCAGCTCTAAAGGGAAGCAGAACTTGGACCATAGCTAGCTTGAGAGAGGAATTATCTTTATTTAATCAGCCATACCCGGAGCTTGAGGATTGGCACCACCAAAAAGGAAATCAAAACGATTCATGTGAAACTAATTCCCTTAATTGTATATCAGCCAGATAAAGAACCAAAGCTGCTGGGTTTAAAGAGACTACTATTGAAAGAAAAATACACAGATGGTATAAAGGAGTCATGGGGGAGACGTATGTAGAAACATGAGGGAAAAAACAGGTAAACAAAAGGTGAGGAGAGATGTTAGAAGCAAGATATTTTGCATGTAAACAGACCGTTCTATTTCCTTATTGAGGTGTGCAGGCATTAGAGTCAAGTTCAAAGATCCAGCATTGTTCACATCTAATTAGTAAGCTTGAAAAATCGCCTCCATGACTTGGGGGAAGGCAGTGTTCAAACCCAAAAAACCCCAGGTCAGCGATTGAGTGTGAAAGAGACAGACAGCCAATGGGCAACAAGCGGAGCCTCCACATGGCCTGACTGGAGACATGACTAGTGTTCACGGATTCTAATCCTTAGTGGTTGAATAACTTTGCCTACATAAATCAAGGGACAAGGGCATAGAATTACATATATGATGCCTCTTGTAGTACAGTTGGAGGTATGATTTCAGGGGTCGTACAGTTTCCCCATAATGGGATGTATGAACTCAGTAAGTGAAAGTAACAAAGGACAAACCGAAAATTGTTGGCACGGATGGTGACCAATAGCTGGGGGGGGGGGAGATTGTGGAGAGTAAGGTAATTCAGAATGGACTAAATGGTCACAAAGGTTACGACCCCTACAGAAGGCAAATCTTTTAGTGTCACAAAATGCCGGGTGCAGTCTAAGAATGGACAAATGGTGACGTATAAACTGACATACCTGATTGGTCCTGTCAGAAAACAGAAGAGCACGAGTTATGCTCTCAGAGGAATCTTGTGGATGAAGGATGAACAATAAATCTCTAAAATATGCAATCAGCGATTGTGACAAAATCAGAACTAGAAGAGCAAAGGCACCCAAGTCTAAAGAATTGTCCTAAAGGTATATTATTCCACAATGAATGAGGATGAAAACTTGAATAATGCAATAATATGTTGCAATCTGTTGGTTCTAGAAGAGAGATGTCTCAAAAGAGCTAGGACCTACTGAAACCAAAGTATCAAGGAAAGTGATATGAGACTGATGTAAATGAAATTCAAATTGAAGATTTAAATCACAAGTGTGTAGCCAATCCATAAACATATAAATTGGATTAAAGTACCAGTCCATAAAAGAAAAATGCTGTTGATATATCAAGACCATAAAGGAAAAACAGTTTAAAAGGTGAGGTCTGAATGTGAATAGCTTCAAAGTGGGCCACAGAAGCAGGCGATGGAGAGGGCCATTGTTGCCCCCATAGCCATACCTTTAATTTGCTGATAGAAATAATTCTGGTTAAGTGCTAGTAGGTGAGCGAGTGCCACTAAGAAAGATGTCAGAATTCTTTGATCAGGGGCACGTTGGTCTAATGTGGCTTCAACAATGCAAATTGCTTCTTCCTGCGGTATATTGGAATAAAGAGAAGAAATATCCAACGTGACTAAAAAGAGAGAATCAGAAGGAAAAGGTACAGTATTCAATGTAGTGATAAAGTGACTGGTATCACGCACATATGATGGACAAGTGGGAACAAAGGGGCATGAAAAAAATGCACAAATTTTGAAAGAGGTTCAAAAATGGAACCAATGCCTGAGATGATGGGTCTGCCTGGGGGGGATGGGGTTTGAAGCGATTTATAAATTTTTGGTAAACAGTAAAAAGGAGGTATGACCAGATGTTTTTGTAATAAAAAGTCAGCTTCCCTAGAAGTAAGAAAGTGATTGTCAGTGCCTGATTGTATTAAAGTCACCAATAAAGCAACAGCACAACACAACTCTCTCTCAGCTATCAAACACAGTTCCTTAAATACTTACACCTCAACAGCCGGAACTGCTGCGGGGGAAACACTGTCATCATAAAAACTGTGTTTTATTGAGTCCAAAATTACTTTTTTTTTGTAATTTTTCAATTGCAAATAAAAATGTTTACATCAGTCTTCTAAATTTGTTCGTAGCTACTTAGCTTTTGTTTATAGGCAAGAAATTCAAACAACCTGACACCAGTGTTTCGAGAGCACTCTCAACTGCTCTCTGCTTCAGGGGAACTCGCCATCTTCGTATAGGCTATTGAGAAGTTTCCTAGAATGAATATATTAACTACATTTTCGTTGTAGGAGCAAGGATCCATTTTGCGAAGATGGCGAGTTCCCCTGAAGCAGAGAACAATTGAGCGTGATCTCGAAATGCTGACGTCAGGTTGTGTGGTTGAATTTCTCACCTACAAACAAAAGCTAAGGAGTTACGAACACATTTAGAAGATTGATGTAAAAGTTTTTTATTTGCAATTGAAAAATTACAAAAACAAGTTTTATGGTCTCAATAAAACACAGTTCCTTTGATTTATTTATTTATTTAGTGATTTTTATATACCGCGGCACGTAAAGATATACATCACCTCGGTTTACAGTAAACAATAAATTAGCAACAGGCTTTACATACAACAGGCTTTACAGGAAGTAAACAAATGACAGCAACAGGCTTTACATAAATAACTGAATTCAGGAGTGCCTAATATAACTACTTTAACTATTAAGAACAAATGCATATTCAAATTCAATAACGAAGCAGGAGAGCAATATATGCAATTGGCCTGCTACAGGCCTATTCCAATAGTTAATGATGCCAGCAGTTCCAGTTCTTGAGGTGTAATTATTTGAGGAACTGTGTTCGATAGATGAGAAAGGGTTGTGCTGTGCTGTTGCTTTATTGATGATTGAGATACTTACAGCTTGGCCTTGGTGTGAGAGTAGTTTGATTGTATTAAAGAGCAGATTGCAACAAAAAGAGAAGGTGTAGGATCAGATGGGAGGGGTTTATAGTATTGTAAATCTGAATGTTGGGTAACCTCTGCTATGTTTGAGGAACTGTCCTGTATGACTATGCCTCCTCCTTTGTGCACTGGTTTAAGAACAGTGCTAGAGTCTAAAGACAGATAAGAGAGAGAGAGAGCGACGTTCACATGCTGAAAGGTTTTGAAAACTATGGTAAGGTATCTCTTTACTTAAATTGTGAAGGATTACAGCATTCGAAGGCAGTAATCTGAGGGGCTGAGCAGAACCCACCGGGATTTCCTTGAAATTAGTCATATCAGATGTAAATGAATCTGAGGAGAAAAACAGTTTAAATTTTCAGCAAACATAGAAAACGTTGCAAATAAGTCTGTATATTAAATGCATTGTAAAAAATACAGTAGGAACAAAGGAGGTTTTCAGAGTGGTGGGCAGGCTTTTGTTTTATTCTTGCTGGATTACGTAGTGCTTTATTGGTGGGTTTGCTCAACAACAGTGTTTGCCTGCAAGTAATGCAAAATATGGTGGTCATCTAAACTTTTAGGTTAGCCACGAAGCGCGAGTACCGCAGAGGGCAAACTTTAAAATTGAGTTTGATGTTTAAGGCAGCTGAGGGACAAGGAGCAATGTATTTGCAGCGGTTGGTAAAAAGTTACACGCCAAATTGGAACCTACGGTCTACGACTAGGGCTTTTTTTTTGTGTCCCATCACTCCAGAGGTCTCTAAGATGACTCTTTGAAGGAGGATTTTCTCCATTGTGGGACCTGAACTCTGAAACTGTACCACTGGATGTAAAGGGGGAGTCAAATTTATTTACCTTTTAGGAAGAAGAGTCCAGATGGTCAAATGCTAACTTAAATAAATGAATTTTCAGCATTTTCTTGAATGACTTAGTATGAGCACATAATCTTAAACATTCTGGAATACTATTCCATGAAGCAGGAGCAGCAATGGGAAAAAGTCCTCTCTCATGTTTCTTCGATTTGTGTGGATTTAATTGGAGGAACAATAAGTAGCTGGGACTATAAGGACCAGAGTGGCCATTGCAGATTGTACATCTTTGAATAAAGAACAAATCCATGGATACTCAAAAAAATATCACTGAATTTGTGTATAATTGAAACAACTTTATATTTCACTCTGGCCTCAATCGGGACCCAGTGCAGGTCATAAAGGACCATAAACTTACTTCTGCTCATCAGAAGCAGGTAAGTTACAGAACCAAAAGAAAATAGGGTAGGTAGGTAGGGGTTAGGGCCTCATATTGATCGGAATTCTGTGCAACTTATGATACACAGAGAATGGATGATGGCAGTCCCAAGTACAGGGCATTGCAGTACTCCATACCAGTGAGCTTTAAGGCCTGAAGGATTGACTTGGTCTGATGGTAAAAGTAAAGGTTTCGGATTCCAAAGTAATCTAAGTTTGAAAAAGGTTGCCTTTTCCACAGCATTAATCTGTGACTTCATACATAGATGTTGTCAAGAATTACACCCAAACTTTTTACTTGTGGGCAAAATAAAATACCATGGTCACCAAATGTAAATTTTAAAGGCCTGTCAACTGAAGCAATCATTTTAAAACCATAATTTTTGGTTTTCTTGATGTTCAGATTAAATCTGTTGTGTGACAACCAGGATTTAATCGTGGAAAGAGAGAGTGATTTTATAAAATCAAAAGTAGCAGACCAGGTGGACAGAGTAGAAAAGGAAAAACTATATCTGCATACAGTCCGTAGTATTTTATGTTGTAAACCGCACTGGCCAGGCCTGGTAAATGAGTGAGCAGTACCTAAGAGCTGGGAAATAAATAAGCTGACAAGTTCCTAATAATAATAAAGAAAACCAATTACTCTAAGAAGATTGTCTCCTTGTGATTTCTGGGTGAAAGAAATTTGCAGATGGGATCACAAATTCAGGAATTTACAAGTCATCAAAATTAAGCCTCTAAGGAGCACCTAGAGAGTCATGCACAGCGCCCCAAAACCTGAAGACCACTATTAGTTGGGAAATCTTTTATTTGCTCTTTCTGCTTTGGGAAATGTTTCTCTGTGATGTTTTTGTATTTTAAATAGTAAAGGAGGAAATGCATTTCTGTTTCTATTTCGCCTGTGTACACTGCATACAGATTCTGGCTTCTTGGGGTTTCCAGTTCAATTTCGGTCTGCATATTTCTAATTTGTGGTCATTTATTCTGTATTTAGTGAGGGTCTTGTATTTTGTGTATGCGGCCAAAGTGAAGGATTTTGCTAGTGCAGGCTTTTACAGATTTTCTTCGGATCTAGGCACCAGTGGCTGAGAACTCTCCCAACTTCCCTGTTAGCTCCAGTGAAGTTGAGTGAGAGGGGGGTTGGGAGTAATGGGTTTCCCCTCCGAGATCTGTCATAGCTCCTTATTCTGTGTCTGGTGAGGGGGGAAAGCTTAGTAAATCAAGCCCTTAATGTGAGTCCTCATGAGTCTATTTCATGCTCTGTCTGTCCCTCAGTCCCGTTTTAACCTTAGCTAACCAGTCATCCTCTACCACCTAGCCAGTCAGTCACTCCCAAAGCTAGCCAGCCCACTCACTCCCTGTCAGCTCTAGCCACCAACATCCCCCACCCAAGCCTGCTTAAGGGCCGATGCAATATAAATCGCGGAAGGAGGGTGCTGAAAAGTCAACACCCGCTTTCTTAACGCACGCATGGCGCCCTCAAGGGGGGGGCGCCACGCAATATCTAAATTAGGGGGTCACGCTAGCAAGGAGGTGCTAGGGTCACCATTATCGGCAGCCATTTTCATTACTGGCAGATGGCCGGTTATGAAAATCGATGCCGAGTTTACCGGCATTGGTCTTCATAACTCGGCAGTCTGCCAAGTTTTGTGTTTTTTTTACTTAAAAAAAGAAGTATAGAAAAGCAGTTTTTTTTCTGCTTTTCTGTACTTCTTTTACCTATTCTCAGCTATTAATGCCTGCTCTAGGCAGGCATTAATAGTTGAGCGATAAATGTGCGTCTGAGACGCACATTTATTTTTCTGCCTGCGGAATGAATGAGTAATAGGCTCATCACATGCATTTGCATGTGATGAGCGCTAACTCATTCACTCCGCATCCGATGCGGGTTAAATAGGTGCTAATCCCCCTATTGCATTAGGGGGTGGATTGGTGCCTATTTAACTCGCGTCGGAGTGCGGGTTATACAGTGCGCTCGGCTACCAGATCCCTACACAGATAGAAAAGGACTCAACAAATCTGAGACACCAGATTGACATGGCACCTAGATATTTCACCGTGGAACCTGGGATTTTCTTGCCCTGATGCTGCTGCCCCAACAGTTGTTCCCTTCTTGTTGACAATGAATAGCTCTGTCAGTTTGCACTGTGCAGTGCCTGACGTCCTGCATCTCATGAGACTGTGATACCATCATGAAAGTTCAGGCACAGCGCAGCTCAAAATGCTAACTTAGCCAGGATATTCAGTAGCGTGGCAGCATTGCTGAATGTACCCGGCTATCTTAAAGTTAGTCATAGCGGATAACTTATCCAGCTAACTGAATATCGGAGTTAGCCAAATAACTTATCCGGCTAACTTGACATCTTCCCAGTCTGCTTATTCTCCACTCCCGAGCTTTCTGGCTAAAACCTAGCTGGATATGTCACTTATCTGGCTAAGTGGCACTGCTGGCTGTAGCTAGATATTCAGCAGCAGCACTTAGCCAGATAAGTCCAGCTTATCTGGTTAAGTTGTTGTTGTTGTTTGAATATAGGGCTGCAGGTGTCTAGGATTTGTCTAGTCCTTTGCTATTGTGTAGGGATCTGTAGGAGTCTGGCTTGTTCTGTTTTCCCAATATTAGGTGTGTTGATTTTCAAGGGCCCAGTGTAATATTTGTAGTACTACCTTTTCATAGGCAGAGTTGTTCATGTTTCTTGAAAGTTAGTGCTGTCATGGTATGACAGGCTTGCTACATAGGTGCAACGTTTTGTGTTACATCACAAAAGTGCCTGGTAGTGGAGGGAATTTGTGTTGCTGTTATTGAGGTGATACCAGAATTTGAATATGCTTTTTTTTTTTTTTTTGTATGATGTGTGAGGTAAGAGGAAGTGGTGTTGATGGAGGTTCTGTGAGGTGTGGTCATGGAATATTTGTTGCAGAACTGGAAGTGTAGGATTTCTTTTGGGGTTGTACCCCCTTCTGTAATAGGTTTGGATTAATGGCTAGACTGTAGACTTCACTTCCATATAAGAAAATGATTTGAATGCTGTCAGATAATTTTTTAAAACTTTATTTCAACATCCACAGCTACTACAGAAATACAAAGTGCCCACAGACTTAATATATTATAATAGGTATTAACTCATTTAACAGCTTGTGTAAGGATAACAAAGTATCACTCTCCATAGTACTGGCATGAATGGCGTGCCATCTATACCACAATGAGAAATCTGGCATCCGATCCTCTTAACAATACGGTAGTGTCTAAACCAAAGAAACACAGACATAGGAAAAGAGCTGGCAGAAAAGTTTAATAAGTTTTACTTAGGGGTTGAAATTGGTTGGAGGTTTCTTTGTTCTTTCACGCTCACCTCTCTCTCCCCTTCATAGTCTCCAGTCTCATGCTCCCTTACTCCCTGTATCTCTTGTCATGCCCTGTCTCCTCCTCTGTCCCTCCCTGTTTCTTGCCGTGCTTTTCCTTACTTTCCATCATGCCTTTCCCTTCTGCATCCTTTCCCTGTCTTGCTGGCTCATTGTTGCTCTCATTCTCACTGTTGGGTCCTATCTTTCCTTCCCTTTCAGATTCAAGTTTGGCAAACTTTATTGGCCTTTTCCATTTCGTCCTGCTATACCAGTCTAGTCCAGCAAGTGGGTTCTGTCCCTCCTACCAGCAGATGGAGGCACTGATTTCTCCAGCGATGCATGGCTACTATAGGTAGTGCAGCACAATGAGAATCCAGTTTACTCTGCCTCTAGCAGATGGTTGGACTCTCTCTGGTGCAGCAGAATTCTTGAAGAAGGCACTGATGCTATTTCGGGCCAGTATAGCGAGCCCGTTAACAGGGCTCCTAGTTCCACTTGGTTGAGCCAGAAGGAGGAGGAGAGAAATCTCTCTCACTTAAAAATAAAATAAATAGTAAGAACAGGAAGTTAAGTGAATTTGCGTGAAGTTCCTAACTGACAGGCCGATACAGTAAGGACGCGGGAGAAAAAATGCGGCAGTGCCGGGCGCCCGCTCGTTTGCCGCGCGCACAGTTCGGATCACATACCGCTCGATACAGTATTTAAATAGCATGCAAACGCAAGCCGCGTCCAAAGCGTGTCCAAGAAGCGTCCATGAAGCGCAATCCATTTTACTGTATAGAGCACTATATAGCGCCTATACGGTATCCTGGGTGCGCTGGTACCTGTCATTTCAAACGTCATTTCAAAGGACATTTGAAATGACAGGTACCAGGAAGTGGATCCCAACTTAAAGCAAAAAGAAAAGGATCAGAGAAGTATCAGCCGGCCTAAACTCTTGCCTGCCCAACCTAAAATCCAACGCACTGGGAAAGCCACGCTTCAGGATCGGGCAAACTTTCCCCCAGCCCCCGCTCACCTGCCCTAACCCTGTCCATGGGTGCCGATCTCTGGAGCAGCCCCAGGCCTCTCTCCCCTCCTCCCGGGGACAGCCGGCGGCGAGAGCGGCTTTAGCAGCCCGGGGTGGATCGGGCGCTCCCCATGCGAGGCGCGGCTTCCAGCAGCCCTCGCTGGCGATGGTGCATGAGCGCACGCCGTGACCTTGGACGTCCAGCCGGGCGCTCAGGTCACGGCATGTGCTCATTCACCATTGCCGGCAAGCTCTCTCTGGAGCTCCAAGCTCCAATTTCCAGTGCTTTTATGGTCTCTCCAAGTGTGTACATGGCAAGCAGTTTGTAGTACTTTAACGAGACTTCAACTATTCCACACCATAGCTCTGGTCCCATTCTTGGAGAGAGGACCCGTTCGATACTTCATCTACTTCATGGTCCCAAAGAAGTATGAATCTTTCAGACCCATTCTAGACCTCAAAGGAGTAAACAACCTCCTCAAGATTTCTCACTTCCAGGTGGAGACTTTCAGTGCTCATGGTGAGTATCTGTCTTGCTCAGATCTTTCAAAAGTCTATTTTCACATTCCCATTTGGAAGGAAAACCAGAGCTATCTACATTTTTGTGTTCTCCAGGAGCATTTTCAGTTCTGGGCACATCTTTGGTTTGGCTTTGGCTCTGCAGGTCTCTATCAAGGTGATGGTGGTTATGGCAGTGTTTCTGAGGCAGAAAGGAGTAAGGATTTATCCTTACCTGGACTATTGGTTGATCAAGCCAGTTCATACCAAGAAGGTATTTATGGCCTCCAACAGAGTGGTCCAAGTTTTAAAAAACTTGGGCTGGGTCATCAATTTTGCAAAGAGCAATCTGATTCCTTCCCAATCATTGGAATATCTTGGGGCTCGTTTCCACATGTGGGCAGGCCAGGTTTTTCTGATGATGGAAAGAGTAAACAAGCTTATGTTTCAGATGTACTGGTTTCTTACTCTGTTATCCACGAAAGCCTGGGATTACTTGCAGCTGTTGGGCTCCATGGCAGCAGCTTTGGACCTGGGACCTGGGCCAGGGCTATTGTGAAACCTCTTCGGCATTCTCTTCTCACTCATAGAATTATGAGGTGCAACTGCCATTGTCTGCTGGATGAAGCAGAGTCTCTTGTGGTTGTGGTGGGCAGTCTCTCAGAATCTTCTTGGGGTTTCAGTCTGACATCTCCATCCTGGATTATGATCACAACGGATGCTAGTCTTTCCAGTTTGGGGTGGGGGGCTCATTAAGGGTCTTGGTCTCCAGAGGAGGCAACTTTGTCCATCAACATATTGGAAACAAAGGCAATTTGTTTACTTCATTTGATTCGAGGCAAAGCAGTCTGGGTGCTGTCTGACAGTGCTACCGTGGTGGCATATGTGAACAGGCAAGCCAACACCAGAAGTCAGGCGATATTAGAAGAGACAAATCCTTTTCCCTGTGCAGAAGAACATCTGCAGCTTTTGTCAGCAGCCCACATTGCGAGACAAGAAAATGTGCAAGTGGATT
The DNA here is from genome assembly GCF_901001135.1 of Rhinatrema bivittatum. Taxonomy (NCBI): domain Eukaryota; kingdom Metazoa; phylum Chordata; class Amphibia; order Gymnophiona; family Rhinatrematidae; genus Rhinatrema; species Rhinatrema bivittatum. The sequence goes on from NC_042622.1 coordinate 142,739,605, forward strand.
TTCTAAGCAGAAATCTTCTGGATCCTTGCAAATGTCTCTGCCTTGTTGTGGTGCCAGTCCTGTCTTCCTGCCTTCTCCATGTTTCCTTGGCTTGGTCTTCACTTGCTAACCTTGGATCAGACACTGACCTCTCATTTCCTGCCACCTGTCATGACCCTGCCTGGTCTTCAACTACGCTTTTGCCTGCCTCAACCTCGGACTGGACACTGACTACACCTTTGTGTGTGGCCTGTCCCGACCTCAGCTTAGACTGACCATTCTTGCACTGTCTTCGGCCTGCAGCTGGCCATGGGGAAGAGAGCAACCTCATGGTACTCCCTCCTCACCTCGGCCCAAGAATCCACTCGGTGCCATGTTGCACCAGGACAACTCCTGGGATGTTGAACCTCATTTGGAATGGTATGCACAATTCAGATTTTGGTCTAGTGTATATGGTTTTCAGTCATTAGTGTTAGTCACTTCTCTTGTTTCCATATCCCCCTATCTTGCTTTTTTTTGTTTGCTATGAGCAGGAGGATGGAAATAGGAGGATTTTCTTTCTCCTCATTATAAACATGAACATTGTCTCATGTTTAACGTGTTTTTCAGTGCTGTGTCATAGGTATACTGGGTTCTCACTGTACTGTACCACTTATTCATAGTACTAATTATGTCACTAGAGAAGTCTCTGTACTCTGCCTCCATCTGCTAATAGGGGGAACATAACCCACCTGTTTGGGCTGGAATGGTGTAGCAGGACTTGTGGAAAAAATTAACAGGTAAAAATGTCTCTCTAATTTGTATGCATTGCCAAAGTAATACGGAAAGCGGTCTATATCATGCAGAGTTGGCTGTACCTGAAGGGATACTACCTGAGATGTGACCGGCAGATGGAAGTGGCTTTCATGGTCTGTGCCATCAACCCCTCAATTGACTTACATACGGACAGTCTGGAGCTTCTTCAATTACAGCAGGTGATAGCTCCCTTAAGCACCTTTCATTTCATGCAGTCAGCCTTCTGCCATTCATATGTACAGCCATAGTAACCTCTCTCAACCTTGTGATCTGCCATGCTCCTTCTGAGTCCAAATCTCTTAACTCTGCCTTCTTTTTCCTCCTGCAGAAACTGCTGTGGGTCCTCTATGACCTTGGACACTTGGAGAGGTCAGTGCTTGGCATTTTGCAGTAAACAGCTTTGCATATGGCCCCACTCCTTTCTACCTGGCCATAGCCCCTGTATCCCAGGACTGGTTAATTCTGATATGAGGGTCAGCAATGAGGCTGTGATCACTTGCCCTCCCCTACCCCCACACTGGAGCAATAGGAAACAGATATGGGTCTACAGGTTTCTGAATGAATTAGTGTAGGGCTGGAGATTGCAATTTGTGGATAATAGATTACTCTCCCCATCTCACTGGTTAATCACTCCCCAATTATGTCCCTCCAGAGAAAGCATGTCCAGGCTCTGACCTCCTCCCTTACTAATCTGTGACTCTTTCTGACAGGTATCCAATGGCGCTGGGGAATCTAGCTGATCTAGAGGAACTGGAGCTTACACAGGGCAGACCTGACCCCCTGTCACTCTACCATAAAGTATGTCATGGGACGACACAGGGGTGGATGGTCGGGTGTGGCAGTGGCGGGTAGCGTAGGATGGGTAGGAATCAAGAGAAACGAGAGATCCTGTGTGTTTCTCAGTCTGGTGTGGATGAGCAGACTAGGTAGACCATTTGGTCCTTTTCTGTTGTCCTTGTTTCTGTGTTTATTGAGTTTGAGGGACTGCTTGGGGCTCTGGAGTAAAGCCACTGAATTCTTTGCATGTTCTGACTTATGTTGCTCTGAAAAAAAAAAAATACCATAACTTGCAAAGAAGTGTGTGTGTATGTACACAGACTTACAGGAGACGAGATCACAGAGAATCTGCGCTGTGTATATGTGCGTGGGATAGGATGTTAAGCAGTGGTTCTCAACCCAGCCCTTAAGATCCACTTGGCCCGTCGGGTTTTCAGGATATCCACAATGAATATGTATGAGATATCTACATAGAAGTGGGGGGTTCAAAGCAACTTTTCATTTCTCCCTGCTTTTCTCTCTCTTTTTTTTTTCCCTCCTTTGTGTGTATCTCTCTCCCTCACCAGGCAATCGGGGCAGCACAGAAGTTCTACCAGAATGAACACATTTACCCTTATATGTACCTTGCAGCCTATCATTGTCGCAACAAGAATGTGAAGGAGGCCCTGGAAGCCTGGGCGGACACCGCTACTGTCATACAGGAGTGAGATACTGCACCCCTCTCCCCCTTTCTCCCTGACCACAAAGAGTAAACAAGGGCTTCTCAAACTTTTGGCCAGTGTGATCCCCATTTTAGAACTTGAAAATTCATATGACCCCAGAGGGCGACCAAAACAAATAAGCAGGGTTGCAGTCTCCCCTACTACAATCACTCCATTTTCACTCTCCCTGCAATCCAGCTGATCTCAACCTCCACCCTCTCCGGTCAATCCTTTTTTCTCAATCTCCACCCCTACAGAGAACCTCCTCTTTCAACCTCTTCCCCTCCAGCTGATGCGCTTTTATACTGTCCATTCCCTCTTACCCCCTCCAGCCTTTTTTTGGCATTTACCCAGCTGATTCTCTCTCACACCCAGCCCTTCTTATAACCCCTGGTTGATCCTCTCACGCCATCCCCCATTTCCTCCATAGCTTATCCCCATTCCCTCTCTGTTAGTACCCAGCCCCATGGCCTCCCTTCCAATCCTTTTCACACACACACACACACACCCCCAGCTGATTCCCTTTTACTCCCCAGCTCCTTCTTTACATCCTCCAGTTGATCTTCTAGCATTCCCCCTCCCACTCTTCACAGCCATTCCATCGCCACCTGATCCAACCCTCAAACCATTTCCTGCATTTGATCCCTCCCCTCAAGCAGCCCCTCCTCCAAACATCACCCTGGCTAGGGTCAGTGGCAACATTTTCATTTGGGTACCAGGCCAAAGGGGGATGACAACTGGTGGAAAGGAGGCAGATTGATGACGGGTGACACTTTTTCTCTTGGGTACGTTTAGTGGTGAGGGTGGAGAGAGGAGCAGTGGCAATCTCCACTGGCCCATACACCCTCTGTCTTCCCCCTCCTCCTTTGGCTGGTCCCAAACTTGAAACTGATCTGCAAGCAGCAACAGTTAGCCACAGGGGTTAGGAGTTAGAGCAAGTTTTCAGGCCCTGCAACAGCTCTGATTCCTCCTCATGCAGGGCTTCTTGTTATCGTAGAAACTCATGCAATGCTGCTGCATGGCCTGTGAATATGTGTTAGCTCAAAGATCACAACTGACTTCCACTACTAATGCTGCGGCTGCTGCTGGCACTTGAAGAGCACTGCTATTAAGGCATTTGTGACCCCAGCTGAAGGTTTCGTGACCCCATTTGGGGTCCCGACCCCTAGTTTGGGAAGCCCTGATGTAAATCTATCCCAGCTTGCTGTAGCCTCAGCCTATTACCGCAGTGGTGTTCACCATTGCGGAAATAGGCTGAGGCTACAGCAAGCAAACACATGATTTCCTAGCGTGTAGCCAGATGGACTCAGCACCAGTGAGTTGTGCTCTTCTGACAGCAGATGGAGACAGTCAGGTTTCAAAGCTGATATCACCCTAGATACACACCTGCAGTGACCTCAGCCCTTCAGTATTTCTCCGTCTCCAGCAGATGTAGACGTGTTTCCCCTTTGGGGATCACTGTACCTTTTGGAAGAAGAAATTCTACCTTTAAATTGGAGAAAAGATTGAGCCCCACTCTCCTGCGGTGATATCTAAAGGTTCCTCCCCCAGTTGAGAATTCCTGAAGTGATTTCCGAGATCCTTCAGAGGTGTGCCTTGGCCTGGTAGCCGGTTCCCGGCATGGACTTTGCTGGTGAAGCAGCCGAAAGGCAGCGGTGACGACCAAAGCCCCCCCCCCCCCGCAGCTGGAGACCGTCTCAGTACTCATCCGGTAAGCACTGAGCCCAGATAAATCTTCCTTTTTTTTTTTTTTTTTTTTAAACCTACCTTCAGAGAAGAGGGGTTTCAGTAAAACGTCCTCCAGTCTCCTTGCTCAGTGCGCCATACCAATGTTGTTCTTGATCTCATTGGGGCATAGGGAAGTGGGCTTACGAACGGGTTGAGTAGCCCCTTTTGGGCTAGGCCCCACTTTAAACTTGGTTGGCACACCACATTGTAGGCCGTGGTGGTGCTATCTTGCACGCGTCTTTGTGCGTATCTTATTGCCCGCCATAGGATGTTGGTATGCACAGTGCGTCACCTCTGTGCGTGTGCCGCACACATAACATCGTACGCATACTTACGCCTACAATAAAGTAAGAGCAGGAGACAGGAAAAGCTGGGTGGACGGGCTGTGCGTGCGCCTCAGTGCACCCTGCCTAGGCACTCAAACTTTGTGCTCATAAATTTTTAAGCACGAGCTGATCAAACACACAGTTACCACCAATAGCGCCAGCAGCCAAGAAACATAAGCGTCTTGTTCTCTGCGCTGCTTGTCATATTAGGGCTTCCCAGCCTGACCTGGATTCCAACTTGTGTCAGCATTGTGAGGAAGCCCAAGGGGATTTGTCCTCCCCGGACTTTGCTAAGCCCGGCTTCTCCCATTCAGATGATGGATTGGCAGCCTTAACTGGAAGTACTGCGGATCTGGGAAACCCCCTTGGCTGTGTCTTCCATGGGAGAGGTAAACTCAACAGGGTGTCCCGTCCCGCCCGCCCCCCCCCCCCGGGCTAGGCATGGACCTGGCAACCTTTTCTTGGTTGGAATTTTTCCAGGGACTACAGGCCTTTGTACAGGTGCCTCCCCTCCAGCAGATGGAGACAGAGAAAGTTTTACTGACATTGCCACTTAACATGAGGTGCCACCTGCAGTCCCTCAGTATTTCTCTGTCTCTAGCAGATGGTTGAGGTGTAAATCCTGCAGACTGAAACTTATAAAAAAAAAAAAAGCCTCAAACACCAGTTTGCTTGCCTCCCAGGGGGTTGTTGGGTCCTGCTGGGGCCATCCCTCCTGGTTTGTGAGGCAGATGAGCAGGGGGCTGGGGACCCTTGTTTGCTCGGTCCCTGTTTGCTGGACAGGGTAGAAAGCTGGAGGTTCCAGTTCCCTCACCCTGAAGGAGGAACGGAGCCTTCTGCCTGTCTTCTATCAAGGGAAGAGCTATTTGTCTTTAATTCCCTGTTTTAAATTTGGCTGTAAAGTTTTGTACAAAGATTTGTTTAAAAAAGAAAAGGGAAGAGACTAAAGGCAAAGAAGGGGTTGCAGTGGGACAGCACGCTTGCCCATAATTCTTCATCGCAGGTGATCGGGCGGCTCTTCTTTTAGTTCCTGTTCCTCCGGGGCTGTTTTTGTTATTGCTACGGCTCGGGGCCACGTTTTCAATGCTGCGCGGACTGGGCCATGCTGTGCAGTTCTTGGAGATGCACATGCCAATGCTCCCAGTGTCTCTCTGGAGGAGAGCACACCTCGGAGAAGGTGAGAACTGCTTCGGCTGGGCACTGCCAGCCAGGGAAGCGCTTGGCAGTGAGGCAGCTGGTAGATGAACCTTTCCTGCTGAGGGAATGGTGGCCATTTTGTCCACATTTTCTGCTGCCTCGTGTGCTGGATCCCTTGATTCCTGTGATTCTGGAAGAGCTGGGCATAAAAATTCTGCATGAAGAATCGGGTTTGGAAGAGGTGGACCCGGTCATGACTGGCTTTGGGTTCCAGCAAGGTCCTTTCCTTTTCACTAGTCGGTCAGCATTCTGGTGTTTAGGGAGTGGAATACTCCCGACACAGGCCTGAAGGTCAGCAGAGCCATGGATAAATTGTATTCTTTGCCAGAGGAAACACTGGAGCTCTTGAAGGTCCCTAAAGTGGATGCATCCATTTTGGCAGTTACTAAGAAGACTACCTTTCCAGTTGCTAGTGCCACAGCACTAGCAACTTCAGGATCGGAAGCTGGAAGTGCACCTCAAAAAGATATTTGAGGTGTTGGCTCTTGGGATTCAAGCAGCTGTCTGTAGCAGTTTCATGTTGAGGGCTGGCCTGCAATGGTTTCAGCAGTTGTAAGCCGACAGATCCTTGTCTGAGCTTGAGATGCAGCAGGCGGAGCAGCTGGAAGCTGTGGTGGCCTATGGCGCTGATGCATTGTATGATCTGCTCAGGACATCCTCCAGGACAATGATGCGGTTTTGGCCCGCAGGCTCCTCAGGTTGAGAAATTGGTCGGACGATGTCTCATCCAAGTCTCAGGAGCCTTGCCTTTCAAGGAGAAATTCCTCTTTGGTTGAGACTTGAAGAGATAATAAAGCTTCTCGGGGAGAACAAGATTCATAAACTTCCTGAAGATAAGCTGAAGCCAAAAGACTCCTTTCCCTCATGTTCCTGTTTTAGAGGAAATAGGCGATTTCGGCCTAACAGAGGGCAGGAAACTCTCAGCGCCAGTCCTCGGAAAGGCAGCCATCCTGGAACCAGTCCTTTCAAGGAAAGAGGCCTGGAAGAGAGTTCTTCCCAGGGAGGTGGTGGGGCCAAGTCCACCCAATGATGCCAGACTGATCCACTCTTCAGTGCCAGTCATAGGGGGCCGGTTGGCTCTGTTCTTACGAGGAGTGGGCTAGAATCACGTGAGACCAGTGGGTCTTAAGTGTGATAAAACAAGCTTAAGCTTTAGAATTTGCTTGGATGCTCAGAGATTTGTTCCTGGTCTCCCCGTGCACTTATGTGGGCTGGGAGCCATTGTTCCTATCCCATTGGAGGCGTGCAGGACAGGCCAATATTCCATTTATTTCATAGTTCTCAAGAAAGAGGTGAACGTGGCTCTGAAGGTTCCTCATTTTCGAATGGAGACTCTGCGCTCAGTGATTGCCTCTGTGCATAAAGGAGAATTCTTGGCGTCTCTGGATTTGACCGAAGCCTACTTACACACAGGCATATCCAGCCAGACCCTCAAAGATACCTGAGATTCGTGGTTCTAGGGGAACATTTTCAGTTTTGTGCTCTGCCCTTTCGGCTGGCGATGGCCCCAAGGACCTTCACCAAGTGATGGTCATGGTGGCTGCAGCTGTCAGGAAGGACCGGGATCTTAGTTCACCCCTATCTGGATGACTGGTTGATTGGGGCAAAGTCAGAATTTCTTTGCCAGGAGGCAGTGGATTTGGTCTTCAGATGACTATGGTCCTTGGGGTGGATAATCAATTTGTCCAAAAGTCACCTTTTCCCTTCCCAGACTCTGAAATTCCTGGGGGTACGTTTTGATACCAAGGTGGGGAAGGTCTTCCTCACTGAAGAGCAGATTTCCAAGTTGCAAGCTCAGGTCCACAGATTGTTGGAGAAGCGAGTGCCCAGAGTCTGGGATTACTTACAAGTTCTCGGGTCTATGACTTCCACTTTGGAGTTGGTTCCATGGGCGTTTGCTCATATGAGACCACTGCAGACAGCCTTACTATCCCACTGGGACCTGGTGTCCGAGTAGTTTCAGTTGCCACTCCTGCTTACGGAGGTTGTTAGGTCCCAGCCTCTCGTGGTGGCTCCTTCCAGAGAATTTGAGACGAGGAGTGGACTTCAATATCCCGGACTGGACGATCATCACCACTGACGCCAGTCTCTCCGGATGGGGAGCGCTATGTCAGAACCAGTCCATTCAGGGCCAGTGGTCAATGGAGGAATCTCTATGGTTCATCAATTGCTTAGAGAAGAGGGCGGTACGTTTGGCCCAACAGGCATTTCTGCCCTGGTGAGGAGAAAGCTGGTAAGGGTGTTATTAGACAATGCGACAACAGTGGCCTATATAAATTGACAGGGTGGCACCAAGAGTTGAGCAGTGGCTCAGGAAGCCTGGGAGCTAATCAGCTGGGCAGAACAGCATCTGGCGCTGTTAGCAGCTGTTAGCAGCTGTTAACAGCATCTGGCGCTGTTAGCAGCTGTTAGCAGCTGTTAGCAGCGCTGTTAGCAGCCTCTCACACAAAATATGCTTGCACGTTGTCCGTGCCGGACAACGTGCAAGCATATTTTGTGAGCTGTCAGCAGCTTGACCCTGGAGAGTGGGAGCTGTCAGAAGAGGCGTTGCCCCTTATCAGACACAGGTGGGGCATGCTGTGCATGGATCTAATTGTGACTTACCGAAATGCCAAGGCCCCATGGTTCTTCAGTCGAAGGAGAGAATGAGGAGTAGAGGGAGTAGATGCCTTAGTTCTACCTTGGCCGAAAGATGTTCTGCTGAATGTGTTTCTGCCTTGGCCGCTGGTGGGCATGGTCTTACGATGCATAGAGGATCATCCAGGCAATGTGATTCTTGTGGCGCCAGACTGGCCGAGGCGTCCTTGGTTTGTAGACTTAACATAGCAGTGGATGCTCTGGTATGGCTAGCTCAGCTTCCGAATCTTTTGCATAAACGCCTCATATTTTCAGATCAGGCAGCTTGCTTTTGTCTAGCGGCTTGGCTTTTGAGAGGCAGTGTTTGAGAGGCAAAGGTTACTCGTAAGGGGTTATCGCTACTCTCTTACAGTCCAGGAAAACTTCCACCTCCTTAGCTTATGCGAGGGTATGGAGAGTGTTTGAGACCTGGTGCACAGAGCAAGGAGTAGATCCTTTGCGAGCCTCAGTGGTTCATATTCTCGCTTTTCTGCAGAACGGTTTGGTAAAGGGTGTATCCTTCAATTCCCTCCGAGTTCAGATGGCGGCCCTTGGCTGTCTTCGAGGCAAGGTTCGGGGCTCTATCTTAGCTGCCCATCCAGATGTGGTGCGTTTTCTCCAAGGAGCAAAACATTTGCATCCTTGGGTTTGGAAGCCTTGTCCCCTCTGGAACCTTAACGTAGTCCTTAAGAGCTTGCTTGCAGCCCCATTCGAACCTCTGAGACTGGCGATGATGAAGGATCTCAATTTGAAGGTGGTTTTCTTAGTGGCGATTGGATCGGCTCGACGGATCTCGGAACTTCAGGCCTTGTCCTGTAGGGAGCTCTTTTTGAGAATCTCAGCGTCTGGTGTTTCCTTGAGAACGGTTCCTTCCTTTCTGCCGAAAGTAGTATCACCATTCCACTTAAATCAGTCGGTGGGGCTCCCAACCTTTCCAGCAGTGGATCTTTTGGTGCCGCAAGCAAGAGAGTTTCTGCCTGTCGGATCATCTTTTTGTGCTTTGGAGCGGTGCAGAAAAGTGGCATAAAGCGTCAAGAGGCTATTAACTCTGCATATATCTGTCAGGGTCGTCCTATCCCGGAGGGGTTAAGAGCAAATTCTGCCTGTACCCAGGCAGCCTCCTGGGCTGAGTGCCAGAAGGTTTCGCCGCAAGAGATCTGCAGGGCAGCTACTTAGAAATCATTACACACTTTCACCAGGCACTACCGTTTGGTTGTCCAGGCTCCGGAAGCCATGGGCTTTGGTGAAAGTGTACTTCGAGCAGGACTCTCACAGTCCCACCCTGTCTAGGGAAGTTTTGGTACATCCCAGGAGTATAGACTGATCTGGGTATGTACAGGGAAAGGAACATTTGTTGTTGTTTGCTAATTTTCGTTCCTGTAGTGCCACAGATCAGTCCAGAGTCCCGCCCGCTCGAGGAAAGGGAATTTTGGAGAATCCACTCAAACTGTGTTTTGTAATTACTCTGAAGAATGGCACAGGTTTTGTTAGTCCTACACAGAACGCTGTTATCTGTTCCAGTTTTTTTGTTCACTTCCCACTGCTCATTCAGGGGATGTGAATTGGTTTTTGGTATTTGTTTTGATTTTTGAGCTTGGGTACAGCTCAATACTGAGGGATTGCAGGTGGCACCTTGAGTTAAGTGACAGTGTCAGTAAAACTTTCTCTAACTCCACCTGCTGGGGGGGGGGAGGCAAAACCCAGGAGTGGACTGATCTGTGGTACTACAGGAACGAAAATTAGCAGGTAAGAACCAATTTTCCTTTCCTCGCTTGTGCCTATCCAGATGGAACCCCAGCCGGCCCCCTCTCCCCCTCCCATTCCTTTTGGCAGACCTTGAGGCATACTCCGCCTGACCAAGGGTATCCCTAGTGGGGACCCTGATAGCACAGATGACGAGCAAGATTCCTTAGAAGAAGGGGAACTCCCCTGGGATTAGAACCTTTTCGAATCATCTTACGGTTCTCTCATAGAGATGAATTGCTGGCCTTGGTTTCCCAGACCCTGGAAACACGGAGTTCCTGGAGTGGAATCTGTGACTGAATCAAAGAAGAATCCCATTCCTTGCTTAAACTCTCTTGCTACTTCCCAGTACTGGAAACAATCCAGGAGTTGATTGACCTGGAATGGGATGCCCCAGAAGCAAATTTTAAAGGGGGCTGGGCGTTAGAAGCTCTATACCCGCTGGATCCAGCAGTGAGAGAATGTTTGTGTTTCCCTAAAGTGGATGCACTGGTCTGCGCTGTCTCTGAGCGAACAACTATCCCAGTGGAGGGAGGAATGGCCTTAAAAGAAAATGCGCACGATAGATGGAGACTATCCTTAAACAAACCTTTGATGCAGTAGCAATGACCTTACAGATTGCTTCTTGTGCCCTGGTAGCACATTCGTGCCTACTTCTCGCTCAGGAGGTGGATGACTCGGGAGTGAACCCCAGAGCAGCTATGGAACCCACCACCGCCTTTTTAGCAGATGTGGGCCTGGATTTAGTCAGTACTTCAGCCAGAGGAGTTGCCTCAATGGTAGCGGCCAGAAGACAGCTATGGAAGTACGCGTACAACGTTGTGTGTGGCACATGCGCAAAAATGATGCACTGCACATGCTAACGTCCTATGGCAGGCAATATGAGATGCACAAAGATGCACACAATATGGTGTTGGCACAACCTACCATGCGGTGTGCCAACCAAGTTTAAAGCGAAGCCTAGCCCACTGAGGGGCTGCTCAACCCGCTCGTAAGCCCACTTCCCTATGCCCCAATGGGATCGGGAACAATATCTGTACAACGCGTCGAGCAAGGAGCCCGGAGAAAGTCTTACCGAAACCCCTCTACTCTGAAGGTAAATCTTCTTCCTCTTTTTAAAAAACAAACAAAAAAAAAACCGTACCTGGGCTCAGCGGGTACTGGCTGAGTACCGAGACGGTCTCTGCTGTGGGGGGAGAGGGCTTTGGCCATCACTGCTGCACTCTGCTTTCTGCACCCGCTGATTTCAGCAGCTTGAGCAGCAAAGTCCACACTGGGAATTGGTCCGCTGACGCAACCTCCAAGGCCAACTTTACAAAGATGCCCTTTAAAGGATCACTCCTATTCGGAAATGAATTGGAAAAACTGGCCAGTAAATGGGGCAAATCTCCAGGCTACTGGAAGATAAGAGGAAGCAGTTGCAGTGCCCCTCGCCTATGAGGAGCTAGTCCAGGGGCTCTCAAGTATCTTGACATGATTGTCAAGTATCTTGAAAAACTTTAATGATCCAAAGACAACGACAAACCTTTTCCGTCGGGAAAAAAATCAGCAGAACCAGAGGTCACGAGCTAAGGCTCCAGGGAGGAAGACTAAGAACCAATGTCAGGAAGTATTTCTTCACGGAAAGGGTGGTGGATGCCTGGAATGCCGTTCCAGAGGAAGTGGTGAAGTCTAAAACTGTGAACGACTTCAAAAGGGCATGGGATAAACACTGTGGATCCATCAAGTCTAGAGGGCGTGAATAAAGAGGAGGCATTCAAACACTGCACGGAGCGGCAGTAGCCACAGAGGCATTCAAACACTGCACGGAGCGGCAGTAGCCACAGAGGCATTCACGGAGCGGGATGCCAGTGGCCAGTAGTTGGTGTTCCACCTTCACGGAGCGGAAGGATGGAGGGCTGCTATCTCAAAAAATAAAAAAATAAAAACAGGGGTGGGTAAGAGTATGGGGTAAGGGTGTGGCCTGCTTGTTACAGCGGTTGCTACCCCTAATTGAGCTGGACATTCACTTGAATGCAGATACGGCGCTGCTCTCTAAATTGGTGGTGGGGTGGAGGGGAATTAGGGCTGGAGGGTACTGGAAGCCAATAGTAACAGGTGGGAGAGAAAAAAGGGGAAAAAAATGGATAAAGTGCGTAGCTTGCTGGGCAGACTAGATGGGCCGTTTGGTCTTCTTCTGCCGTCATTTCTATGTTTCTATATTTCAGAGGTTTCAGCCCTTTGGAAGAACTCTGGCCTTTCATAGGTGACAGTCCAAGAGAGGGGCAGGTTTGGGTTCAGGATTGTCCCAAACCTCCCAATGAAATTTTACCGACCCATCTTCAGAAGGAGGAGATAGGGGGTCGACTGTTTCTCTCTTTTACCAAAGGTGGGTCAAGATCACTTCAGACAAGTGGGTACTGGAAGTCATATGAGAAGGATATGTTCTGAAATTTCGCAGCACTCCTCGGGATGTATTCATGATGTCTCCTTGTCACTCCCAGCACAAAAAGCAGGCAGTGGTGATTACTCTTTTAAGGCTTCTCAGGATGAGGGCTGTAATCTCAGTATTTACATCCCAGGAAAATATGGGGCGTTATTCCATCTATTTCATCATACCCAAAAAGGAAGGTTCCTTTAGCCCTATCCTGGACCTCAAGAGTGTCAAGCATCACCTACAAGCGAGTCATTTTTGCATGGAAACCTTATGCTCTGTGATAATGGCCGTACAACTGACGGAGTTCCTAACTTCCCTGGACCTATCTGAGGCCTACCTACATATTCCAATCCATCAAGAACACAAACGCTTCCTACGCTTTGTCTTACTGGGTCGCCATTATCAGTTGCGGGCACTGCCCTTTGGCCTAGCCGCCATCCCAAGAACATTTTCCAAGATTATGGTGGTCATGGCAGTTTAGAGAAGAGAAGGAATCCCGGTACACCCATACTTGGATGACTGGTTGATTTGGGCCAAGTCAATGGAAGAAAGCCTTTGGGTGACCAACAGGGTGACCTCCTTGCTTCAGGAACTCGGTTGGGTAGTAAACCTGGACAAGAGCAGTCTCAAGCCTTCCCAGTTGTGGGAGTATCTGGGAGTATGGTTTGATACCAGGCAGGGCAAGGACTTCCTTCTGACCACACAGATATGGAAGTTAATGTCTCAGGTGCATCAGTTGATGAACACAATACGCCCGATGGTGTGGAGGTATTTCCAAATTCTTGGTTTGATGGCGGCAACCTTGGAAGTACTGCAGTGGGCAAGAGCACACATGCAACCTAGTCAACGCTCGCTGCTGTCACATTGGAACCTGCAGTCTCAAGACTATTTTTTTTGGCTCCATTTTCCGATGGGTGTTTGCTCTCACCCCAAGTGGTGGTTGCAGGAGGCTCATCTGAGCAGGGGGGTGTCCATGTCCTCCCCGAACTGGCTGGTTCCTACAACGGACACGAGTCTCTGAGGCTGGGGAGCTCACTGTCAGGAACTCACGGCCCAAGGATGTTGGATGGAGGAAGAGATCCTCTGGAACATCAATCGCCTGGAAGTCTGGGCAGTAAGGCTGGTGTGCTTGCAATTCAGCCACAGACTCCAGGATCAAGCTGTCCGCATAATAACAGACAATGCAATGATGGTAGCCTACATCAACTGCCATGGAGGAATCAAGAGCTAGCAGGTGTCTCAGGAGATAGACATCCTTATGAAATGGGCGGAAATACATCTACAGATGATTTCAGCCTCACATCACAGGAAAAGACAATGTTGGAGCAGACTTTCTAAGCAGGGAGAGTCCAGATCCAGGAGAGTGGATATTAATGGCTGGGGCCTCCCGTCCATTGACCTGCTGGCCACATCTCACAGTGCGAAGGTTCCCTGATTCTTCAGTGACAGAAGAGATCTGTGGTCCCTGGGGATCGACGCTCTTGTTCAGATCAGACCTGGCTAGAAGACGAGTTGCTATATGCCTTCCCTCCATAGCCCCTGCTGGGCAGGATCATTCACAAAATCGATCACCACTGGGAATTAGTCCTACTAATAGCTCCAGATTGGCCCTGGTGGAGACCCCCCCCCCCCCCCCCCTGTGCCTTCCATCGCACAGGGACCTGCTACAGCAGGGACCGGTCCCTCATGAGGATCATAAGACAGAATCGACTCATATCCTCATGAGGGACCGGTCCCTGCTGTAGCAGGTCCCTGGGCGGTGGGAGGCACAGGGGGATCTCCACCAGGGCCAATCTGGAGCTATTAGTAGGACTAATTCCCAGTGGTGATCGATTTTGTGAATGATCCTGCCCAGCAGGGGCTATGGAGGGAAGGCATATAGCAACTCGTCTTCTAGCCAGGTCTGATCTGAACAAGAGCGTCGATCCCCAGGGACCACAGATCTCTTCTGCCACTGAAGAATCAGGGAACCTTCGCATTGGCCCTTGAGAGGGCTCGCCTGATGAAGCGAGGATATTCTGTGGTGGTAAAAGCCATTTTACTCCGCACTTGGAAGTCCTCTTCATCCCTAGCATATGTGAAGGTCTGGAGAATATTTTGAGGCCTGGTGTGAGGAATGCAGTGTCCCACCTTGGGCGGTCAAAATCCCATTTATTCTGGAATTTTTGCAGGACAGCTTGAATAAAGGTTTGGCCCTTAACTCCTTGAAGGTGCAGGTAGCAGCTCTCTCCTGTTTCAGGGCAAGGTGAATGGAACTTCCCTGTTGGCTCATCCAGACATGGCCTGTTTTCTAAAGGGCTGAAGCACTTTCGGCCACACCTACAGTAGCTGGTGCCTTTGTGGAACCTTAATATAGTATTGGAATTTTTGGCAGGGCCTGCCTTTTGGCTACTGCATGGTCTTTCCTTGCGTTTATTAACCTTGAAAAAGGTGTTCCTGGAGGTTATATGCTTGGTGCGTTGCATCTCTGAACTGCAGGCATTGTCGTGTCAGGAACCATTCCTCCGGATGACTCCAGGAGCATTACAGCTTCGTACCGTTCCATCCGTCTTGCCCAAGATAGTCTCAGAGTTTCATTTGAATCAGCCCATTTCATTGCCTTCCCTAGATAAGCACAAAGACGTGGAGGAATACCGCCTCAGTCATTTGAATGTCTGTAGACTTTTGGTGCAGTATATGGAAGTTTCAGAACCTGGTCTGAAAGACGGACCGCCTATTTGTCCTTCACGGTGGAAGGAAGCAGGACGATCCAGCTTCACGGGCTACCATAGCTCGCTGGATTAAGGAGGTGGTCACAGGAGCCTATGGCAGGAAAGCCATTACCTTCTCACGTTAATGCTCATTCCACCATGGCTCAGGCAGTCTCATGGGCAGAAGCTAGACTGCTGTCTCCTGTCGCTATCTGCCAAGGGTCAACAGGGTCCTCCTTGCATACCTTCTCCAGGTTCTATCGCCTGGACGTTTAGGCCTGAGAAGACGCAGCCTTTGCAAGGGCAGTATTAACCGGACTGCTGGCAGCCTCCCGCCTTGATTGGGAATAGCTTTTGTACATCCGATTGGTTCTAAGTCCATCTGGCTACACGCTAGGAAATGGAGAAATTACTTACCTGATAATTTTGTTTTCCTTAGTGTAGACAGATGGACTCAGCCTCCTGCCCATGGCTGCCCAAGAACGGTGCCAAGGATTCGCCTGTGGAGTGGATATCGATTCCAAGAGATTACGGGTAAGTCGTCATCCAGTCCCTAGATCAGGGCATCTATAATCTTATTGGGGTTTAGTGTTTTTTTGGTTGAGTACAGTTACGGTTATCCATTTTTAATCAAGTTTTTTTTATCAAGTGTTTTTGATAGCATGTCCACAGTGGCTTTTGAAGAGAATACTGAATGGCTGAGGTCACTGCAGGGGTATATCTAGGGTGACATCAGCTTTGAAACCTGACTCCAACTCCCATCTGCTAGCAGGGGAGCACAACCCATTGATCCTGAGTCCATCTGTCTACACTAAGGAAAACAAAATTATCAGGTAAGTAATTTCTCCATTTCATCCATGATGGTTTCCCTCACACTACCCAGCCTACCTGGAGCATCCACATCAAAGACAAAAATTAAACAAGAAAATAGTTTTAGTATGATTGCAAGGTTTTTTCTGTTACTTCTGTAAATGTGATCACAGCCCAAGTAGAAGGCAAGTCTCCTTTACACAGCACATACAGGTGGCAGGTCTCCTTTATGCAGCACCTATGACCTTTAACTTAAGCTTGTCCTCTACTCATAGTTACAACTACTGCCGGGAGGATGAGGAGATTTACAAGGATTTCTTTGATATCGCTAACGACATGCTGCCCAACTTGTTGAAGGAGACGGGGAACTTGGCGGAGTCCACTGATGGGGAGAAGGGAGAGGTAGGACATCTCCGGCCCCTCCTCCCTAGTTTTGTGCTAGGCTGGTTCTGATTCATCTCTGTTCTTCCTCCTTCTCTCTTCACCGGTGCAGATGACTAGCTCTGCTCTGCAGGACCCTGAGTGCTTTGCACACTTGCTGCGTTTCTATGATGGGATCTGTAAGTGGGAGGAAGGCAGTCTGACACCAGTCCTGCATGTTGGATGGGCCACATTCCTTGTCCAATCCCTGGGCAGGTTTGATGGGCAGGTGAGTCTGGCATGGCACGGTGACTTTGAGTACATGTTGGGGGTGTTTGTCCAGCCCTTTGAGTTCATTGGGATGTTAGCCTGGTGCCATTGAGTATTTTAGGGAGGGAGAGGGGAAGGTGGACTGTTAGGCACATTTTATGAGTTTGGGAGGGTGTTTGCTCAGGCTCTTTAATGTATTATGAAGGAGGTTGTTTCCCTGCTGCCTTTCATGAGGATTTTTTCTGGCGAGGGGGAGAAACAGCTTGCCTGTTTTCTGATGAGTAGGTGGAGGGGATTGTTTGCCTAGTCAATTTGATGAGTTGCAGGGGAGCTTGCCAGCCTCTTTAAGTGGGGTAAGCTGTTTTCCTGGCTTCTTTCAGTTTTGGGGAGAAAGGGGTTTACTTGATAGCTTTTGAGTGGGCTGGGTTTGCCTGGTGCATTGTCTTGATTCTTGAAGCTGGAGTTTAAATGGGGCAACGTTTTGATATTCAAGGTTGAAATAAATTCTCATGAGGCAGAGCCTTGATACTATGGTCGAGGGGATGTACATACAGTATATCACAGTGCCTTTGAGGCCCATTGTAGACCAGGGTGGGAAAGGGAGATTCTATGTGCAATGTCTTAGTCACTTCTAGTCTTCACGCCTCATCTTTATAGGTCCGTCAGAAGGTGACGCTTGTCAGTCGCGATGCAGAATCTAATGAAGATGAGGAACAGTCCAGCGAGGACCCTCGGGAGGGTCGCCGCCGGGGTCCCCGGCGTGAATCCAAGCCTGAGGAGCCACCCCCACCCAAGAAGCCAGGGCTGGAAAGGCGCCGGTCCAGTGCTGGCCCACGCCCCGAGCGGGAGGAGGAAGAGGGCCCTGCAACAGCCCCGGCCCTGCAGGAGGGGCCTGTGCTGACCTTCCAGAGTGAGAAGATGAAGGGTATGAAGGAACTATTAGTAGCAGCAAAAATCAACTCTAGTGCTATCAAATTGCAGCTCACGGCTCAGTCCCAAGTTCAGATGAAAAAACAGAAAGTCTCATCCCCGAGGGACTATACCCTTTCTTTCTTGAAGAGACAGCGCAAGACCCTCTAATGGCCTAACAGTGAGAGACTCTGCAGGAAGGGGGGTTGTCTGTGTGCACCTCTCCTTTCACTGTGCTGAGACCTCATGCTGTACTCTTTCCTGAAGAGACAGCAGAAGATGCTCTAATAGCCTAACAGAGAGACTGGGGCCGGGTGAATGGGGATGAGGATCTGTGTATACCCCTCATCTCCTATGCTCACAACTTCAGACTGCATCCTCTTGTAGGAACGAACAATGTGAGCTGCTTTAATAGCTTAGCAGTACCAAACAGCCCTGTGTCTTAATGCACCCTTGTGCATGAGCTCTACACTCTTCCTTTCATGAAGTGACATCACAGCAGGAGATGCTGAAAGACTGGCGGAAAGGGTGCTATGTCTACCTTCCTCATTTTGAGTCCTGAACAGAGGGAAGGAAATGCAGGGAAGACTAATAATACTCCAGTACCCTTTTCCGATCCTGCCGCTGTTTGTTCTGGGAGCATGTCCTTGGTGTTTTGCTGCCCACATTGGGTGCTTCTACCTCCCTTCACCAGTATTTGAGGTTTTGGGTTAGAGATTGAAGAAGGGAATTATGTCAGGTGAGGGTTGGAATAGAAACATACTCTTGTAGAAAGATTCACTTCTTGAGGGATGATCCTGGCTGGCCGGCTATAGTTCTGTCTTGCTCATTTACCTTAAGAAGGAACCACCCCTCTTTAAAATTTGTTTTAATCTTTACAAAAATATATAAATAAATAAATAAAAAAATATATATATAGGGCCATACAGGGGTGAAGTGGCTTTGGGTGTCCAACTCCTGTGCCTGTTGCACCTTGCCACTAGCCAGCTCTCATCAGGTCCTGTACTCAAGGTTCCTAATTTCCTTTGTCCAGAGGGAGGGTGTGAAAGATCATTCACTTTACATCTGTGTCAAACATTTCTTTTTTTTTTCCTGTGGAGGAGGAAGACTGTGTTTTTTAAGTAGACATTTTTTATTTTTGTTAGGGGGTTTTTTTTTTTTTACTCAATAAAAAGATAACAGATGGAGGAAAGACCTTGTGCTCGCATCATCAGTTCCCATCCCCCCCGCATCCCCAACATAAAACTCAACTCTTGATTGGCATTTAAAATTGGCTGCAGTTTATTTCAACCAGAACCCGAGCCCTTACAAATATTGGATAAGAACCCCCCCTTAATCCGATTTTCCCCCCCCCCCCTTCCTCCAACTCCTCCCCTGGCCTCCACCGTCTTAAACCCCAATGGTGGAGATACCCTTCCCCCTTTCCCACCTGCTCTGCCTCGTGCCAGCGTGAGCAAACTTGCACCATGAACCTTAGCCCCACGGTTCGCCGGTCTTCCCACATAGCAGCCCCCCCCAGCTACGCAGGGCCTTAACCCCCTCCTCCAACCCTGCCCCCAATTCCCCTTTTAACAACAATAACGCTGGGCTCGGGTTATCCACCAACACTGCGACAATATACAAAACGATAACATGAATCAAGGCCGGGAGGGTGGGCAAAATTCTCCTTCCTACCTCCCTGCTTCTCTCGACGAACTGGCCCGTTGCTCTGCTGACGTCACCTGTAACCCACCAATCCCTGTTCCTAATTTGAACCAGCATTCACTCCTAACTCTCCCCCCTCCCATTACTTTACTTTATTTGTCTTCCTGCTTCCTAACATCTACACTTCCCCTCCCCCGTTCCTGCTGCTGAGCCTCGCGCGCTTTCCCTCTGTTACCACCGCCATGCTGTAAACCAGCACGGCGGTGGTAACAGATGGAGGAAAGACCTTGCGCTCGCATCATCAGTTCCCATTCCCCCCCCCCCCCCCCCCCCCCCCCGCATCCCCAACATAAAACTCAACTCTTGATCGGCATTTAAAATTGGCCACAGTTTATTTCAACCAGAACCTGAGCCCTTACAAATATTCGATAAGAACCACCCCCCCCCCCCTTAATCCGACCCTCTCCCCTTTCCCACCTGCTCCGCCTCGTGCCAGCGTGAGCAAGCTTGCACCGTGAACCTTAGCCCCACGGTTCGCCGGTCTTCCCACGTAGCAGCCCCCCCAGCTACGCAGGGCCTTAACCCCCTCCTCCAACCCCGCCCCCCATTCCCTTTTAACAACAACGCTGGGCTCGGGTTATCCGCCACAAAACAAGTCATTTACAACTTGTTTCCCCCACTGCGGCCATCTAACCTCTACTGCTTATCTCCTTCTCTAATCCTTCTTGAATGGTATGGTTAAAGAGATCCATTCCGATGTTGGATAAATGGACCCCATCTCCACTAAAGAGACCTGCTTCTCCATTCCACGCCCAGGTATGCCTGATCCAGAATCCCCCCTCCCACTCCATCCACCTCCCCATCTGCCTGTTTATCTTTTTGACACCACTCTTCCAAACCATCTCCTCAGCATTTCGCAAGCGAATAATAATGTCGGACCACCCCAACCTAACTGATGGCCACCTCGCCCAAATTTGTGCTAAGTCTTTTTTAATGCATGTCAGTAAATTTCTGCACGTCTTTCTTCCGACATCATTTCCCCCTAAATGAACAATTAGTACGTCCGGAACACCCCACATGTCCATTCGCTCGCTTAGGAAAGGCAACAGCTCGTCCCATTCCATGCCTCTGCGACTGAACCAAGCTAATTGCCACCCGAGGCGTTCCAGCTCCAAATGTTCCCCATACGGTCCTTTCATGGCACGTCTTTGCGCTCGTTGGATATATGAATGGCCCACGATCCAGGCACATTTGTGACCTCTCCTCCGCCCCCCCCCCCCCAGCTTCTGCAAAAGAAATAATGCATTAGTATCCATATCCTATATCCTCCCTTCCCCTCCCCACCCGTGTATACCGACTCTCTTTGCTCCTTGTTCTTCTTCTTCTTCTTTTTTTTTTTATGCATCTGATCTAATATAATCCCTGAAAACCTTCGATTTCCACCGACCTATACTTTTGATCCCCACATCGGATAATCCAGCCTCGGCCGCCGACGTCGCTGCCCCGATCCTGAAGGAATGAGAACTATATCTATTCGCATCCCTCCTGTCTGCTGCGATCACCATTCTGAGCATCTGAGCAAATTGATACTTGGTCAATGCCGAACCGTTCTCATGCATTAAAAAGGACCCCCCCCCCCCCCCCCCCCGATCGCTGGTCTTAACCGCAAATACCTCCAGGCGGAGCGCACTGGGCAAATAGTGACACTCGCCGTCGGCAATAACTTTATGGTAGTACCTTTGCCCTTCTGATATGTCTTGGATCTTGGTAGGAAGATCGACATCTCCTGTTCCCTAATGTCAACGCAATCATTCCTGATCCCCGGGGAGCCCTTATCCATCCCTGACTGGGCGACCAATTCACTGACTCGCAAAGCACCAAAGAACGCCCATGAAAACACCACGCTGAATAAAACCGCCTCATATGTAGACCAGCAAACCTGCGGTAACCGCTCAGTGAATCTTATCACGTCATGATACCGAATAGGCAATCGTTTATCTCTCCGCATACCAAACTGTTTTTGCCATCCCCCCAAAACTTTACGCAAGGGAAACTGCTCGGCGGGTTACCCCAACCGTGTAACTTTTGAAAGAAAGAAAACCCAACTAAATGCAACCGGGTCGTGGCCACCGACCATCCACCCGCCTTAGCCCATAGCACAAAGTCGACTAGCCATTGCTCCCTAACAAACCCATCTCCCCAACCCCTAGTTCCCAGAAAATTAGCCACTACAGCATATCCTTTGGAGTACGACGTCCAAGTACTTGGGGCTACGAAGTCTCAAATGAGTTCCCATTCTTCGGCTTGTGTGTCATCTGGCCAAGAATCCTTCACCGCACTTCTTCCTACGAACGTGACATCTGACGAAGAAAATCATATGACTTTCTACAAATTCTTCCTCTCCTCCATCTTCATGCCTCCCTACCCTTTTATGCCTTATTGTATTTTATGAATTTCGATGTTTTTATTCATACAATATTTATTCTTTTTATTATATTTCTTGTTATTTATTTGTTTATGTATTTATTTCTTTTTGTTGGTTTTTTTTTTTATTATTACCCTCCATTTTCTGTTCGCCCCCCCACCCTTGGTTTGTACCTGTCCCTCTTTGGAATCATCTCCCTTCACTGTTGTTTGACGGTTTTCATCGCTGTCTTAACACCTGTCTGTGCGCACTTAGCACTGGGGTGTGCCCCATTGCAATTGGAGCACGCATGCCGGAACTTGCATTCTGGGAATAAACAGGTAGCTCAATTGAAACGCCAACATACATCACCTTTTGGTGGAACCACTTTGCTTTCTTTTCCTACCATCCCTCCTGCCCGAATTGTTGCATCTCCTCCCACAGTATCTCCCCACCCGCTCTGTGTATCCCCCTTGCCCCCAAACCGTCCAGTGCTAGCCTTTGATAGCTTAGCACTTTTGTTAGTCATCTGCGTGAGCCAGAGATTAATGTCCTGAGTTCCTCAAGACATGAACCTGTTACTTGCCATCTTTTCTCTGAATCGCTCATCATAATTAAGCTACTCCCATCCTTCATAATCCCTGAATGCCCCCAAGATACTATTGTAGTATGCCAGTAAGGCCCCGTGCTGCTCTGGCCGGTAATGGCCCACCACACTGGCTAAGCGCAAAAAAACCTCTCATCCAATTTAATAGGTTTTTTGGCACCCGGACACCAGTCTCGGCCCCTTTCTTTTTCTTGCTTCCATTACCCCTCCTCTTCTGCCTTCCACCAAGCTGAAAATGTTAATGTACTTACGTTTCTTTATTCACTTACGTATCTTACCTGGCACTCCTTCCCAAAGCTCGGTCAAAGAAGCCAATGCTGGGTGCCCCATATCTTGCGCTGGCCCCAATCCTCCTCTCTCCCGCCTGCCTGCACTGGATGTCGAAGAAGATGTGTCTGACGAACTACTGTCTATATCACTGGAACTACTGACATGCCTGCGCTTCTTGGACTTAGCTCTAACCATATGCTCTTGCACCCCTTTTTGCTCGTTACCTTCCTCCGCTCCCCAGATGCAAGACTTAGCTGCCTCTCCCCTCGGACTATCAGCTCGTCCGAGCACGCTGGGATAAAGCGGGTCCTTCACCCATCGCTCTTCAGTGTATGATGTGCCCGGTCTCGCTTCTCCCTCTATATCTGTAATAGAAGAACACACTAGCCCCAGTACCTGCTCTGCCAGCAACTTGTTGCCCCGACTTCTCCGTTTCCTTAAAAGGTCCTCTTTCTACTCTTGATACTATATGTGCACTCCCACGCTCTCGTCATGGCTGCCGGTCTCTTCCCCAATCCCCTTCTCTGTCCTCCTTTTGAGAACTTGTACTCCATTCCCGCCAACCCCCAAATCCTTGCTGCATTCCCACCTTATGATCTTCCCTCTCCCTCCCATATCCGATGTCCCTATTGCCTCGCCATATCCCCTCCCTTTCCTGTCGCATGCGGCTGCACTCACCGCATGCCTGCTCGTGCTCGTGACTTCCGCATGCCTGCGCCTCCGGTCCTCCCATGGCTGCCGCTCCACGTGCTCTCCGGTGTCCTCGGCCATCTCCAGTCGCGCTGCCTCTGTTTGCCGCAAATCCCGCTCTTCGCAATCTGGGACAGCTTGCCTGTCTGCCCTTCTCCCTCTGTTGCGTGATCATGCCGGCAGGCCTCGTGTCCTTCCTGTGACTGCGGTCATCTCTCCACGCGGTGGCAACTCGTCGCTCTGCTATCTGCATTGTGTGCGCGCTGCCAGCTCTCCCCTACCAGACCTGTCCGCTGTGCACTGCCTGCCTGGGATCCCTACTGGGGGGATCCGAGTTGCTCTCTGAGGGCTGGGGGTGGTCCCCGACAGATCGTCAAGTACGGGGGGCGATAGGGGCTCTCCTGGACAGGGTCTGGGCAATGTCGCAAATCGGGTTCTGCCTCCGGCCCGCTTTCACCGGAACTTACTACCACTTGTTCCTTCTCCCACCCTGGGAGGGGGGTCCCGGGGAGGGCCCGGGGACTTGAGTGCTGGCTGACCCAGCCATGGGGTGAGCCCTTCCCCCCCCCCCCCCCCCCCCCCTTTCTTGGGACCAGCTCTACCCTGGCTTAACGTAAACTTTTTCTTTCTCCTAGCCTCCTCATTTTAATTAGCCTAAGCTACCTTGCAAAGCCATCCCCTCCGCTGCAATTTTCAACTTTATTTACTTTTCGATTACCACAGCACAAAATTCGCCTTCCTATCTCCCTGCTTCTCTCGACGAAGTGGCCCGTTGCTCTGCTGATGTCACCTGTAACCCACCAAACCTTGTTCCTAATTTTGAACCAGCATTCGCTCCTGACTCTTCCCCCCTCCCTTACTTTATTTGTCTTTCCGCCTCCTAACATCTACACTTCCCCTCCCCCGTTCCTGCTGCTGAGCCTCGCGCGCTTTCCCTCTGTTACCAGCACCGTGCTGAAAACCAGCACGGCTTGCTCTTAGAGTGACTGCTGTTCGCTGTAGTTATTTCGATGTGTTATGGTGTAGAAAGACTCTGGGATTCTGTTTAGCAGCCGGCGCTGAACACGGAAAAAAAAAAACCCCAAAAAAACAATGGAGGACGCAGCAGAGCCCCAAGCATGAGGTGCTGCTCCCGGAGCGTGACTGGAGTAAGGACCCAGAAGGCGAGGTGGTGCTGCTGCCTTGGGCGAGAGGAGGAAGCAGGAGGGGGAGGTGGTAGTAGATGCGGGGGCGGGGAATGGGAGGGAGCCATTGGGGTAGGGAAGGAGGAGCTGGCCGGAACGCTCTTGAGTTGCTCCTCCGCATCTCCCCGCTATGAGCTACCCGCAGCCCCCGGCCCAGCTCCGCGATGTCTCCTTGCAAGACCCACTACAGCACTACGAGCTTATCCAGCGCGTGGGAAGTGGCACCTACGGGGACGTCTTTAAGGTGAGGGGGGAGGAGGTCCTGAGAGCCAGGATGGAGGGGGGGGACGGGGGGGGGACGGCGGAAGTGGTCTTCGGGGTGAAATGGGGGCAGGGGGGACCTTGGGGAGTGGCAGGAGGAGGGAGGGGGATAAGAGTGGTAAAAGATCTGGCAGGGTCAAGAGGCAGGAAAAGGGGGTTCTGGGTAAGGGTGGGGGAGCAGGATTGTGAAACAGGTCGGGAGCGGGGATGGGATGCTGGGAGGTAGTAGGAGGAGGGGGCCAGAGATGTCCTGTTACAGGTGGCGCAAAGGGGCGCGAGGTGGGCAGAGAAGGGCCCCTGTGGCAGAAAGGCTGTGTCTCAATTATAACGGGCTGAAAATAGGATTTTAGCCAAATTTGGAGCGTGGCACAGACAGAGGACTCTCTTCAGGTGTTTGTGTGTCCCTAAGGTGGGAGTAACCTTCTTGTACCATAAGAGGCATCCCTAGAATGTCCTTGTTCACACATAAGAGACTGCGTGGGGAGAGGCACTGTACACACAGCAGTGACTTGGAGGCAGCTGTTTCACCCCTTTGCCAGCTGTTTCACCCCTTTGCCAGCTGTTTACCCGAGACATGGAGCAAGTCACCTGAAAGGCTGAGAGTGAGCGTTGACGGCTGCTGGGCGTCTCTTCCTGAGCTGGGCGCTGCTTCCTTCCTGTGTTTCGAAGCAGACAACTACACTTCACACACACACACACACACACACACTTTGTTTTCTCACTTCCTCTTATCCTCTCATCCCTCCCCTCCCTCTCTCTCTATCTTCCTATACTGTCCTCCTTCCTATCATCCTTCCTCTCTCTCTCCTCTGCTACCAATTCCTTCCTTCTCTCTCCACCCCCTATTCCTCCCCTTCTGCATATTTTTTCCTCCTATTCTGTCTTCTTCCTCTTATTTTCTATTTGCTCACTAGCTTTTTTTTTTTTCTTCTAGTTCCCCTTTTACATCTGTTTCCTTGCCCCTACTCTCTCTTTTCCTCTTTTCTCTGTTAACAAGGACACCCACTAGCCTGATAATAACAACAGAAAACACAGCCTAAGTTCCCCAGTCTATTTTCCATCTACAGCAACTCTTTTTTTTGTTTGTTTGTTTGTCTTGAATTTGGGGAGGAGGGCAGGTTAAGCAATACACTGAGCAGGAACAGCATACAGCTTAATTGGAAGGTTTTAGTTTAAGGAGCGTGCTCTTCTGCTCACTGTAAATTATTCCTCTTTCATTTTCTTCCCCAAGCTCTTTGCAGCCGTCTGTAGTAGAGGAAATGGTACAAGAGGGAGGGGGCAGTTACACAGGAGAACAGGAAACCTGGGTGTGTCCACAAGAAGGAACAGGAGCAAAGCAGAGGACCAGAAAGCCTCAGCTCATACCTCTGTCGCTCTGAGAGAGAGTGTCATACACACATGGTGTGGGAAGGGGAGAAACAGATAAGGAGCCAATATTTATGGATATAGCAATATCAAAATCAGGACCACTGGCACGGTGAAGCTCAGGGAAAAGAAAGACAGAAACAGTGAGAGACAATCTGTTCTTGCTTTGTGGAGTGAGAGGTTCTGTGCTTTGCAGCCCTGGAGATACCCAGCATGGAAAGGAGTGCGGGTGGGGGGTCTGTCATTGTAGTTGTAGTTCTCACTCCCTTTTCCTGTCTCTCCTATCCCTCCTATGCCTCCCTTGGGTCACTTCCATTGTCACTACTAACAATTACTTATAAAGATTCTAGACACCTTCATATATAGAACTCAATGTATATATATTTTTCAATTGTGCTTCACTTTTATCATCATCAATCTCTACAAATATTGTTTTAATTTAAATTTGCACATAAATCAAAGTTCAACTTAACTTAGTCTTGTAGTTGTATATTCTCTCTTTTCTGCCGCTTATGCTGACACAGTGTTTTGAGATCAGTATCAGGGGAGAGACATACATTGAAGAAATAGTCTCTTTTTAATAGCTATATTAAAACGGATTTGTAAACCAATCAGACTTCTTGTCTAGGAAATCAATCAGTGATCATTTAACCCCTCCCCGCAAAGCATTACTTAAAAATCATTTTAAATCACTGCATTTCATTCGATGGACCTCCTTCATGCTATTGGAGTCTACAGTCTGTAGTGTAACTATACAGAATTGCTCTCTTAAATTTAATCGACTTTCTCGATCTTCTTGAGGGACCTTACGTGTTTGATAACAGTATATCTTAACTCTTTAAAGGTATGGTTATGTTGAACGGAATGAGGTACCATTGGTGCCTGGAACTTCTTTGTGTGCATGTAAGATGTTCTCTTATACCCCATTTAGTGCATCCAGTATAGAGTTTTAAACACGGACATTATATAGCGTACAATCCAAAACAGTTTTCCTCTTAAGGCATCGTAGTAGTGATTCACTGGATGTATCCAGTTGCCACCTTCCATAGGTTTAGCACAAATCACACCATTTACAAAAGCAATGACCTAGAGAAATGGGCAAAGCACTTTGTTCAATAGAAGGGGAGGCTGATTTAATTACTAGGTCCTTAATATTAGGGTCCCACAAATATAATATCAAAGGCTCCTCTAAAAACACCTTGTGCCTGCATTGCCTCTAGGAGCAGGTGCAAGAGACTGCCTCAACAGCAGCAAGACTCTCTCTTATCACTGGTGCATCATGGCCTGGGGTGTGGAAAACATGAGCTTCATTCTATCTATGATGCTTTCGAGACAGCATTGAGAGTCTCTGCAGCAGGAATGTGCATCTGCAGAATGGCATGGCTGCGGGCCTCAGAGCTCTGACCAGAGGTACAGGAAAGACTCGCTGACTTGCCGTGCGAGGCAGGGTCAGAGGAAGTCTTTCTATCGCCAGAGGAAGTACTATCCTCCAGCCCCTTCCTTCCATTCGTAGAGGGTGAGCTCACATGGCTGTCCCAGGCAACAGAGAGCTCCCAACCCTCAGTCGGCTCCCTAGCCAAATCCAGGGAAGGTGTTTTGACTGGATCCTAGAGAGCATAAGCCAGCCACCTGTACCCAAATTGCTCACACACCCCCTCCCCCAGGTTACATTTCTTTGCAGATCTGTGGCTCAGTATAATCTTGGACCAGTGAGTTCTATCTGTCAAGGGTACCAATTAAACCTATTGGGTACCCTGTCAAATTGCCCCCCCCCCCCCCCCCGATGCCCGTTTGGAGTGTCAATAGTGCATCAGGAGGTACTGTTATGGGAGCTCTCTGCCCTCTTAATGGTCAAAGCAGTCGAGCCTGTCCCATCAAGGCAGGGATTCTACTACCGGTATTTTCTGATTCCAAAGAGAACGGGGGACTCCATCCCAACCTGGACCTGAGGGCCTTGAACAAGTTTCTGAAAAAATAAAAGTTTAGGATGGTTTCCCTGGGCACCCTGATTCCCCTCCTGCAAAAAGGGGATTGGCTATGTTCCCTCAATTTAAAGGATGCATACACTCACATCGAGGTCTTCCCAGGTCACAGGAAGTATCTCAGATTTGTGGTGGGAAAATAGCACTCTTTCGAATTTGAAACGGGGAATATCTTTCCAAAATCCCCCTATCCAAATTGTCCTAACAACGGATATGTCCACCTTGGGGTGGGGAGCTCAATTAGAGTGGCTCTGCACCTAGGGCTTATGGTCTGCCTAGGAAGCATGGTGTCAGATTAACTTCCTGGAGCTCCCGGCAATCAGAGATTGGCTGTCTAGCAGAATTGTCCTGATATAAACAGACAACCAAGTTGCAATGTGGTATGTCAATAAACAGGGGGGCACAGGGTCCCACTTCATGTGTCGGGAAGTGGTCCAGATCTGGTTCTGGGCCCTGTCCCATGGGATGGTACTTAGGGCCATGTATCTGGCTGGAATAAAGAATGTTATAGCAGACAGACTTAAGTCGTGCCTTCAAACCCCAAGAATGGTTTCTGGACCAGGGGGTAGCGAACCGGATCTTTCACCTCTGGGGGAACCCGGATGTGGACTTATTCACATCCCCCTGCAATAGGAAGGTAATTCAGTTCTGCTCCCTGTTCAGGTCAGATGGCAAACCAGCCTAGGATGCCTTTCCTTACATTGGGGCAGGGGTCTTCTGTATGCTTATCCTCCAATTCTTCTAGCCACGAAGACTATCTTGAAGCTTCGTGAGGACTGCGGGACTGTGATCCTCATAGACTCTCATTGACTGAGACAGATTTGGTTTCCACTCCTTCGGGAAGTTGTCCGTCCAGAAACTGATGAGTAGGGGACTTCCCCAGATCTCATCACGCAAGATCAGGGCAGGCTGCAGCATCCCAACCTCCAGGCCCTGTCGCTCACAGCCTGGATGTTGAGAGGTTAATCCTGCAGCCACTTGATGTCTCTGAGAATGTGTCTCGGGTCCTGGTGGTGTCCAGAAAGCCTTCCACTAGAAAGGCCTATGGACTGAAGTGGAGGAGGTTTTCTGTGTGGGGTGAGCAGAAGGCCCTAGATCTGTTCTCCTACCCCATGCAAAAACTGCTTGATTACCTTCTACACCTATTGGAGGCTGGCTTGAAAACCAACTTCGTTAGAGTCCATCTGAGTGTAATTGGCAAGTACCACCAAGGTGTAGATGGTGCGTCCATCTCTGTATAACCAATGGTTGTTCGCATCATGCGGGGCCTGCTTCAATTGAAGCCTCCCTTAAGGTCTCCTGCTGTGTCTTGGGACCTCAACAAGGTGCTATCTCAGCTGATGAAAGCTCCTATTGAGCTGCTGCGCTCTTGTGACTTGAAGTATCTGACCTGGAAGGACATATTTTTGGTGGTGGTTACTTTAGCACGCAGGGTCAGTGAGCTCCAGGCCTTAGTGACTTATCCACCTTATACCAAATTTTATCATGATAGGGTGGTCTTTTGTACGCACCCTAAGTCTCTGCCTAAGGTGATGACAGATTTCTATCTTAACCAGTCAATCTTCCTGCTAACATTATTTTCCCTGGCCCCATTTGCACGAAAACGAACGAGCCCTGCACAGTTTGGATTGCAAGAGAGCCTTAGCCTTCTATCTGGAGCGGACAGAAGCCCATATAGACAGTCCACCCAACTTTTAATTTCTTTTGACAGGAATAGGTTGGGAGTTGCTGTTGCCAAACAGACACCATCCAATTGACTAGCAGACTGCATCTCCTTCTGTAATGCCCAGGCGAGACTGCATCTTGGTGGTCACATCAAGGCTCATTCTGTTAGAGCCATGGCAAATTCGGTGGCCCACTTGCAAGCATAGAAACATAGAAACATAGAAATAACGGCAGAAGAAGACCAAACGGCCCATCCAGTCTGCCCAGCAAGCTTCACACATTTTTTCTCTCATACTTATCTGTTTCTTTTAGCTCTTGGTTCTATTTCCCTTCCTCCCCCACCATTAATGTAGAGAGCAGTGATGGAGCTGCATCCAAGTGAAATATCTAGCTTGATTAGTTAGGGGTAGTAGGGGTAGTAACCGCCGCAATAAGCAAGCTACACCCATGCTTATTTGTTTTAACCCAGACTAGGTTATACAGCCCTTACTGGTTGTTTTTCTTCTCCCCTGCCGTTTGAAGCAGAGAGCTATGCTGGATATGCGTGAAGTATCAGTTTTTTCTTCTCCCCTGCCGTTGAAGCAGAGAGCTATGCTGGATATGCATCGAAAGTGAAGTATCAGGCACATTTGGTTTGGGGTAGTAACCGCCGTAACAAGCCAGCTACTCCCCGCTTTGTGAGTGTGAATCCTTTTTTCTTCTCCCCTGCCGTTGAAGCTATGCTGGATATGCGTGAAGTATCAGTTTTTCTTTTCCCCTGCCGTTGAAGCAGAGAGCTATGCTGGATATGCGTGAAGTATCAGAGAGCTATGCTGGATGTGCATCGAAAGTGAAGTATCAGGCACATTTGGTTTGGGGTAGTAACCGCCGTAACAAGCCAGCTACTCCCGGCTTTGTGAGTGCAAATCCTTTTTTCCACATTTCCTCTTGCTGTTGAAGCTTAGAGTGATGTTGGAGTCACAGTAACCATGTGTATGTTTATTGAATAAGGGTATTGTGTCCAGGCAGTAGCCATCATTCTGGCGAGTCACCCACTCTTCATTGGCGGCCTCTTGACTTTATGGATCCACAGTGTTTATCCCACGCCCCTTTGAAGTCCTTCACAGTTCTGGTCTTCACCACTTCCTCCGGAAGGGCATTCCAGGCATCCACCACCCTCTCCGTGAAGAAATACTTCCTGACATTGGTTCTGAATCTTCCTCCCTGGAGCTTCAAATCGTGACCCCTGGTTCTGCTGATTTTTTTCTTATGGTAAAGGTTTGTTGTTGCCTTTGGATCATTAAAACCTTTCAAGTATCTGAAAGTCTGTATCATATCTCCTCTGCTCCTCCTTTCCTCCAGGGTGTACATATTTAGATTCTTCAATCTCTCCTCGTACGTCATCCGATGAAGATCCTCCACCTTCCTGGTCGCCCTTCTCTGTACCGCTTCCATCTTGTCTTTGTCTTTTTGTAGATACGGTCTCCAGAACTGAACACAGTACTCCAGGTGAGGCCTCACCAAGGACCTGTACAAGGGAATAATCACTTCCCTTTTCTTACTCGATATTCCTCTCTCTATGCAGCCCAGCATTCTTCTGGCTTTTGCTATCGCCTTGTCGCATTGTTTCGCAGACTTCATATCATTAGACACTATCACCCCAAGGTCCCTCTCCTGCTCCGTGCACATCAGCCTTTCCCCCCCCATCGAATACAGTTCATTCGGATTTCCACTCCCCATATGCATGACTTTGCACTTCTTGGCATTGAATCTCAGCTGCCATATCTTCGACCACTCTTCCAGTTTCCTTAGATCCCGTCTCATTCTCTCCACTCCTTCCGGCGTGTCCACTCTGTTGCAGATCTTGGTGTCATCCGCAAAAAGACAAACCTTACCTTCTATCCCGTCCGCAATGTCGCTCACAAAGATATTGAACAGGACCGGTCCCAACACCGATCCTTGCGGTACACCACTTAAAACCGCTCTCTCTTCAGAGAAGGTTCCATTTACCATCACACATTGTCTTCTGTCCGTCAACCAATTTGCAATCCAGGTCACCACCTCGGCACTCACTCCCAAGCTTCTCGTTTTATTCACCAGTCTCCTGTGCGGAACCGTATCAAAAGCTTTGCTGAAATCCAAGTATATGATATCGAGTGCTCTTCCTTGATCCAATTCCTTGGTTACCCAGTCAAAAAAGTCAATCAGATTTGTTTGACAGGATCTTCCCCTGGTGAATCCATGTTGCCTCTGGTCCATCAATTCTCCGGACTGTAGATAGTTCACTATTCTCTCTTTCAGCAGTGACTCCATTACTTTTCCCACCACCGAAGTGAGGCTAACCGGTCTGTAGTTGCCAGCCTCCTCCCTGTTCCCACTCTTGTGAAGCGGGACCACCACCGCTCTTCTCCAATCACTCGGCACCACTCCCGTTTCAAGGGATCTATTGAACAGGTCACACAGCGGACCCGCCAGAACATCTCTGAGCTCCCTCAATATCCTTGGATGAATCCCATCAGGCCCCATGGCTTTGTCCACTTTCAGGTTCTTTAGCTCTTCCCACACATTTTCTACTGTAAAAGGATTTTCATCTATTCCATTTCCTTCCAGTTTCTTGTTGTGTAGAGATGGTCCTTCTCCAGGGTCTTCTTTAGTGAACACAGAGCTGAAGTATTCGTTTAATATTTCTGCCATTTCTTCGTCTCTCTCCACACATTGATCATTATCACCTTTCAATTTCACTATACCACTTTGGACCTTTCTCTTTTCGCTGATGTATCTGAAAAATGTTTTGTCACCATTTTTTATCTCCTTGGCAATCCTCTCTTCCGCTTGAAGAGCGGAGGAGATCTGCAGGGCTGTGATGTGGAGTTCTCTCCATACAATTTGCATCTCACTACTGTCTGGATAGGGCTGGCCAATGAGACAGGTTCAGCCAGTTTGACCTTCGGAATCTCTTTGAACTGTTGAACCCAACTCTCCTTGCCTAGGGCCCATTGTTTGGGTTCTGGCTGTCTCCCCCCTTGTTACCAACAGCACTGTGGTTGTTGTGCTCATTGGCACCTGGTTGGTACTTGTTGGTCCCCCTTTTGTGTTGGGGAGCAGTCTGCAGCTAGGGATTCATCCATGTGCGAGGACTGCCATCCTGCTTGTTCTAGGAAAAAGCAGAGTAGCTTATTTGAGACAAGTGTTCTCCTAGGACAGCAGGATGTTAAGTTCTAACAAAACCTGCCCGCCACCCCGCAGAGTTGGGTTTCTCCTATTTTTTTGTTTAAGTTTTATCGTTAATTCTATATTATGAGACTGAAGAGGGACCCCGTGTAGATGCATGGAATAGGACATGCTGGGCATACTCAGCATGCACAGTCAAAGTTCCAGAAACTTTGACATAATTTTCCCATGCCGGGCTCCATCCGATGATGTCACTCATGTGAGCACTAACATCTTGCTGTCCTAGGAAAACATCTGTTACAGGTAAACAACTTTTGCTTTACTCTTTCAGATAATTAGTCAATGGGACACTCCATGAAGTTAATAAGTAGAAGTTTAAAACAAATAGAAAATTATTTTTCACTCTACACACAGTTAAGCTCTGGAATTCATAGCTGGAGGATATGGTTAGTGCAGTTAATGTAGCTGTGTTTATAAAAGGTTTGGATAAATTGTTGGAAAAGAAGTCCATTAATTGCTATTAATCAAATTGTCTTCGAGAATATTCACTGCTATTACTGGCATTTGTAGCATGGGATCTATTTAATGTTTGGGTACTTGCCAAATACTTGTAACCTGGATTGGCCACTGTTGGAAACAGGATGCTGGGCTTAATGGACCCACAATCTGACCCAGTATGGCAATTTCTTATGGTCATGTTTTTTTGTCTTATGTTCTTTTACCAATCTATATTATATCAGTTGGGTCCTGTCAAAAAATATATATATACAGCTTTTATAGGAGGCCACAGACATTTCCCAAAATCTAATCATTAAAGATTGCCCTTTGCATTTAAAATCTTCCAGTTCTGAACATAGATGCCTAAATCTAAAAAACTGAGTAATAGATAGTCCTAACTTTAAGGGACATGGATGATAACTTTCAAACCTTAATAAATGTATTCTTCTCCACAGGTTTCCAATATAGCTATGTTTGTATATATCTTTCTTGCTTGGAAATAAAAATATCTAAAAAAGATATTTTCCATGGAATATCATGTAGAGTATTAATCCAGTGATGCAATGTATAGAGTGCCTCTACTGATGATGTCCAAATAAAGAAAATATTGTTTATATATTGTGACCACATTAGAATTAAAGACAACCACTGTATTTCCTAGCGTGTAGCAGATGGACTCAGAACCAATGGGTATAGTGTATTCCTGATAGCAGTTGGAGACGGATCAGATTTCAATCTGACGTCAGCCCCTAGTACATATACCCCTGCAGGAAGTGCAGCTCTTCAGTATTTTCCATAGCAGTTAGGGACTCAATGCCCACTAGCACAGCATTAGAGTAAATTTTACCAAACAAACCCAAATTAAGAAGAAATCTTACCTCTACAGATGAGCCCCGCTCTCCTGCGGAGACACCCGGTGGGTCCCTCCCCCAGTCGAGATTCCCGAGGCGATTTCCGCAATCCCTCGGAGGTAAGCCTCGGTCTGGCGGCCGACCTTTGGCAGGTACCTAGCCCCTGACATCGGGTGAGGCTGAGAGGCAGCAGGTGCAATCTCGAGCGCGGCGGTGAAGGTAGTTGCCCTCTCCCCCCGCAGCCGGAGACTGCCCGGAACGAAACCAGGAAGCGCCGGAACAAGGTAAGGTAGAAATCTATTTTAATATTACATGGTTTTTATTATTTTATAAAAATTACATAAACAAATACATCAAGAGGGGAGTGACTCTGAGCCACTCCCCCCTAACTAGGAACCCAAGTAATCCAATTATTACTTTTCACCCCAAGCCCACCTACCCCCAACCCCAGCCCATAAACAGGATCCATCGTCCACTGATGAGGTAATATGAAGAACAAGAAAAAGAATCCAAAGCCAACCAACTAGGTAAAGTAGTATGAGGTCATAGTCAAGGGAATCCACACGATATCACTCATTCAGGACTGCACTGCAAACACGTTGTGGCAAAGACTGCAAGTAGACATACCAAGTGTCGAGAAATCGCTTCTTATGTCATGGAGACATCCGCATGAGCGCTGCATCCAGAAGCATCATACGATGAAAACTGTTGCGTCAAGTCCAATATGATGGAGGAGTTAGATCCCTCCAGTGCATCAATATAACCTTCTTTCCCACTAAGCAAGCCTTACGGATAAGTAATCGAGGTCCCAAACCACGAATTCGCAATAGAGTAATGCAACCAAAAAGCAACCCCAGTGGCGAAACAGGGATATGAACTCCTAATAGTGTGCCCAAATACCGCACCAATTTAGTCCAGAGGCTATGTATGGGAGGGCATTGCCAAAAGGCATTGGACAGCGAACCCAACTGGTGTCCACAACGTGTACACGCAGGGGAAGGAGAAATTTTAAGATGAAAGGCTCCTTGTGCCGATATATAGCATCTGCGTAAGAATTTGTATTGCATTTCTCTGAAATAAGAATTCACTGAGATTTGGGACACTCGTTTCAAGGGCGCTTTGAGTATATATGCAGAAATTGTAAATACCCCGTCTCCATTCCATCGTTCTACCAGAACAGAGCATGTGTCCACTACAGACAACTGTTTAAGAAGCTTATAATACTGTGATAGCGAAGGCACTTTTTCTTTTTCAAAGGAGAAAATAGCATCAAGCGATTTAAAGTGAGAGGCTTGCCTAAAGGATGAGGGGAGGGAACCCACATAATGCTGCAACTGTAAGTAAGGAAAGACCTCAGTGGCAGAGAGGGCATCATTTTCCCGAAGTTCTGCAAACGGCAAAATTTTCCCCTCCAAATTTAATACATGCCCTAACACACGTATACCTTGAAGATGCCACCTCTTAAATGCCACTGTTTGGGAACCCGAAGTGAAATCGGGATTACCTCTGATGGGAAGAAAATAGGCGCATATACGCGGTATTTGTAGTAATCTCGTAAGCCTTAGCCAGGAAGTTCTGATGGGCTTAGTAATGACGCTCTGCACAAAAAACATGGGCAAAGCAGCTGCTGGGGCTTGCAAAACAAATTTAAGAGAAAAAGAAGTGGCCAAAGCCCCATCTGCCGCGACGTTGATAACAGTGGAGCTATCTAAAAGCCAATCTCGCACCACCCGGAGATTGCTAGCCAAGTTGTAAAGAGCTAAATCAGTTACTCCTAAGCCCCACACATCCCCATTTCTCCCGCATCCAGACCAAGGGAATACGCGATTTCCCTCCTCGCCAATAAAAGATACGCTGAGCCTTGTCCAACTGTTTGAACTCAACTGAACGTAGCTGTAAAGGCAAGTTTTGAAATATATACAGCCACGCGCATCTTCAAAGCACAACTGTATTATACGCGCATAAAACCATGGCTCCACCTGAAATTAAACCCAAAACTCAATGTCTTTGCCCAGCATGCCATATTAGAGTGGCACAGCATGAGGAGACCACAGACATCTCAGAGGAGGAGCCAGAACCCCTGGAGGAAGGGGAACTCCCTCCGGGGACAGAGCCCCATCGAACTATGAGATGATTCTTCACCAAGGACGAACTTCCAGACCTAGTCACGCAAAGCCTGAAAGAGCTTGCCATTCCGGACACAAGCACCTCGGGGGAACCTAAGCCGAACCCACTTTTGGAGGGACTTCATCAGACCTCACGTTACTTCCCACTATTACAAGCAGTCCAGCAACTTATTGACCTGGAATGGGAGGCCCCAGAAACCACATTCAAAGGGGGCCGGGCTCTGGCAACCATGTATCCTCTGGACCCCGCCGCCAAAGATCTCCTGGCATGTCCAAAAGTGGATGCCATGGTCTGTGTGGTCTCGAAGCACACTACTATCCCAGTGGAAGGAGGAGCAGAGCTCAAGGATGCTCAAGACCGATGTCTGGAATCTATCCTCAAGCAGTCCTTTGACTTCTCTGCTATGTCTTTACAGATCGCGGGCTGCTGTGCCGTGGTGACACGCGCCTGCTTAGCACAAACCAGGAACAACACTCCGGGGGAAGCCCTGGATCTGGTACGCACGGCAGCCAGAGGAGTCTCATCCGCAGTGGCAGCCAGAAGACAAATCTGGCTCAGAAACTGGTCAGCCGACGCATCCTCCAAAACAAGACTCACAAGGATGCCCTTCAAGGGACAGCTCCTATTCGGAAGCGAACTAGAGAAACTAGCCAACAAGTGGGGCGAGTCCCCACTGCCACGGCTACTGGAGGACAGGAACAAGAGAAACCAGCGATCCTTCCTACGGACCTCCAGGTACAGAGGGTCACAGCGCTTCAATCCATATAGAAGCTCATATCCGGAGGCCCTCCCCTCAGGCCGGAGTCAGTCCTTTCGGAACAAGCACAATAAAAGAGGAGCCAGCTTGGGTCCAGGCCCCAGCCACACCCCACAATGAGAATCAGATGACCCATCCAAAGGAAGAAGCCATAGGGGGCAGACTGGCCCTATTCTACCAAAGATGGGTCGAGATAACTTTGGTCAAGTGGGTCCTCTCCATCATTCGAGAGGGATATTACCTGGATTTCCACCACCTCCCTCCGGACAAGTTTGTGAAATCTCCCTGCCACGACCCTTCCAAAAGAATGGCAGTGGAAGCTACACTGACCAGATTGCTAGCCTTAGAGGCTATAACACCGGTGCCTCCACAACAAATAAATACTGGCCATTATTCCATCTATTTTATCGTTCCCAAGAAGGAAGGAACGTTCAGACCTATCCTGGACCTCAAGGCGGTCAACCATCACCTGAAGATTCCCCGCTTCCGCATGGAAACCCTACACTTGGTAATAAGGGCGATACAACCAGGAGAGTGCCTTACTTCCCTGGATCTGTCGGAGGCCTACTACACATCCCGATCCATCAAGAGCATCAGTGTTTCCTACGCTTCTCGATCCTGGACTGTCACTACCAGTTCTGGGCACTACCCTTCGGGTTAGTCACTGCACCTCGGACGTTCACCAAGATCATAGTGGTAGTGGCAGCAGCACTGAGGAAGGAAGGAATCCACGTGCACCCTTATCTAGACGATTGGTTGATCAGAGCGAAATCCCCAGAGGAAAGCCACCAAGCCACCAACAGAGTCAAAACCCTACTGGAGAGCCTCGGTTGGGTGATCAACACAAACAAAAGCTGCCTGCAGCCTTTCCAATCTCTAGAATATCTGGGAGTCCGGTTCGACACCAAACAAGACAAGATCATCCTGACACTGACAAGGAGATCAAAACTAATGACCCAGTTACGAACCCTGTTGAGCGATCCTCGCCCCACAGCATGGGATTACCTACAAGTTCTCAGCCTCATGGCATCCTCACTGGAGGTAGTCCCATGGGCACGGGCTCACATGAGACCCCCTACAACGCTCTCTTCTATCACGATGGAATCCTCTGTCCCAGAACTACACCATCCGGTTCCAGCTCCCGAACAGAGTTCGGGCCCAGTTACGATGGTGGCTACAAGAAGCCCATCTGAGCCAGGGAACGAGACTATCCTCCTGGATGTTCAGGCTCGGGAGGACACTGCTTTTGCAAGGGCAGTACTAAGTGGGTCCCGGGCAGCCTCCCACCCGGTTCGGGAGTAGCCTTTATACATCCCATTGGTTCTGAATCCATCTGCTACACGCTAGGAAATGGAGAAATTACTTACCTAATAATTTCATTTTCCTTAGTGTAGACAGATGGACTCAGCATCCCACCCACGGCTGCTGTTACTCATGGAATTCTCGGGGGACATCCCCGGGAGCGAGGGAATCAAGGTAAGCCATGCTTTCCTTCATCTAGGACACCCATCCTACCGGGTGTCGACATTTCCCGGTTGAGGGCACTGGCGGTCTCCAGCTATAGCCAATTCAACCAGTCCAAATTAATCAAGTTAACCAAGTTATAAAGTTAATCAAGTTATTCATGTTATGAAGTTATTCAAGTTATTCTAATTAGTCAGTCACACATATATCCACAATGCTTTTTGAGGAGAATACTGAAGAGCTGCACTTCCTGCAGGGATATATGTACTAGGGGCTGACGTCAGATTGAAATCTGATCCGTCTCCAACTGCTATCAGGAGTACACTATACCCATTGGTTCTGAGTCCATCTGTCTACACTAAGGAAAATGAAATTATCAGGTAAGTAATTTCTCCAATATATAAATATATAATTCTTCAAAACTGGGATTGCTACATTAGGTGCCATGGAAGATCCTATGGCTATGCATTGAGTTCTTACATAATAATTTTCATCAAATATAAAATGATTATTGTAAAGTACCACAGGTGCTAAATGAATCATAAACTCATGGGTATATATGGTGGATTAATATGATTTTCTAAAACAGCTATAATTGGATGCTAAAGCATTTTGTGGAATATTGGTAAACAATGAAGTAACATCCATTCTTACCAACATTGCTTCCCATGGAATATCTTGGGCATATGATTTCACCTGTGGTACTTCTCTTTTTAGAAACCAGTCTATAAACATAGATAATGGTTCTTTTAACATGGATCCATTATAGTCTATTAGGTGGACTAGGTAAAGATTTTGGGATCTTAGGTGCCTCTATTTCTTTATTTAAAATCTTTTCTATACCATCGCTAAGTTATATACCATCATGTAGGCACATAAATTAATGTAGGTGGATGCATACTGTAGTACATTCTAACAGGTGCCACCAAAAGTTCAGTTACAATATATCGTTAAAGACAATCAATTGTTTAGTGAAGTAGGTCATGACCTACAATATATTGTTAAAGACAATCAATTGTTTAGTGAAGTAGGTCATGACCAGGTGTACCTGTAAGGTACTGTTCACGGGTAAAATTCATATTACAGTGTTTACAATTGTGTTTATTGTGATATAGAATTCATAGACTATTCTTAGAATAGTGCTGTGTGTTGGTGCTCTTCTGCCTATTCCTGTGTATTTTCTATTCTCCAGTCTCTTTATAAAATGCTTGTTTAAAAAGCCATGTTTTTAATCTTTTCTTAAAGGTTTTGAGATCTCTTTGCAATCTGATCTCTAGAGGCATTGTGTTCCAAAGTGTAGGGCCTGCTAAAGATAAGGCCCTTTCTCTCGCTTGGGTTAGTCTTGCTGTCTTTACTGAAGGAATGGTTAAGAGTGCTTTATTTGATGATCGAAGGTTTCTGTGTGGGACGTATACTCATAATGCTGTGTTTAGCCAGTCCAATTTTTCATCATGTATTAGTTTATGTATGGTACATAGGACTTTGTATTTAATTCTGTGTTCAATAGGTAGACAATGTAATTCCGCCAGGGTTTCAGTTATATGGTCCCTCCTCCTTTTTCCGGTTAGTATTCTAGCTGCTGTGTTTTGAAGTATTTGAAGTGGCCTTAATGTTGTATTCGGGAGTCCTAGTAAAAGGGCATTACAGTAGTCCATGCTGGAGAAAACTAGTGCCTGAAGTACTGTTCTGAAATCAGCTAGTTTTAGTAGTGGTTTTAGTTTTCTGAGTACCATGAGTTTTGCATAGCCTTCTTTTACTTTTAGCGATATGTGCTGTTTTAGATTGATTTCAGGGTCCATTATTATTCCAAGGTTTTGTACTTTTTCAGCTAGTTCAATTTTCTGGTTGTCTTTGAGGATTATTGGAGTTTGGATGATTTAAATATTTTTCCATTCTAAGGGTAGAAATTCTGTTTTTTTCAATATTAATCACAAGTTCCATTCGGTTTCGTAGTTGTTTTATAATGTCTAGGTACATGTTAGCTAGGTTTAACGTTTTCTCTAACGTGTCCTGTATTGGTAGAATTAGTTGAAGCTCGCCTGCATAAATGTAATGTATGATTCCTAGTCCTGCAAGCAGATGGCATAAGGGCAGCATGTGTATGTTAAAGAGGGTTGCAGACAGGGCTGATCCCTGCGGTACTTCTGTTTTGAGATTGACTTTTTCTGATAATGCATTGTTGATCTGAGCTTGGAAGAACCTATTATTTAGATATGAACTGAACCAGTTTATTGTTTTGCTGTGTAATCCGATTTCTTCTAGTCTATTTAGTAGTATTTTATGGTTTACTGTGTCGAAGGCTGCTGCTAAGTCTAGCATTATTAGAATGTAATGTTTACCGTTATCAAAACCTCTTAGAATGTTTTGTTTTGTTTTTTTTTTAATTTGACAATTTTTATTCATTATATAACAAGAACGCACAAGCACATAAGAAGCCAAACAAAGAATATACAGCATTCTCGAAGTGCACGAGAGCCACTACCCTGTGGCGCCTCGAAGAGGTAACCCCCATTCCCCCCCCCACCCCCCTCCCCCCTTACAGAGTATCCAAATAGTATCATACAACAAATACGAGTCTCCAATGATGTTATCTGTTAGCGAGAGAAGTAGTGTCTCAGTGCTGTAGTGCTTTCGAAATCCATGTTGAGATGAATACAGTATGTTATTGTTATCTAGGTGTTCAGTTAGTTTAGCTATTAAGGGAAGATTTGATACTGGGCAGTAGTTGTTCAGGATCAGGGGGTCACTGTTTTTTTTCTTTATGATTGGTTTTATAATTGCTTCTTTCAGTATATCTGGCATAGTTTCTTCTTCTAGGGATAGGTTTATGATCTTAGCTAATGTAAGGGAGACTGTGTTAGCTGTTTTCTTAAGTTCAAATGTTGGTATTGAGTCGATTTTGTGTGGGGCTGGGTTTATGTTTTTTAGCATGTATTCCACCTCCATCTCGGATATCTCAATAAATGACGACCATTGGTTAACGTCTCTTTTTTGCATTTTAATTTCTTGATTGGTAGTGGTTGGAAGTTTCTTTCTTAATTTAGTAATTTTGTCACTGTAAAAATTTGGCGATTTCGTTACATTTTGATTCTGGTAGATTTTGTGGTGATTCTTGTTCGTCATTGGTGAGATTTGATACTATTGAGAATAGGGTTCTTGGATTGTTAGCAAACTTTTCTATTTTATTGCTGTAGTATTCTTTCTTAACATTAAGGATTAGTTGTTTGTAAAAATGTATTTAGTTAGGGTATCGGTTGTTTTATGTTTTCTCCATCTTTTTTCCATTGATCTGGGAGTCCTTTTTGCATCTTTTACTTTTTCGTTATGCCAGGGATTATTTTGTATTGCTTCTTTTTTACGTATTGATTTGATGGGGTTGATTTCATCAGCTATTTTTTTGGTTGAGTCTAACCATGTTTCCGTAGCAGAACTGCAGTTGTTGTAATCAATATTTGTTAGTTTTTCCTCTAGTTTGTCGTTTAGTTTTTCAATATTAAAAGGTGGTCGATATTTAAATTCTATGGGTTTATAATTTTGTTTGATTTGAGGTTTAAGGAATTTTACATTGGAATGAATAAGGAAGTGATCTGACCAGGGAATTTGCGTGTAATCAGTTTTACAGTGTTTTAAACAGTTGTGGTTGATGAAGGTGAGATCCAGGGAGTGTCCAGCTTTATGTGTTGATTTGTCTGTTATTAGTGAGAAACCTAATGCTGTCATAGCGTCTATTAGTGTTTGGCATGTGTTTGATAATGGGTGGATGTCCATGTGAAGATTAAAATCTCCTAGCACTATGGTAGGTTTAGAGATGTTTAAGTGTGTAGTAAGGAACTGAATTAATGGTGAGATATTTAATTCTAGGAGGCTTGGGGGGCAGTAGATAAGGCATATTTGTATATTGTTAGTATCAAAAATGGCGATTTCATGATTTGGGGGGGGGGGGTGTTATTTGGATTGGTTTACATTTAAAAGTTTTTTCAATAATTAGTAAGAGTCCACCTCCGCGCTTATTTATTCTAGGGACTGAAAACATCTTGTAATTTCTGTGTGCTATTTGATTTTTAAGAACTACGCCTGCTTTTTTTTAACCATGATTCAGTTATTGCAACAAAGTTTGGTTTATTGTGATACAGTAAATCCGTGATGATTGGGGATTTTTTTGCGATTGATTGTGCATTTAGTAAGAGGAATGTTAGCATAAGTAGGTTGTTTATGGCTGAGTTTTTTTTAAATAGGGGTCCTTTTTATCTGTATAAGGTTATTGTGTGAGGTTTTCTTTGTCTCTTTTGTTCTATATCTTGTATTGTTCTTTAAATAATTATTTTCATATTTACCTTTGTTCATGCAGATGGAGATTGGTTGTTTAATTGGTAGTTCACCTTTCTTGTCCATTTTGCAAGTTGACAAGTTTTGACTTGTGGGTTGTAAGGTTGTTCTCGGTTGCTCAGGGCTGTACGAAGGGGCGTACAAAAGGGCATGCCCCTTTGTTGCGCCTCTTTGGTGGGTGACACTGGCGCCTCCGTTTCCCTCTCTGCAATTTAAATCCCCCCTCTTGGTGCGCTTAAAGCAGAATCATACTGCTCTCAAAACACTGTCAGTGTTGGCGTAAGAGGCACAAGAGAGGGAATATATAAGATTAAGTTAAATTGGAATTTTAAGTTGTATGTGCAAATTTAAATTAAAAAATATTTATAGAGACTGATGATGATAATGGTGAACTACAGTTGAAAAATACATATTCATTGGGTTCTATACATGTAGATCTCTAGTATTTTAATAAGGAATTGTTGGTACAGTGATAGGTAGATTTTGCTTTGTAGTTTGGATTTTTCTACTGGAGGTGCCATTGATCTGGTTTGGGTCGGAAGGATAAGGTACTTTCTCTCCCCCTGCCCTCTCTCTCCAGGGACTACTGTCTGTGGGTAATAGTCATCGAGTTGGGATGTGATGATGTCTCCAATATCTATCCCCTGCCATTCACCCTTTACCTTCCTCCATTTCCACCTCTTACCTATCACCAACCCTTCTTTTCTGCTACAGGCACGGAACACCAGGACAGGGGATCTCTCTGCTGTTAAGATTGTCAAGGTTGACCCAGGTAAGGAAGAAAACCCTCCAGATCCTCTTCCCTTCCTGTTCCTCAGCCTCTGCCCTCTTCCCGGCCTGACTATTTCTTAAGTGCCCAGAGGCACAGAAGCAGTGGGTGGGATTTCCACCAATGATGGTGGAGTCAGGGGAAGGAAGTGATTGGCAACAGTGATGAATCACACCCAGGGTTCCTGGAAGAGGTTTCCCCTGACCCATGCCCCACTATCTCTCCTCCCCAACCACCAAGTAGTATACTCCTCTCTTCCCCCCCCCCCCCCCCGATCAGTGAGATGTCTCTCTTTCTCATCCCTCATCAGCCTAGTGTCCCTCTCTTTTTTTCCCACTCCTCCAGAATCCCTCTCTTTTCCCACTTCTAATGGCAGTGGCTCTGAGCTTTGGCACAGACTGCACTCCCTCCTTCTCCAGCAGCACTGCGGCAGGCTCCAGCAAAAATCTCTTGCATGTCCCACGCGTGCATCTGGCTCCTGTGCTCTGCATTTCTGCTGGGGAGCACATCAGCCCAGGTGATAGCATGATGTGGTCACACAGTTGCCACCCTTCTTTTATTTTGTGGCGTGGAAATTAATGGCATAGCCTGGAAAAGTTGTCATCCTGAATATGTGGCACCATAAGCAGTTAACTATGCATGAATCCAAGCAGTTAACTATGCATGAATCTTATTTATTTATTTATTTATTTATTGTTTTTGTTATACCGAGTTTCATGATAGGCATCACATCAACCCGGTTTACAAATAACAAGGAGTGTAAAGCATAACGTAACGTAAAAAACAATATTTTCAATAAGAACCTTGAACTTTAAATACAGTGAATCAGAAAAAGGGAGAGGGAAAGTTACAAAAAACAAGGAAAATAAACTTGGGATGGAAGGGGAGAAATTGAACAGCACAATATTTACATTTCAGCCTATGTGTCCCCCACCTCCTGGCCCCTTCTCCCCTCTCTCCCAGGTCCTTTTGCTTTTATTTCTGATGTCCCTTCCCCTTCAGCCCTGGGGATGTGCTCCTGTACACAGCTCTGACTTGTTCCCCCTCTCTTCCTTCTCAGGAGATGACACCACCTCCATT
This sequence comes from Rhinatrema bivittatum, assembly GCF_901001135.1. Taxonomy (NCBI): domain Eukaryota; kingdom Metazoa; phylum Chordata; class Amphibia; order Gymnophiona; family Rhinatrematidae; genus Rhinatrema; species Rhinatrema bivittatum. The sequence goes on from NC_042622.1 coordinate 142,784,016, forward strand.
CAACAGGAGATCAGCATGCTGAGGGCCTGTCAGCACCCCAACATAGTGGCTTATTTTGGTAGCTATCTCAGGTAAGTATTCACTCCATGTTTTTACCTGCTCTTTTTATCCTCCCCCCCCCTTTTCATGGCTCTGCACAGGCATTTGTGTTAGAAAGCTTCTGCATGTTGGTTACATGGTCCATCGGGCTATTTCTTTCCACGGTTTAATAAATTAGTCTATAAGGTGCCACCCGACTCCTGTCATTTTTGCTACACCAGGCTAACAAGGCTATCCCCTCTGAAGATTTTTTACCCATTGGGTGTTAAGGGCAAATGCAGGGAGCAGTTGTAAGATCTTGAGGTTAATTTTACATGGGGCAATAATTAAACAGTCTGCACTGGTGCAAACATTGTGGGTAGTTCTTACCCCCAGGGTGTGCACCAATAATCAAAGCAAAGCTATGTCTGTAGTTTTGCTTTGATTGTCATGAAAAAAGTACCCACAGAGACTTGTGCCTGCTTTTTCCAGGCAAAACAATGTGCATAGTTTTGAAAATCCAAACCTGCTTGTTGTAGCCTACCTCAACTTAAATTTGCCCACAGGAATGCCTCCACAATATGTGGGTAAAAGTAAGCACTGTGTTCACCCTCTGTGCCAGTAAAGGTATGCACCTTGTTCAACAGTTTGTTAAAAAATGCTATTTCTGCTGGTAAAACACAGTTTAGTCTTGGAAGTGGCTTTCATTCTTCTCTCTCCATGTCTATTTGATGTTGGTTTAATATGTTATCTTTCCATCCGCTATATGGTCTTCCTTTGGTTGTCCATTCATTTTAGCAATGCATGTAAACTTTTGGGGCAGGTTATTCCATGGCATTCTTATAAGATGGCTAAACCACATATTGTAGGACAGACTGTAAGCCTATTCTGTGTCGAATCTCTTCATTTCTGGGACTGTCTCTCTGTGTCACTTCTAGTGTCATTTTGACATCTCATTTCTGTTGTTGTTTGCTGTTCATGGATTGGTGTTAGAGTTCCATGTTTGGCACTGATTATGTAATTTGTCCAGTGATCTGGAACTGCTGAAACCTGACACAACTTGTTGCATTTTGGGAGTTTGTTCTGAACAGGGAAGGGGAAGCAAAGCTTCAGGGCCCTCCAGAATAAACTGGCAGTCTCTCCAGTAGTAACTCTTCACATAGGTACTGCTGTTCCAATGAAATAAAAGTTTACGGAATTAAAACCTCTTTACTAGTGACAATCTCGCACAAAACACATATTTCAGGAGGTGAATCATTATCTTCCCAACATTACAATTATCCACTACCCTGCTCAGTATCCCTTGTATTTACTGGCAAGCACTCCTATGGGGAAAGGGCTGTAAGGGTTTTATTTCTGGGACACTTGAACCTGTGTGCCTTGAATCACTTATCTCCTCCTTTTATGCAGCGGTTGTACATTCACTCTTTCCTTCTCTTTTGGCTTCAATACCAGAACAGCCACAGTACACCAACTGGAATAGTTAATGTAATCTCCTTCCCACAAAAAGGTGCATTGTTCCTCTGCAGGTTTCTAGAACACAGTCTAGTGAACTCGGTGATCAGGGAACTGCAGGAACAGGCTTTTCTCCACACTGCAATAGATGTAGATAGAATTTATGATCACATTGATTCTAATAACATCTTGGTAACAGAACAGAAGATCGGTTGATACTGAATAAAGCCATTATGACCAGCTGTATAAATAGTTGAAATCTCAGTATAATATGGGTTGACTATATGAAAGCCTTTGATAGCATCCCACAATATTGGATAATAAATTGTCTTGAAATAGAGGGACCTAGAAGTGAGAGAAAAATCAGATGGAGTAAGTGGAGTAAATATCTTTTACCAAGTCTTGCTGAGTACCCGCACGTGGTTACCTGGTTGCATAATCTAGTCTAATCCTCAGCCAGGCAGCTACTACTATTAAAGTATCTTCAATGTATGTACCCGGATCAGTCCAGACAGTGGGTTGTGTCCCCTGTCCAGCAGATGGAACCAGAGAAAAAAAAATAACTGAAAGGCATACCATATATGGGCATAGCTCACCCTGCGCTTCTCTGTATTTCTCTGGTTCCAGCAGATGCAGTCAGACGAACCTGTGGTTCCTCTCCTCAGAGATTTTTCAGTGTTTTCTTCTCATACTTTGCGTCAAGCAAGTATTAAAATAAAAAAAAAAAGGTTGGAACAGAGTTTTTAAATTTACAGGAGACAGTTCTGTCTCCTAGCTCTTAAGGAGTCCTAGGAGGGATTTCCCCTTGATTATTCAGCCTAGGACTCCAATTCCCAGTAGCCATAACAATTTCCCTACACAGGGGTGATACTGGTAGTCCAGTCTCTTGCCCTTACTGTTTTGGTCTCCCCTGAGATGTTCTTACCTCAGGTCCCCTTGCAGAGATGTTGCCATTCCTCTGTTGTGGTGAAAGTTCAACAAAGTTTAAAAAAAAAACAAAAAACAAAGGGGATTAAAGGAGACAGTATTTCTGCTTGTTTTAATTTGAAGCAGAGGGAAAAAGTCTATTTATGCGGCTGTTATGCCGACCAGCAGGGATTTAAGCGCCTCACAGTTGTTTTGCCAGCTCCTGCGTTTCACTATTTTTTTCAGCTCGGCTGATTTCTTGCCGCCTGATGCCGAGGTCACCTCTCTGCCTCGCCTGCGGGGAGCCTGCTTCGTGGCTCTCCCGCAAAGGGCTCTGCTCTGTCTGCTTACCTGGAGGAGAAGGACCCTCTGGGACTGCATCTAAGTCAATGACCCGGGGTCGGGTCGCTAAGCGTGTGTCCGGGCCAGCCCTCCCTCAGAAAATTGTGGGAATGGCGGCCATTTTGTGCCTGGACCTCGAAGCAGTTTCAGAGCCTCAGGGGGGAGGGGAGCCCGATTTATTACACTCTCCGCCTGACTTAAGCCCCATGGGCCCCCCTGTTACAAATTTTGATTCTCAAGGGGGCCTTCCCCCACAGGTACCTGGCAAGCCTTACCATGGTTTTTCCACAGAGTTCGTGCTTCTTCTACATAGGTCTTTTTTGGCCAGCTTGGAGGCACAGGGGGATCCTGTTCTGGGCCCTCACCCAGCTAAGATTCCTCATTTGGTCGGTGGCCAGTGCTTTGGCCCACCGGACCCGCAGGGGGCTATTAGGGTCCACACTGTACCCGGGGGCTTAGATACTCTTCACCCTCCGCAGCCTGCTCCTTTGCTAGATTCTGATTCAGAACCAGATCTGCTGCTTGTGAATCCACCCGTAGAAGGAGATGACCCATGGGTCCTGCGGTTATTTAAACGCGAGGAGCTGGATCCGCTTATTCCCTTTGTTCTGGATGAACTAGCGACTGAAGTCCCACCGGAAGATGCCACCAGTGCCTCCACTTCTGCCAGTGCAATCCTAGCTGGATTACGGGCTTCACCTCGTACCTTCCCATTTCATCCTATGCTTATGCAGCTCCTACTCCGCGAATGGGAATCCCCCGATTCTGGCCTCCGGGTGGGCAGGGCAATGGATAAGCTGTATCCCCTGCCAGATCCGGCCCTCTATATGCTTAAAGTCCCCAAGGTTGATGCTTCTGTGTCCGTGGTCACCAAACGCACTACCATCCCAGTGGTGGGGTCAACGGCTTTAAAAGATTTTCAAGACCGCAAGTTGGAACTATACCTCAAGTGAATTTTCGAGGTGCTGTCCTTAGGGGTCCATGCGACAGTGTGTAGCAGTCTCATGCAGCGGGCGAGCCTTAGGTGGGTTCAACAATTACTCAGCACCCAGAACCTCCCGGCTGCAGAGGCCGAACAAGCAGAGCGGCTCAAAGGGGCAATTGCGTATGGCGCTGATGCCCTTTATGATCTCTTTCGGGTGCAGGCAAGAGCCATGTTCTCCGTGGTCTCCACTAGGCGACTCCTTTGGCTACATAACTGGGTGGCGGATTCCTCGTCTAAGTCACAGTTGGGCTCTCTTCCCTTTAAGGGTAAGTTGCTTTTTGGGGAGGACCTGGAACAGCTTATTAAATCCTTGGGAGACAACAAGGTTCATAAGCTGCCTGAGGACCGCCCTACACAGTCCAAATTCTTTTTTCCTTCGCGCTCTCGTTTCAGAGGTCAACACAGGTACAACAAGCTGTGTGGGTCTTTTCAGCGGAATACCCCTCCAGATCTCAGGCATGGTCTTATTCCTTTCAGGGACGTCAGCCGTTCCGAGATGGAAACCCCCAAGGATCCGGTGCCAAGTCTTCACAATGAGATGTGGAAGGCCCATTCCTCCATTCCCATCTTAGGTGGACGTCTGTCCTTTTTCTTGGGGAATGGGCCAAAATTACTACGGATCAATGGGTCCTGGATGTGATCGGAAATGGTTACGCTTAGAATTTGCTCGAGACCTTCCGGACCGCCACCTGATATCTCCTTGTGGCACTTGGAAAAGGCCTGCGGTGTGTCGAACCCTCGACAAACTCCTGGAGCTAGGGGCCATAGTTCCTGTTCCTCCAAATGAACAAGGATCCGGCCAGTATTCCATTTACTTTGTCGTGCCCAAGAAGGATGGCTCTTTCCGACCGATCCTAGACCTCAAGTGGGTCAATCGGGCTCTCAAAATACCCCTGCAGGCAGTCATAGCGGCAGTTCGCTCCGGCGAGTTTCTGGCTTCTCTTTCGGAGGCTTACCTGCACATCCCTATTTGCAAGGAGCACCAAAGGTTCCTTTGCTTCGAAATTCTAGGCTGGCACCTACAGTTTCAGGCTCTCCCGTTCGGACTGGCCACCACTCCTCACATGTTCACCATGGTAATGGTGGTAGTAGCGGCTTTTCTTCGGCAAGAAGGAGTCCTAGTCCATCCCTACCTGGATGACTGGCTTATCCGGGCGAAGTCGATGGAGCTCTGTGTGATGGCAGTGAGCCGTGTTGTATCATTGCTTACCTCCCTCGGATGGATAGTAAACTACTCCAAGAGCAACCTTAAACCCTCTCAAGTTCTGGAATTTCTGGGAGCTCGCATTGACACCCACGAATCCAAAGTCTCCCTACCCAAAGCCAGGGTGCTCAAGCTCATGAATCAGGTACAGCTTCTTGTATCTCTCTTGCAGCCCACGGCCTGGGATTACCTTCAAGTACTGGGCTCCATGGCCTCCACCATAGATTTGGTTCCCTGGGCGTTTGCGCATATGCGACCCTTGCAGAAAGCTTTGCTTGCCCGTTGGAAGCTGGTTTTGGAGGATTTTCGGGCAATTCTACCACTTCCTGAATCTACTGTCGTCAGCCTATGGTGGTGGCTCTCTCTCGACCACCTCTCGAAGGGAATGCCCCTGGAGTCTCCCCAGTGGATGATTGTGATGACGGATGCCAGCCTCTCCGGCTGGGGGGCAGTGTGTCAGTCTCTATTGACTCAGGGCCGGTGGTCCACAGTCCAGTCCAATTGGCACATCAACCGTCTGGAGGCCCGGGCGGGCCATCTGGCTCTCAAGTTCTTCCTTCCCTTGCTTCACCACATGGCGGTGAGAGTCCTCTCAGACAATGCAATGATGGTGGCTTATATCAATCGCCAGGGAGGCACCAGGAGTCGCCTGGTGGCCCTGGAGGTCAGCAAGCTGTTCAATTGGGCGGAGTGTCACTTGGAACGCCTGGCGGCCTCACACATTGTGGGGAAGGAGAATGTTCAGGCTGACTTCCTCAGTCATCAGTATCTCAACCTTGGAGAGTGGGAATTGTCAGAAGAGGTGATGGACCTAGTCATACACAAGTGGGGGAATCCCCACCTGGACTTGATGGCCACCTTGAGAAATGCAAAAGCTCCCAGGTTCTTCAGTCGCAGAAGGGAACATAGCTCGGAGGGCGTGGATGGCTCTGGTCCTGCCCTGGCCTAGTGATGTCCTCCTCTATGTATTTCCCCCATGGCCTCTGGTGGGAAAGGTACTCCGAAGGATAGAGGTTCACAACAGGCCAGTAATTCTCATCATGCCAGAAAGGTCCCGCAGACAGTGGTTCGCGGACCTTTTGAATCTCATGTCGGACGGCCCTCTTCCACTTGGTCACCTCCACAATCTCCTCCGACAAGGTCCTGTATTTTTCGAGCAGGCGGATCATTTTTGTCTAGCGGCCTGGCTTTTGAACGAAGGCATCTAAGAAAGAGAGGCTATAAGGAGGAAGTCATTTCCACCCTGTTGCGGGCTTGTAAAACTTCTACGTCGCTGGCGTATGTTCGGGTTTGGAGAGTGTTTGATAACATGTGTGCGGAACTTGGGGTTTCGACGCGCAAGGCCTCGGTCTCTCTAGTTCTCTCCTTTCTCCAGAATGGTCTCTCCAAGGGCTTGTCTTTCATCGCCTTGAGTGTTCAAGTCTCAGCTCTTGGCTCTCTTTTGGGGAAATTAGATGGTTACGCGGTGGCATCCCATCCGGATGTGGTGCATTTTCTTAAGGGGACTAAGCATTTGAATCCACCCGTCCGGCGTACATGCCTGTCTTGGAATCTTAACCTGGTCCTTCGGGTTCTTTGCGAGGCGCCTTTTGAACCTCTACGTCAGTCCACACTCAAAGACCTCACACTTAAGACAGTGTTCCTGCTGGCTATTTGTTCGGCTTTATTTTGTAGAGAACCCTTCTTGAGGTTCTCTGATTCGGGGGTCTCTTTAAACACGGTTCCCTCTTTCCTGCCAAAGGTAGTCTCCTCCTTTCATGTCAGTCAGTCAGTGGAGCTCCCTGCCTTTTCTCAGGAGAATGTTAAGCGAGTTCTTTTGCACTACTTACAGGTTTCTAATGATTTCAGAGTTTCCGATCATCTTTTTGTTTTATGGAGCGGCCCTCATAAGGGGCAGAAGGCCTCTAAAGTTACTATAGCTCGCTGGCTAAAGGAAGCTATTGCGTCCGCATATCTCTGCCAGGGCCGGCCGGTTCTGGAGGGTCTGAAGGCCCATTCATTGAGCTCGCAAGCTACTTCTTGGGTGGAGAGCCAGCTGGTTTCCCCACAAGAAATTTGCAGAGCAGCCACTTGGAAATCCTTACATACGTTTGCTCGGCATTATTGTCTCGACGTTCAGGCACCTATTTTTGGTTCCTTTGGCAGACAGGTACTCCGAGCGGGACTGTCTTGGTCCCACCCTAACTAGGGAAGCTTTGGTACATCCCACTGTCTGGACTGATCCGGGTACGTACAGGGAAAGGAAAATTGGTTCTTACCAGCTAATTTTCGTTCCTGTAGTACCACGGATCAGTCCAGACTACCTCCTGGTCTACTTTTTCAGTCCGCTCGTAGTCTTTTTCCTTTTGCAGCGCTGGTAAATGCCTTTTTTTATCCTACAGAAGTATTAAATAAAGGATTCATAAGGCACCGGATGTTACTTTCACAATTGTTAAGAGCTATGTATAACACTGTTCCAAACTGGTGTTATATTATTACTGTTGAATTGTTACTTGCTTGACCTTATTCAATTTCTTTTTCTGCTTTGTTAATGTTTATACTGAGGAGCTCAGGGTGAGCTATGCCCATATATGGTATGCCTTTCAGTTATTTTTTTCTCTGGTTCCAACTGCTGGACAGGGGACACAACCCACTGTCTGGACTGATCCGTGGTACTACAGGAACGAAAATTAGCAGGTAAGAACCAATTTTCCTATAGGAAGCAAAAATAAAAATTCATATTGACTGCATATTGCCCAGAATAAAAAGGTGCCGACCCTTAGTCTAAGCACTAGTGTTAAGCATGCAGGTACTGAATCTTCAGGTGAACATAAAGTCCTACTGCAGCTATAGGCTATGGTGATGCTGTCCATGGACACACTGCAACAGCCAATAAACATAGAAGCTAATGAAAAATTAAGAGGGTTTTCTACTACTAGGTGCATCCTTGAAGACAAAAAGGAGATGATATAATCTTGGGGAAATGGGAGAAACCACAAATATTTCAGCAAAATGGGAGAAATAACAAATATACCAACAAAATCTGATGTATCCTGCCACCAGGTCAAAAATGTAATCTGACAAAGGACATTACAGAACTGCATCACAATAACTATTAATCTGTCTTTAAATATATAATTTCCTAGCATGTAGCCAGATGGACTCAGAACCAATGGGTTTATGCTCCCCTGCCAACAGATGGAGACGAAGACAGGTTTCAAAGCTGACATCATCCTAGGTACTCCCCTGCAGTGACCGCAGCCCTTCAGTATTTTTCCATCTCCAGCAGATGCGGACATGCTTTCCCTATGGGGATTGCTGTACTTTTTGGAAGAAGTAATTCCTCTTTTAAATTGGAGAAAAGATTTAGCCCCGCTCTCCTGTGGTGATACCTAAAGGTCCCTCCTCCAGTTGAGAATTCCTGAGGCGATTTCTGAGATCCCTCAGAGGTGTGCCTTGGTCTGGGAGCCGGTTCCCGGCATGGACTTTGCTGCTAAAGCAGCTGAAAGGCGGCGGTGACGGCCAGAGTCCTCTCCCCTGGCAGTGTACTCAGCTGGTAAGTGCTGAGCCCAGGTAAGTAAAAAAAGAAAAAAAAAAGAAGAGGATTTCCTCCTGATTCAAAGATGTTGGAGGGGTTTCGGTAAGACTTCCTCCGGTCTCCTTGCTTGGCGTGCATACTGATGTCGTTCCCAATCCCGTTGGGGTAAGGGAAACTGGGCTTCCGAGCGGGTTGAGCGGCCCCCTGGTGGGCTAGGCTCCGCTTTAGGCTTGGTCGGTACACTGCATGGTAAGCCAAGGCAGCGCCATCTTGTGAGCGTTTTTGTGCTTATATCACCTACCATAGAGCTTCGGTACACGCAGTGCATGTCGGCTCTGCGCATGCGCTTTGCACATAACGCTGAGTGCGTACATGACGCTCACAACTTACTAGGCACAGAATACAAGTAAAGCTAGGTGCATGGGCTGTGCGTGTGCCTTGCTGTGACCCGCATAGGCACCTGAAATCTGTGCGCACATCTGCTTTACATCCAAGAGTCGCAAATCTCTCGCGTGATTGACTTAAGTGGAATAATGACACCACTTTTAGAAGGACGGAAGGAAGGAACCACCCGCAACGAGACTTCAGATTCCATAATTCTCAAAAAGGGATCCCTACATGACAAAACCTGAAGCTCCGAAATCCTTCTAGCAGAACAAATTGCTACTAAGCAAACAACCATTAAGGTGAGATCTTTTATAGTAGTCCTTCTACGAGGCTCTAATGGAGGCGCACACGTACCCTTAAAGAATAAGTTAAGACTCCAAGAGGGACGCAACTTCCATACTGGAGGATGCAAATGCTTTGCCCTGGAGAAAGTTTACCACATCTGGATGTACAACTTAGGGCAACTCCTTTCACCTTGCCTTGAAGACAGTCTAAGGCTGCCACCTGAACTCTGAGGGAGTTAAAATGCTAGCTCTTTCACCAACCCTCTTTGCAAGAAGGTCAAAATATGTGCTATGGATGCCTGAGTAGATTCAACTCCCTGTTCCGTGCACCACGCCTCACATACACCAAGGAGGTGAAAGTCTTTCTAGTTTGCAACAGAGTGGAAATGACATCCTCAGAATATCCTTTCTCCCTTAAGCGTTTCCTCTCAAAAGCCAAGCCACATGACAGAAGCAAGCCGTCTGTTATGAAAATGTGGGACCTTGGTGCAGAAGCTTTAGTAGATGAGCGAGTCACAGTGTCCCGTCCACCACTAGATTGATCAGATCTGCAAACCATGGCCACCGAGGCCACTCCAGTGCCACTAGAATCACATCTCCCAGATGAATTTCTACACGCCACAATATTTTGCCCACAAGTGGCCACAGTGGAAACATGTACAGAAGAATACCCCGCAGCCAAGGAAGAACCAAGGCATCAACCCCTTCTGCTCTGTGTTCCCTTCTGTGTCTGAAGAAGCATGGTGCCTTGGCATTTCGCTGAGTTGCCATTAAGTCCAATTGGGGGTCTTCCCCATCTGCATCGGATAAGATGCTTTACTTCCTCTGACGATTCCCATTCTCTGGGATCCAGCTGTTGTCAACTGAGAAAATCTGCTTGCACATTGTCTATCCCGGCTATGTGAGAAGCCGCTAGTATCGCCAGATGCTGCTCTGCCTAGCGAATTAAGTCCTGGGCTTCCTAAGCCATCGCTCAACTTTTGGTACAATCCTGTCGGTTGATATAAGCCACTGTTGTCGCATTGTCTGACAAGATCCTTACTGGCCGGCCGCACCAGGGGGTAGAAAGGCACACAGCACAAACCGCACCACTCTCGTCTCTAAGTGATTGAGCTTGGCATAGAGCTCCCCATCTGGAGAGACTGGCATCAGTGGTAACAACTATCCACGAGAGACTGGATCTGGCTAGCTCCATAAGAGGTAGTGGAAGATGAAACTGCTCTGACAATGGGATCCACCATGAGAGCAATGTTGACTGCAGAGGCCTCATATGGGCAAATGCCCAAGGAACCAGTTCCAAAGTGGAAACCATGAAAACGAGAAGCTGCAAGTAATCCCAGACCCTGGGCATCATTTTCTCTAACAAATTGTGAACTTGCATCTGCAATTTGCAAATGCGTTCGTTGGTAAGAAACACCTTCCCCGCCTTCGTATCGAAACGTGCCCCCAGAAACTGCAACACTTGAGAAGGGGCAAGATGACTCTGACAGATTTACTACTCAACCGCTGCAGCACCAACTTCATTGCCTCCCTGCAAAGGACTTTTGACTTTGCTTGAATAAGCCAATCATCCAGGTATGGGTGAACTAGGATGCCTCCTTCCTGAGAGCTGCCGCCACCACAACCATCACCTTGGTAAAGGTCCTCTGAGCTGTCACCAAACCGAACGGAAGGGTGCAAAATTGAAAATGTGTCCCTAGTATCATGAATCAGAGGAATCTCTGATGGTCTGGCCAGATTGCTATGTGCAAGTATGCCTCTGTCAAATCCAGGGAAGCCAAGAACCTCTCCCTTGTGCAGTGCTGCAATGACTGAGTGCAGAGTCTCCATCCGAAAATGAGGAACCTTGAGAGCCATGTTTACTTTCTTTAAGTCCTGCTGGAGACAGAGAAATACTGAAGGGACTGCAGGTGGCACACAGGTTATGTGGCAGTGTCAGCAAAACTTTGTGCGTCCATCTGCTGGAAGAGAGGTAAAACCCTGGAGTCTGGACTGATCTGGGTATATATATATATAGAGAGAGAGAGAGAGCACAACCCATCTTGGATGGCCCCAACCAATTGCATAAATGGAAGGGAGGCTGAGATTAAACATGTTTGCTCGCCCCTGCTCTAGGAGAGAAGTAAAAAAGTCCTTGCTGACTTTGCAGGTGCCCGCTTTGTTGTGAAAGTTGCTGTCATGTACATTCAGCTTGACCTGACGCTGCTGCCCGTTTTCTGCAGGAACAACCGGCTGTGGATCTGCATGGAGTTCTGTGGCGGAGGTTCCCTGCAGGAGATGTACCAGAGTGAGCAGCGCCACACACCATCAAATCCTTCCTGACTGCTTCACCATTTCTTGCCCTTTTATTTTAAGTTTCAAATTCTGATGATTTTAATTACAAATCAAGCATTAGGAACTCCATATTCAGTGGCCATCCAGCTGAATTAGTTAGCCAGATAAACGTATTCAGCTAACTTACGGGCCGATACAGTAAGGAGCGGTAGGGAGAGCTGCGTTAGTGCCGGGCGCACTCGCGGTTGCCGCATGCACAGTCCAGCTCACCTACCGCTCGATACTGTATGTAAATAGCTTGCAAATGCAAGCTGCGTCTAAGAAGCGTCCATGAAGCGTTAGGCCCGCGCAACCCATTTTACTGTATAGAGCGCTATACAGCGCCTATACAGTAACCTGGGTGCGCGGGCCTAACGCTTCACGGACACGCTGGTATCTGTCATTTCAAATGTTATTTCAAATGACATTTGAAATGACAGGTACCAGGAAGTGGACAGTTCTCCTACGCTCGGGATTGCCAGTCCTCTCTCCTCTCCTCCCGAAGCAAGCAACGAGTGGAAAAAACGAAAAAAAAAAAAAAGCGAAAAAGCAAAAAAAAAAAAAGTTGCAAGGGAGAGAGGACAGGCAATCCTACACTGAGGATTGCCAGTCCTCTCTCCCCTTCTCCCGAAACAAGGCGCGAAAAGCAGCCTTGCTTTTTGGGAGGAGGGGAGAGAGGACTGGCAGTGAAAAGCAACGAAGCGACTTACTTTTTTTGCAGCCCCCCTCCGGAGACGGTCATCGGCGACGAGGGACCGCGGCTCCCCTCCCCTGCCTCCAGCTGCCCGCAAAGATAGACGCATCGCACGGGCGAAAGCGGCCCCTGTGCGTGCAATTGGCTGCTCAAGACGTGACGTCACATGCCGTGACGCCAAACGTCGTGACGTCACATCTTGAGCGGCCCAATTGCACGCACAGGGGCCGCTTTTGCCCGTGCGATGTGTCTATCTTCGCGGGCTGCTGGAGGCAGGGGAGCCGCGGTTCCTCGTCGCCGATGTCCGTCTCCAGAGGGGGGCTGCAAAAAAAGTAAGTCGCTTCGTTGCTTTTCACTGCTAGTCCTCTCTCCCCTCCTCCTGAAAAGCAAGGCTGCTTTTCGCGCCTTGCTTTGGGAGGAGGGGAGAGAGGACTGGCAATCCCGAGCGTAGGATTACCCGTCCTCTCTCCCCTCTCTCTCTTGCAACTTTTTTTTTTTCGCTTTTTCATTTTTTCCGCTTTCGTTGCTTCGGGAGGAGAGGAGAGAGGACTGGGGCTGCCCCGGAGACCAGCACCCATGGTCGCGGCCAGGGCAGGTGAGCTGGGGCTGGGGGAAAGTTTGCCGCCTACCCTTACCCCTGCTTCTAACGCAGGGGTAAGGGTAGGCGGTAAGTTAGCAGGTTAAACGCGCGGCAAAACGGCAGGGTAAAAAAGCGATAGTCGGGGCGCGCGTTACTGTATGGGAGGGAATAGCTAATTCGATCGTTTACATCTAATATACATGCCGCGGGAGGAAGGGGTTACCTGGTGATTTAAGGACGCGGTAAGAGTAGGTTAAAGGGGACTGTGTATCGCAGGAAGGGCTAACGCGGCCAAAATGTGGGTAGAAAGCGGGTTAGGAGCAGGGTAACCGCGGCCGCACTTTACTGTATTGACCTGTTAGCCAGGCTATTCAGTGGCACGGCTGCATCACTGAATATGCTCAACTATCTAAAAGTTAGCTGGATAAGTTTATCCAGCTAACTTTAGGAAGGGTGTCCAGCATGACCAGAGTTAGCCGGATAACTGAATATCGGAGTTAGCTGGATAACTTATCCAGCTTACTCAACTCTTCCCAGTAACGCCCTCACTCCGCCCATCATTTTGCCAGCTAACTATTTAGCTAGATAAATAGATAAATAGTTATCCAACGAAGTGGCAGCCACTTATCCTGGGCAAATATTCAGCTGCCACCACTTAGCCAGACAAGTCAAAACTTTTCAGGTTAAGTGGCGCTGAATATAGACCTCTAGATCTCAAGTAACAAAGAGAGACTTTTGTGACTTATTCTGTCTGTTTGGGTTACCTGTCTCCTTCCCACTCTTTTTTTGTCTCTCCCTCTCTCTGGTACTCCCTGGTAAAGTCTGTCCTGTGCTGATGTGTTACAGTGACTGGTCCTCTGGGAGAGAGACAGATCGCCTACATCTGCAGAGAGACACTGAAGGTGTGTGCAGGAGGTGTATAGGGAGAAGGGAGTAATGTGAGGTTCTGGTGATGTGGGTTATCACTCTTACTGCTCTTGTTTTCCTCCCAGGGTCTCCAGCACCTGCATGCCAAAGGAAAAATGCACCGAGACATTAAGGCAAGTGAAAAGGAGCGCAGATGTCACTTGTGGATGGGGTCCTGTTCCAAGGGAGCTCTGACGTGTCTCTTCTGTTTTTCAGGGAGCAAACATCTTACTGACACATTCCGGGGATGTGAAACTGGGTCAGTTATTTCGATGTGTAGCAGGATTAGCACAGCTATGTGTGTGTGTGTGTGTGTGTGTGTAAAGAGAGGAAATGAGGGGAGGCTTGAGTCTCCATATTGGGATAGCAGGAGGTGCTGCAGGACAGGGCTGAGGTGCACTGGCCAGAACTGTGGAGGAAGACTCAATCCTGAATTAGTAGGAGTACTGCAGGAGAGGAGTGAGGATGCAAAGAATAGTAATCCAATAATGGCTAGACACTAATATATTTCAAAATCTATGAAAAATCTTGCTCAAAGAAATAAGGGTAATATATGAGTTGAGCTCTGGAGAAACCTCATATGATGCCTCGGAAGGCTGTACGCTCTTAAGCACAGCTTTGGAAGTGCTTTGAGGGCTACATGCTGTAGTGCACAGCTTTAGAGTGCTTGCTCTTAAGCACAGCTCTAAGAGACGATGTAATTATAATCATTGGTAACCCAGAGACAGTGATTCTTCATGCAAAGTATCTTATATTCAGGTTTGAGTTCACTTTAAGGCAAAGACTGGGTTACCAATGATTATAATTACATCGTCTCTTAGAGCTGTGCTTAAGAGCAAGCACTCTAAAGCTGTGCACTAAAGCATATAGTCCTCAAAGCACTTCCAAAGCTGTGCTTAAGAGCGTATAGCCTTCCGCGGCATCATATGAGGTTTCTCCGGAGAGGAGTGAGAGGCATTGGCAGAGCTGCGTGTATGTTGGTCAGAGGTCTCAATCTTGGAATAACAAGGATTGCTGCAAGCAGGAATGAGATGCATTGGCAGAGCTCTGTGTGTATGGGAGGACAGCAGTACTGGAATAGCGGGTGGTGCTACAGGGCAGGATTTTGGTGCAGTGCTGCATGTATTGGGGTGTCTCAGTACAGGAATAGCGGGAGGTGCTGCAGGGCAGGTAAAGCTGTGTATTTGCTGGGATCTCGGTAACAGTATTAACTTGCATACACTGACAACACATAAATAGTACCTTTCTTATCCCAACTCATTTCAGCGGATTTTGGTGTGTCAGCAGAAATCACAGCCTCAGTTGCAAAGAGGAAATCGTTCATAGGTACCCCTTACTGGTAATGCCACCCACCGCCTCTCTTCTCCCACTCATTCACTGTTGTGTCTGTGTCTGAATATGTTTGTGTAGGTGTATGTATTTCTGCCCCTGCTGTCTGCAGGATGGCTGTAATTTGTGTGTGTGTCTGCCTCTGCTGACTGCAGGATGACTGTGATGTGTGTGTGTGTGTGCATGCTTTCTGCTTCTCTCCCCTCCCTACTCGTGGTATCAAAGTGTAATTGTCTGTGTTTCTATCCCATTGGGCTGCAGGATGGCACCGGAGGTGGCTGCAGTAGAGAAGAAAGGGGGCTACAACCAGCTGTGTGACATTTGGGCTACAGGCATCACTGCTATTGAGATGGCTGAGCTGCAGCCACCCTTGTTTGACCTTCACCCCATGAGGTATGAAGCCCCAAAAACTCAACCCGGAAAGTGGCCCGCCCAGGCTGCCATATGACCATTGTCTTCTTTTGGCCACAGTCACATTGCTCTATTTATTTTCTATGTATTTTATTTATATTCTGCCTTTTGGCACTTCAAGCAGATTATTATCCTATTCCCTATTCCCTTGATTGCTGATTAGCTCCATTTTGTATCAGAATGCTCATGTGGCCCTGTCCTTTCTCACCAGGGCATTGATGGTTATGTCAAAAAGCAACTTTCAGCCACCCAGACTCCAAGACAAGGCCCGCTGGTGAGTCCCAGGGCTTGCAGGTGCTGTCTAAGAGTAATACATTTCCTCTGCCAGGCTCTCTTGTGTCTCTGCTTGTCCTGCTTCCTTTCTTTGGTTGCTGCCATGATTTTCCACCATTTTCTCTTTCCTGGATGTGCTGCGCTCCTGTTGCAGGTCACACGATTTCCACCATTTCCTCAAAGCCGCGTTGACCAAGAATCCCAGGAAAAGACCCACAGCTGAAAAACTCCTTCAGGTAGGAAAACGGGAGAGACGGCCTTGGCAGGGCAGGGCACTGCTGAGAGGAACACGCTTTATCCAATGACAGAATGCGTGCTGAGGAAGAGGGGCAGACTATCGGTTTCACAGTAATACATCCTGTTTTTCCCTCCGCACCAGCAGCACCCTTTTATCAGTCAGCCCTTAAGCAAGAGTCTGGCTATAGAATTACTGGACAGAGTGAACAACCCTGACCCAATATTGGATCCTGCGGATTCTCTGGATGACTGTGACCTGGAGGTACTGTTTGCTTCACTGTCAGGATACTGGGAGCGAGGGAGGGATATGGGAAAAGACTCAGTGTATTATGTGCATGAAGACTCTTCCCCACCCCCCTATCTCCAAACAGCCCACTTTTTTGGCATTCTGCCAGCATCCTGTTTCACTCACTCTGCCTCCCCTTGACAAGTCTCCCATTCTTCTCCTACCACCCTGCTCCCTTTTGCCTTTTCATCTCCTCTCTCATGCCTTTCCTTTCTCTTCTCTTCCCTTCCCTCTCCATCTAACTGCCGTCTTGTTCTTTCCCTGCATCCACCACCCTGTTTCTTTTCTCTTTTCATTTGCTTTGTTATAGTTATTAACTATAATTAATCTCTCTTGCAGACATGCAATATTTTCCCTGATAAAATCCATTCAATTGGCAAACACAGCCAGGTGGAAAGGACCCAATCTGAGATTCAGTGTGAGTTCTATGGACCTCCCCCGCCCCCTCCCTCCCTTTCCCGGGCTATTGTGTGGTCTCCCCTTATCTGGAGTAGAAGCTGCTATGGTGCTCCAACGCCCAGCCAGTACAGTATAATGCCTCCTGTGTCTGGCCTTTCCTGTGGATGCTCAACTTGCTGAGACCGGACGAACAAATCGGGAGGAGGGAGTTGGTGAGGACAGAGTAATTCCTGCTCTGAAACAAGGCTGCTGTGCTCCCTTCCTTAAGTTCTGCAGAGGGATCAGATTTTTTGGGATAGCTGCTGTGAATTTCTCTGAAATGTAGCTGCACATTTGGCTGCTGCTTATGGAATAATTTTTGGTGTATTGTATATGTTTCACATTCTGCTGTCTAAAAAATACTAATTAAAATACAGGAGGAGTTTGTTTCACTGATCTATACAACATACTCAATACTTTTATTGTGAAAGAACAATTATAGAAAAAGTCCCAAAGTAATTAAGAATAAAAAGAAAAAACTTGGGGGGGGGGGGGGGTTTGATGACATCACCAACCTAGATGGCCGCCTGAGACTTTTCTTCTAACTTCTGACAACCTTTAAATGACTATATCTAAGTACATAGCAAATCTTTCGCGATCAAAGTTGGAACAGACTGCAGTTCAAAGTCTGAGAATGGCTACTAAGAAGAAACAGAAAGTGGCATATTTAAAACAGTTCTTCTTGAAAGTTGGAGACTAGCTCTGCAGCGACAGTGGTGATTAGGGGACTACAAGTGGGCCGGACCCGACATTGTGTCATGATCTTGCTCGTGGGTCCCCCGCGCTCACCCCATGCTGTTGCTATTTCTTGCCCGATGCGGCACGGACGCCGCCGACATCGGGCCTTCTCGTGCGGCTGGAGCCGCGGACTGGATTTCTCTTGCGGCCCAGAGAAGGGCCGAAGCCAGGAGGCCAGCTGGAACTTCACCACTCGAAGCCCATGGTCCCCCTGAGAGGAGCGCGTGAGGACCCAAGCCGCTTGGACTTAGGAGGGGCCTCCTGGGCGAGAGCCAGAGTCAGGAACCAGAGGAGCGCAGCCGGAAACCAAAGCCAGTAGTCCAAGCCAAGGTCAAAAGCCAGAAGTCAGAAGCCGAAGACAGGAGCCAGTAATCGGAAGCCGGAATCAGAAGCCAGTAGTCCAAGCCGAGGTCAGAAGCCGAAGACAGAAGCCAGTAATCGGAAGCCGGAATCAGAATCGCTTTATATATTGCCACCTCGGGTCATATTTAATCATAGGTCCATGTCCTTTATTGCTAAATACTTCTTATTTTTGTAAATTTTTCTTTAGTATTTTCTCTTTTTTTCTTTCTTTAGAATAAATGTGGAATGATACCTTCCTTATGTGTAGCTTTTTCCAACTCTCAAATGGCGCAAAAGCGCTCCCAGAGATTATTTCATTCGGAAGACAGTTGGTCCTTGGATCCAGTCCGACGTACATTTCGCTATTGCTACTTCAGGGACTGTGCCAAACACGGGTTCTTCCGTACTATTCACTGAAAGGGTATACTCATCATATCCACTTGTTTAACTGCTAAAAAGCTTTTTAGGACAAACATCAGCATAACTAAATATAATTTACCGCACATAATTTTAAATATAAAGGCACATACTTGTAGTCTCCTACATGGGCTAATGAGGGACCAGCACGGACTTACCAAACCTTGCCGCCTTTCCTTCTTGTCGGCGTCTAAGCAAGGGTATCGCGAGAATCCTGTTGTTTTTATGTCATCTGTCATGCTTCAGCTGTGTGTATAATTTGACTGAATGGCGATGTTCACATGAAGTGAACCCATTCAATCTCCTTGTTGAGACCATGTAGAATTACTGTTTTTAATTGGAAGATCCAGCGTTGCTCACTTTGGCGAAGGCACTTAATCCTATCGCCTCGTCTCCAATGTGTCGAAATGATTTCCAAATTAGTCCATTTAATTTCTGCAAAAGTATGTTGGTGTGCCATGAAATGAGCGACCAGGGGTTCCTCTGTTCTGCCGGTCTTGATACAGCATTTGTGTTCTGTGAGTCTGGTGCGGATGGGATGCTTGGTCATGGCCATGTAAGTTAGTGGGCATGGGCAAAAAATTGCATAGATGACAAATGAAGTTTTGAATGTAGTCTGTGGTAATGGTATAATGCGTCCTGATGAGATGCTTATCGTGGTCTGTGTAGATTTTAGACTGCAAAAAGAACAATTAGTACAATCACTGGTACTTATGGATGGAATCAAGGCTGGCGGAAGCTGGAATGTACTATTTGATTTTTTATATTTCTGCCTTGCGAATAGGCTATGTGGATGGGTTCTTTGAACATCAGGTGTAATTCTTGAAGTATTGACCAGTGCCTCCTAATGGCTCTACTGATAAAAGGAGATGCTAGTGAGTGCCTGATGACCAAAGTCTGTGGGTTCAGATCCCCTGGATTTTTTTGAAAAAATAAATATTCACCATTGGAGAGCAGTGCCCTTCGATATGCTCTATTTACACTTGATACTGGATATCCACGTTGCAGAAAACGTACTGCCAATTGTTCAGCTTGTTGTTTAAACTCCACATTATCAGTGCATAGGCGTCGAACGCGCAGAAATTGTCCAACTGGGAGGTTAGATTTTGAAAGTGCTGGGATGAAAACTGTCATAGCGCAACAGATTGTTACGATCATTAGGTTTGCGGTATAAAGTAGTAACTACTGAATTTTCACGTCTACTGATCAGAATATCAAGATATGCTACTTGTTGAGAGTCGAACTTGATTGTAAATTTAAGACATGAATTGAGGTTGTTTAACCAAATATGAAACTCTAACAATGATGCTTCAGAGCCTTGCCATACTATGAAAATATCATCAATGTATCTTCTCCAGTGTTTCAGGTGTGGTGTCCATTGATTCTGATAAATATATTGTTGTTCAAAAGCTGAAACAAACAAATTAGCTACATCGGGGGCCATTGCGGCCCCCATTGTGCAAAAGAATTAACTGTTTATTGTTTGGTGTGAGACTCACGAACATGTATGGTCCCAATACGGATCAGGGGAAGTTTCTAGAGGGGTTTTCAGAAATGGGTGGAAGGACACATTCTTCTAGGAGGGGATTTTAACATTACTAAGTATCCCTTTTTAGATAATAGTGGGGGGTGGGGGGAGGAGTGGGGGAGCTTCTAGAGTGAACAGAAAGGGTTGAAGGGTTTGATGGCAGATTAGAAGCTGGTGGAAATCTGGTGGGTCCTACACTCCATCAGAGCGGAATTACACTTTTTTCTCATCGACCCTCAAAGTTTATTCTTGGATTTACTTTTTTCTGGTGGACAAAACCCTTGTAAATAGGGTAAGGAAATCAGAGATTGATTCTATAACATGGTCTGGCCACGCTGCTGTGTGATTGACCCTGCAGGGGCAGGTGGGGGGGGGGGGGGCAGTCAGGGATTTGTTGTTGGCAGTTGAATGAGAGTTTATTGGATGATAAGGATGTCAGAGACTCTTTGAGGGATGGGATGACCATGTACCTTCCTGAAAATGAAAAAGGGGAAGTGTCTGTGGGAACCATTTGAAATTGTTTTAAAGCAGTGGCCAGAGGTAAATTGATTGCCAGGGCTGCATACCTTAAGAAAGAACGGGAAAAGAATAGGACTGTTAACTCAGACTGGTAAACTGGAGTGACGTCATAAAAGATGTGTGGATGTTAGGTTAGGGAAGAAGTTAGAGCAGCTGAGGACTGACTTACGAGATCTTTATGCACAAACGATTGCCTTTCAGTTAGATAGGGTGAAGCAAGAACATTTTGACTTAGATTTTTGGGTACTTGCCAAGTTCTTATGGCCTGGATTGGCCACTGTTGGAAACAGGATTCTGGGCTTGATGGACCCTTGGCCTGACCCAGTATGGCATGTTCTTATGGGATAATAAAGCAAGTTGGTTGTTAGCTAGGAAGCTTAAGATTAGGGCATCACAAATTCAGATTTTAAAAATAAAAGATAGGGAGGGAAAGATGGTCAGTGATAATGAGAGCATTAGGGCCCGGTTTTCCCAATTTTACAAGGAATTATACCATCCACGTACAAGTATCAGCAGGTCTCATATAGAGGAGTATCTAAGGCACATGACAGTGCCTCGAGTAGATCCAGTCCAACAGGATAGATTGAATAGGAAAATATCTGAAATGGAAGTGGTACAGGTGATTAAAGAATTGAAGATGGTTAAATTTCCAGGGTTAGATGGATTTTTGATGGGTTTTTATAAGTTATTGGTATCAGAGGTAGCTAGACCGAAGGTGGCTGCATTTAATGTGCTATTGACGGGTGGAAGCATTGCAGCTGATGCAAATAAGGCTGGCATTACGGTGTTGGAGAAACCAGGGAGGGACTCAACTTTATGTGGGTCCTATAGGCCTATATCTCTTATAAATTTAGATTTAAAGATCTTGGCAAAAATTTTAGCTAAATGGCTGGGAGGGTTGGTAGGATCCCTGATACACCCGGATCAAACTGGTTTAATTCCGGGCAGATTGGCAGTTGACAATGTGAGGAGAGTGGTTGATCTTATATGGTGGGTGAAGGAGACACAGACTCCATTAGCTTTGCTGACAGTAGATCAGAACTTTCGTGCATTGGGATTATTTGCTTTCTGTATTGGAGAAATTTGGATTGGGGGCAACTTTTCTACTTGGATGTAGAAGTTGTATTGTAACCCTAGCGCTAGTATAAAAATTAATGGGGTGTATTCGGAAGCTTTTCAGATAGGCAGCTGCACGAGACAGGGATGTCTGCTCTCGCCCTTACTCTTCGCCTTATACCTGGAGCCTCTGGCCATTAAGATCCGGACTACTGGGGAGATACAGGGACTTCGGGAGGGGGATTCTGAATATAAACTTTCTATGTTCACTGATGATGTATTGTTCACAGTGGCTTTCCTGGACTCCTCCCTGCTTATTCTTTTGGAAGAATTGGTGAAATTTGGCAGAGTATCTGGATATTAATTAAATGCAGATAAATCTGAATTTTTTAGTATCACATTGCCACCAGAGCAGGTTACTGCAATCAAATGCAGATTTTCTTTTAAAATTGTAACCATGGAGGTGAAATATTTGGGAGTGAAGATCGATGCTAATCTTAACAATCTTTCCAACACAAATTATGATGGGGTATGGGATAAAGTCCTGGGTGATCTGCAGAGGTGGGAGACAGCCTCTTTTTCATGGTTGGATAGAATTTCAATTGTGAAGATGAATATTTTATCCAGGCTCAGTTATTTATTTCAGACATTGCCCCTACCTGTTCCAGAAGACCTTACCTTATGGCAGCACAAGTTATTTCATTTTATCTGGAAGAGAAGCCCGCCTAGAGTGAGCAGTAAAGTTATGTTTCTACCTAAATCTAGGGATGGGATGGATGTCCCATGTTTACTTTGCTATTACGTGGCTGCGCATCTTAAAGCAGTGATAGACTGGCATGGGGTGGGGAGAGCAAGAGGTGGGTTATCTTGGAGAAATCGTTTATGCAGGGGGGTTCCCTAGCAAAATTGGTGTGGTTGCCAGTAGCGGCTCGTAGGTGACAGGGCACGCTTCCTACAACTATTGCATCTACACTTAACATCTGGATTAGATGGAAGAACAAGCTGGTGGAGGATCGAAAATATTTTTATAGGTCTCCTATCTTTTTTAATAAGGCTGCTCTACAGTTTTGGCCAAACGCTGGGAAGCTAAAGGGTGTGAGAGATTGGAACATATTTGGGATGGTAAGCATTTAAAACCTTTTCAAGAAGTAATGCATGCATTCCATTTGTCCACCTCGGATTATTATTTTTATTTACAGGTGGGTCATTTTATTTCCCAGAGAGAGGTCGGGAAGGATTAAATCAGGGTAAATCCCTATTTGAGGGGTTCTGTGATAAGGCTCAGTGGGTGACTAAAGGGATCTCTAGAATTTATAATCTTTTGAACCCGGACCTTAAAACACCTCCCTCGCATATTGTGGGATGAGCGAAAGACCTGAAGAGGCCCCCTGGGGAAAGGAAATGGGATGCATGTTTTCTTAATAACAAAACAAGGTTATAATCTTCTTTGTAGGTGGTACCTTACACCAGTTAGGATGTCCAAAATCTGCTCTGGTAAAGGAGGGATTTGCTGGTGAGGGTGTGGTTTAGTGGGGAATTTCTGTCGAATGCTCAGAGGTAATTACTTTCTGGGATTCAGTTGTGCAATTGATTGGATAGGTAGTGGGAGAGACGATTCCAAAAGATCCACAATTTTCTCTTTTGAATATCCCTTGTATTGATTCTGATTCTTGCACAGCTTTCCTGGCGCAGCAAATAATTATTGCGGCCAGAAGTGAAATTGCTTATGTTTGGAAAGAGGCTGAATTGCCACCTGTTCAGATGGTAGTTCAGAGATGGGGCAGGGTCTATTATTTGAATAAAATAACTGTGACCTGACAAAAGAGAATAGATAAATTTGAGAAGAAGTGGTACCTCTATGCCTGCTGGCTATTATAAAGACAGAATTGCTAGCAGGCTAGGGGAGGTATAGGGGATGTTTGGGGCTACCTTTCTCCTTTTCTTCGCTGGTCCTTTAGGTAGGTAATTAGGGGTGGTGGCGGGGTTTTGCAGTTTCAGCTTATTTTGGTTACTGCTAAGTTTAATTATTGTGAAAATAAAGCCGATTCGGCTCTTGATATTATTGTCTATGCCTGATGTTTAACAGTATAGTGCTATAGGGGCTTTGAGAGTACTCTTTGCAAGACCTGTATCAGCAACACCTGGGTTCCTGGGGGGGGGGGCGCTGGTTAGGGGTGGTGGGTTGATATTATGATTATATATGATTATACGATAAATGGTTCACTATTGCCATATGACATTGTATAACCTTCAGTTGTATGGTTGCTGAGTTTGGAAGAACGGCCTGATTGCAACAATGTCTTGGTAGTGCCAAACTTTATAATGATAGACCTGACAGTATTGCAAGGGATATTCAAACACACTGACATTTTCTTAGAGCCTTCTCTCAAACTCTACCTTGGAATAACATTATCCTGGAGTTCTTTTGGCAGCTCCTTGCTCAGCATGTTTTGACATTTGTTTCAAATT
Source organism: Rhinatrema bivittatum (assembly GCF_901001135.1). Lineage (NCBI taxonomy): Eukaryota > Metazoa > Chordata > Amphibia > Gymnophiona > Rhinatrematidae > Rhinatrema > Rhinatrema bivittatum. Next base: position 142,807,650 of record NC_042622.1, read on the forward strand.
CCCTTCATTTAACAGAAACGGCTTGACTCTTCACCCAGTGCTATTTTCACCAGCTAAACCATTGTGACTGAACACAAGTGGGCTCTGTTTAACTTATTATGGGCTTTTTAAAGGCAGTTTTTTGACTGTAATTAATTTGGGCTATGACAAAGAGTAGGAAGACTTGTGTAATCAAGACTTTTTGATTTTTTTTATTCTTAATTGCTCTTGAAATATTTCTAGAATTGTTCTTTTCATAATGAAAGTGTAGAGTATGTGTTATGCAGATCAGTGAAACAATCTATTTGAATACATTTTGATTTGTATTTTTTAAACAGCAAAATGTGAAAAATGTATAAAGGTGTAAAGACTTTTGTAAGTTACCGTACATATTTTGATTATCACTCAGTCCATGTCCATGAGATATTTGAAGATTACAGGTTGCTATCCCTACAGTGTCGCCGAGTAATTCTACAAGAGATGCGCTTAAACTTATCAGGATACTTATTACTTTTTCAGGGCATATTTCCATTTTCCTAGTGCTTTTATTTATTCACCTGCTGGAATTACACATGGATTATTGGTTAAATTATTCATAAAAGAATAGAGGGAAGGGAGGACTAGAGGTTGCATTAGCAGGGGAAAGATAAAATAACAGAGGGATGGTTAATACAGCAAATTCACTTGTTTAAAATGATTGAAAAAAAGTTGTTTTTGTTTTCAGTCAATCATGTGAAATTCGGGATGCCAATGAGAAAAGAAACAGAGCCTTTCACTGGGTTGGTAAGTGAAAACATGATCCTTTCTAGCCCGGGAAATGTCAGCAGGAGACATGGGGAATGGTGCAGGAGTACTGCCTGTGAGAGAGCTTATGGTTCTTACAGTCCAAGCTTCTTGCAGCAGGAGATGTTGTAGGGAATGTGGGGGAACTCACAGCTCCTGCAGGCCCAGTTGGAGGCACTTGTGCTTTTGTATTTCTGGAGATCAGGAGGCATTCAATAGCCCTAATATGACATAATGTATGAATTTGATTCCTGGCAGAAGGAAGAGGATGATGAGTGGATGTTGCCAAGTGATGAGGAAACTGGAGGACAGTAAGCTGATCTTTGTATTCTCAGCTGTGTTGATGTGTTAATACCTCGGCACTGCACCTCTGCTGGTCCTTCTGGCTCAAATACTGCTCCATCTCTCAGAGTTTGTTCAGAGAATATTTTTTAATCATTTTTGTAATAAACTTTGACAATTTAGGGGTGAGGAGGTTTAATAGCCTCAGTGCCTCCTTGTACTGCAGGGCATGATAATATCACAGAACAGACAGTGCCTTGAAACATATTGCTTGGATTAATCTGTGGTCTGAATTGTACTCCTGGGGGAAGTCTGCTCAAAAACATTTAAAATTCTGCGCACAAAAACTGAAAATTCTGCAAAATTTATATTGGTCAAAATAACAATTTACATGACAGTCAAACAAGCTTTCCCGGACTCCAGCTAATGTCCTTCAATTTCAAGTTCTATAACACAACCAGCTCATTTAACTGTTCGTTGTAAATATTTAAAATGCTATTAACCTTTTCTTTTTCCTTCCTCTCCCAGTTAAGCATCCCTGTTTTTTGTAACTGCTTTCCTCTGCACTACAGTTCCAGTTTGTTTTTTCTTTTTATGCACCACTGTTTTAATGTAAACCAGCATGATGTGATTTTATCATGAATGCCAGTATATGAAAACCTTAAATAAATAAATTAAATAAATAAATAAATAATTACATTTTAATTATTACAGAAAAAGTTATTACTTAAAGTTGCAGCATTTTAAATATTTTGAGTAGAATTTCCCTAGAAATTCACTGTAAGTGTCCTTTCCACATACACACACTTTCATACAGGCTCCCTCACTCTCTCGCACACGCACATCCCCTCATACAGGGCCCTCTCTCTTGCATACACACCCACACAAGCTCCCTTTCTCTTTCACACATATATCCTCACACAGGCTACCTATGTCTCTCTCTCACGCACGCCTTCACACAGGCTCTGTCTCACACATACACAAACCCTTTACACAGGCTAGCACCTTCACATACACACAAGTTCCCAATCTCTCACACACATACACAGTCCTTCACAATCTCCTCATATAGGCTCCCTCTTTCTGAAACACACACTCAAGCATCCCCCCCACTCACCTTCTCTTACCTTCTATGCTCTCTCTCACACCTTCCTGCTCTCTGTCACCCTCCCCTCATATAGGCTCCCTCTCTGAAACTCACACTGAAGCATCCCCCCCACTCCCCCTCTTACCAACCAAACTGTCTCTCACCCTCCCCCACACCCCCTCTTCTCATTTAGGCTCCCTCTCTGAAACCCACACTCAGGCACCACCCCCAACTCCCCCTCTTACCAACCAAACTGTCTCTCACCCTCCCCCACACCCCCTCTCCTCTCTCACACACACATTCTCCCTCACCGGCATCCCCCTCCCCTCATATAGGCTCCCTCTCTCTGAAACCCACACTCAAGCATTCCCCCACCCACCCTCTCTTACCTCCCATGCTCTCTCACACACCCTCCTGCTCTCTCTCACCCCCTCACCCCCTCTTTCCAACCATGCTCTCTGTCACCCTCCCCTCTCTCACACACACGCATTCTCTCTCACCGGCATCCCCCCCATGCTCTCTCTCACCCTCCCCTCTCCTTCTCTGACACACATTCTCTCTCACCGGCATGCCGTGGGACATGCTCCGTTCGCGGCGAAGATGAAGGCCCGGTGCGCCGTTCGTGGCGAAAAGGGAAGGCCCCCGTGAACGGCGTGCTGGGCCTTCATCTTCGCCATGTACAGAGCGTGTGCCGCGGGACACCCTCCATTTGCGGCATGCCGGGGTCTCCTCTGCTATTTTCTGCACAGAATTTGGCAATTCTGCGCAAATTCTGGGTTCCACAGTAGCACAGAATTCCCTCAGGAGTAGAAGTGGAAGAACTAATGACTTGTCCATGGCCTTTCTGCATCTTGGGTCTTCAGAATCCACAACGAATATATATAAAGTATATTTGCATGCAATTCCTCCACTGTATACAAATCTATCTCATGCATATTCATTGTAGAGATCCTGAAAAGCAAACCTATTTGTGGCACTCCAGGATCTGCATTGCCTCCCCCTGACTTAGAGCAATCATATACTGTTTTTCATAGTCTCTTCCCTTTGAATAGCTTTCCTTTTCATTTCTCTCCTTTTATAGGAGTCTGATGGAATGTGTAGAGGAAGCTTTGGAACAAAGGTGAAATAAATAAAAATCCTTCCTTCCCCAACAACCTTTCAACAGCCATCATGCTAACGGACTCATCCACCTTATAACTGATCTACATAGTGCAATCATCCCAGCCAACTCACCAACGTGTTATCAAATCAAGTAGTGCTCACCCAAACCATATTCCATTTCAGCTAATCCATCAAGCACATAACTAGTTCTCATCCAAGCCAACATTTATTCAACCCAACCTAATCAGCTCTCATCCCAACCGCCCCACCCAGTATATAAAATAACCTTCATCACAACAAATGTTCACTCAACCTAAATTAACTAACCCAATAAATCATAATCCCAGCTAACTCAGCCAACACACAGTCGATCATCATCCTAGCTAACCTACCAAACACATAGCCAGCCTTAATCCAGACTAATATTCAGCAAGAGAGTCATTCTAGCCAACTCTACATGTAGCAACCTTCAACTCAGTTAACATTTTTTAGCTCTTAAACTTCACTTCTATCCATTTGTTTGGTTTTTTTCTCCTTTCTAGGAGTCTGACTATAAAGAAATCAAATGATCCGCAGGTAAGGGCCACTTGTACATTTTCATACCTTGGTGCATTCACTTTTTGTTGTGCACCCAGAGCTTTGTTCATTCACAGTTAGGATTCCGTTTGCAAATCTTCTCAGATCTGTCCTCAGGACAGTTGGGTTTTCAGGTTATTCACAATTTTGCAAATATTGGACATCCACCATATGCAAATTTATCTCATCCATATTCATTGTGGATCTACTGAAAACCCTACTGGCTGTGGAGTCACCAGGAAATGTTTGAGAAGCCCTGCCTGAGGGGATTGGGGTGGATGGAAAGATAGCCTGATTCATCTGCACTAGGAAACAATTCCACAGGTTTATTGTGGCTATTAGTTGCTTAGGATCAACACAAAATTAACAAAGGAAATAGACCAGTTTATCAGTATTTGGAGCTCAGCAGTTTCTCTACCTTCTTAGACTGCAGATCAGGGTTTTCAAGCTGTCCCAGGTTAGAGGCATGTCTACACTTGGGAGAACCTGACTTCCCCAGGACAGGTGCATCGCTCTCCAGGCTTTCTCCTGTGCAAACCCCAGCCTGGATTAAACATATGCAATCTTCCTGTAATGCTGAGAAGCTTTGGTCTCTACTGTGTTACAGGGATATTGATGAAGAGTAATCTGAGCAAGACCCGTGCTTGAGGTTGCAGAGCAGATACATGTAGCAATTACCCTGCTTTAACGCAGTACCAGGAGGGAATCTTTCTAAGGGTTCTTTACTGTTTACTCTTCTACAGACAAAATCCATGGAGAAGCCCAGGCACATTTTCCTCCTGGACAACGCCGAGACCGTTAAGGAGGCCACATGGGTGGCCAGAGGCAGTTCAGAGGTTGCAGCTGCACCTATTCCCCCTGCAGGGCCCTTGAGCAGTAACAACTCCTCCAGCATGGACCTCCATGGGAATGAGAAGCCTTCAGGTAGAGTGTCCAAGATGTCTGGATGGTTTTTACTGGTGGTGTTAATGGAGGTGGACAGGAAGTATAATGGAGGTTAACAGGAAGTATAATGGAGGTGACAGGATGTTTGAATAGGAAAATGACGTAGACCGAGGCTAGGCAATTCCAGTGCCACAAACAGGTCTGGTTTTCAGGATAACCACAATGAATATGCACGCTGCCTCCACTGTATGCAAATATACCTTAAGTATATAAAGACTATCCTGAAAACCAGACCTGTTTGTGGCACTCCAGGAACAGAGTTGCCTAACCCTGACATAGACTGTGTTGGGGGTTCGCTTTTCTTTGACCAAGTATTCAAGCAGTGCACCCCCTTTTTCATATTAGAAATTAAACTTAGTTCCCTGTACATTAGGGATGTGAATCGTTTTAGGACGATTAAAATTATCGTCCGATAATTTTAATATCGTCTTAAACCGTTATGGAACACAATACAATAGAGATTCTAACGATTTATCGTTATAAATCGTTAGAATCGTGAGCCGGCACACTAAAACCCCCTAAAACCCACCCCCGACCCTTTAAATTAAATCCCCCACCCTCCCGAACCCCCCCCAAATGAGTTAAATAACCTGCGGGTCCAGCGGCGGTCCGGAACGGCAGCGGTCCGGAACGGGCTCCTGCTCCTGAATCTTGTTGTCTTCAGCCGGCGCCATTTTCCAAAATGGCGCCGAAAAATGGCGGCGGCCATAGACGAACACGATTGGACGGCAGGAGGTCCTTCCGGACCCCCGCTGGACTTTTGGCAAGTCTCGTGGGGGTCAGGAGGCCCCCCACAAGCTGGCCAAAAGTTCCTGGAGGTCCAGCGGGGGTCAGGGAGCGATTTCCCGCCGCGAATCGTTTCCGTACGGAAAATGGCGCCGGCAGGAGATCGACTGCAGGAGGTTGTTCAGCGAGGCGCCGGAACCCTCGCTGAACGACCTCCTGCAGTCGATCTCCTGCCGGCGCCATTTTCCGTACGAAAACGATTCGCGGCGGGAAATCGCTCCCTGACCCCCGCTGGACCTCCAGGAACTTTTGGCCAGCTTGTGGGGGGCCTCCTGACCCCCACGAGACTTGCCAAAAGTCCAGCGGGGGTCCGGAAGGACCTCCTGCCGTCCAATCGTGTTCGTCTATGGCCGCCGCCATTTTTCGGCGCCATTTTGGAAAATGGCGCCGGCTGAAGACAACAAGATTCAGGAGCAGGAGCCCGTTCCGGACCGCTGCCGTTCCGGACCGCCGCTGGACCCGCAGGTTATTTAACTCATTTGGGGGGGGTTCAGGAGGGTGGGGGATTTAATTTAAAGGGTCGGGGGTGGGTTTTAGGGGGTTTTAATGTGCCGGTTTTGCGATTTTTAGATTTTTTGATTTTTCACGATTTTTCACGATTTTTCACGATTTTTCACGATATTTTACCCCCCCAAATGGCAACAATACGATTCCCTCCCCCTCCCAGCCGAAATCGATCGTTAAGACGATCGAGGACACGATTCACATCCCTACTGTACATACCCGGATCAGTCCAGACTCCTGGGTTTTGCCTCCCCTCCAGCAGATGGAGACAGAGAAGTTTTTGACTGACCCTGCCCTATACCTTGAGGTGTCACCTACAGTCCGTCAGTATTTCTCTGTCTTCAGCAAATAGTGGAGGTGCAAAATCCTACAGTTTAAAAAAAAAAAAAAAAAAAAAGGGACTAGATTAGAAAAACCTTTATTATTATACAGACACAAGACAGAAGAGAATCCTGAGCCTCCCAGGGGGTTGGCAGGTCCTGGTGGGACCATCCCCCCTGGTATTTGAGGCTGTGTGGAGCTGGGGGCTGGGGACCTTGCTGGCCTACCTTGCTGACAGCATTCGGGGTGATACCGGGGAGCCGGGTTCACTCAATCTGAGGGGAACAGGACTTGGAGCCAGGTTTGGGAAAAAAAAAAGTAAAAGACTTATTTTGCTAGCTGTCAGGGCCTGATTCTCCGTTCCCTCCGACGCTGTGTTGCCATTGTTACTGGGTTTTTTTCTCCATAGCCTTGCCTGTCCCCCAGTAGTTTGCCAGTTTTTTGATGCCGTGTTGTGCGGCCTGTCACACTCTTTCCCACGATGGTCTGTGCTACGGTTGCCTCCCGGGGGGTTGGGCATCTCAGGAGCCGCTGGGGTGGTGGTTTGAGGACGCGCCGGGAGCCTGGGAGGCTCAGTCAGGCGCGACAGCCTTCTCCAGATCCGTTCCCACTCAGCGTGGGAATAGAGGCCACCTTGTCTGCCTTTTGCGCTGCCGCGCACACCGCAGAGGGGGGAAGGGATTTCCCTTCCCCCTTATCCCTGCAGCAGGCCGCATCTGGGGGGAGGGCGGGTTGATGGAGGATTTGGCAATTTCGGTGGAGGAGAGCCCTGGGGGGGATTCAGACTCCTCCTCTTCATTTTCATCCGAATTTGTTTTGCTGCTTCACAAAGCTTTCAAAGCCAGGAAGACAGCTAGAAGGTGTTCTGGTGGAAGTTCTCTCTCCCAGTCAGTTCAGAAGCTGGCCAGAGCGGGGGTCCCAGCAGCCAAGAGGCCCAGGCTTCCAGAGGGCGAGGGGTCGCGAAGGCTAAGCACCCCCTGAGGACTGCGCCGTCCCAACCTGCAGGGTGGGGGAGGACTCCTCTGAAGTTTCGGAGTTGGTTGACCCAAGGGGCAAACCCTCACAGGGAGCAGACCCTGAAGTGGGTGACCAGGACCACAATTTGCAGGACCACAGTCCACAAGTGACGGGGTCTTCAATGGTTGAAGAAGATGACTCTAAAGTGATCTGCCTGTTCTGTAAGGACGGGCTGGGTTCGCTTATTCCCCCAGTTCTAGAGGAGTTGGGCATTGAGACCCCTCAGGAGGACTCTCGGATGGGAGCTGTTGATCTAGTCATGGCGGGTCTCTGTGGTCCGACCCGGTCCTTCCCTTTTCATCTCTCCGTCACTGACCTGTTTCATGATTGGACAGTCCAGATTTAGGTTTGAAGGTCAGTAGAGCGATGGATAAGCTGGTACCCTCTGCCAGAAGAAGCTCTGGACCTCCTCAGAGTTCCCAAGGTGGATGCGGCGGTATCAGCCATCACCAAGAAGACCACCATCCTGGTGACGGGCGCTGCAGCCCTCAAGGATCTCCAAGATTGAAAGCTGGTGGTACAGCTTAAGAAGATATTTGAGGTGTCAGCGCTTGGGGTGCATGCTGCCATGTGCAGCGGTTTCACCCTGAGAGCAAGTCTTCGCTGGGTGCAGCAATTGCAGAGGAGCATGTCTCTCTCGGAGGAGGAAGCCATTCAGGCTGGGCGGCTGAAGGCTGCGGTGGCTTACAGTGTGGACGCACTCTACGATGTGCTACGAACTTCAGCCAGGTCTATGTTTTCGGCTGTCTCTGCCCGCAGACTCCTCTGGCTGAGGAACTAATCAGTGGATGTTTCCTCTAAGGCTCAACTGGGTTCTTTGCCGTTCAAGGGCAAACTGCTCTTTGGGAAGGACTTAGAAGACTTGATTCAATCCCTTGGGGAGAACAAGGTTCATTGTCTGCCAGAAGATAGGCCCAAGGTGAGGGGTTCCTTCCCCACTCGCTCATGTTTCCGTGGAAATCGGAGGTTTCAGTCTTCTAGATCATCCGGCTCCTCGTCTAGGCAGAACTCCGGCAGGCAACAGTCCTGGTCCCAGTCCTTTTGGGGCCGGTGCCTCGGCAGAAATGGGAGGAGTTAAGTCCTCCTAATGAGGCGAAGCCAGTTCACTCCTCTGTTCTGGTAGTAGGGGGCAGGTTGGCTCAGTTTTACGAGGATTGGACCAAATTAACTTCGGACCAGTGGGTCCTCAATATCATAAGACACGGCTATGCTTTAGATTTTGCTCGGCCCCTTCGGAACCATTTTCTCATTTCCCCATTTCCCCGGGCTTGTACGAGGCGAAGCGTCTGGTTGTGTGAGACATATTGCAGTGCCTTCATGATCTTGGAACCATTGTACCAGTTCCTCCAATGGAATAACAGAAAGGCCGCTGTTCCATTTACTTTGTGGTGTCCAAGAAAGAAGGCACGTTCCGGCCCATACTCGATTTGAAGAAGGTCAACAAGTCTCTTCGGGTTCCTCGGTTCCGAATGGAGACCCCACGGTCGGTAATTGCTTCAGTGCACAAAGGGGAATTTCCAGCTTCACTGGATCTGACCAAGGCGTACTTGCACATCGGAATCCGGGCCGACCACCAGAAGTACCTGAGGTTACAATCCTGGGGAATCATTTTCAGTTTTGCACTCTGCCCTTCGGGCTCGCCACAGCACCCAGGATCTTTACCAAGGTTGTAGCGGCAGTGGGGCTCCAGAAGGAGGGATTTTTGGTTCATCCTTATCTGGACAACTGGCTGATTCGAGGGAAGTCAGAAGTCCCTCTGTCGCTCCGCGGTGCAGCAGGTTCTCCAAATCTTGAGGTCGCTAGTTTCGATAGTCAATCTGGCCAAGAGCCACCTGGTTCCCTCCCAGTCCTTGGAGTTCCTGGGAGCCCTGTTTGACACACGTTTAGGCAATGTTTTCATCACCGAGGAGTGGATCATCAGGCTGCAGGGGCAAGTTCGTGCCTTGTTGGCCAAGCATCTTCCCAGGGTTTGGATTTACTTGCAGGTCCTCAGCTCAATGGCTTCCACCTTGGAGCTAGTCCCATGGGCCTTTGCTCATATGAGACCTCTTCAGTCAGCATTGCTTTCCTGTTGGAACCCGATGTCCGAGCAATTTCATCTTCCTCTTCCTCTTCCAAACTCTGCATGCTCCAGCCTCAATTGTCTCCTCTCAGACAATTTACGTCGGGGTGTGGATTTAGAAATTCCCTCTTGGACAGTGGTCACCACCAATGCCAGTCTCTCTGACTGGGGAGTGGTTTGTCAGGAAAGAGCGGTGCAGAGCCAATGGACAGTGAAGGAATCTTTGTGGTCAATCAATCGTTTGGAGACCAGAGCAGTTCGATTGGCACTACAGGCACTTCTTCCGGTGCTGCAGGAGAAATCGGTCAGGGTCCTGTCCGACAATGCAACAACTCCCAGGCCTCGATTGCCACTGACCGACTCTTGGTCCCCAAGAGTCAGTCAGTGGCAATCGAGGCCTGGGAGTTGATCAGCTGGGCGGAACAACACCTAGTCAGAATTGCAGCCTCTCACATTGCCGGGGTCGACAACGTGCAAGCCGATTTCCTCAGTCATCACTGGCTCGATCCCAGGGAGTGGGAGCTCTCCGATGAAGCCTTCCACCTCATGTGCAACAGGTGGACCAGACCGAGTGTGGACTTGATGGCGATGTTTCAAAATGCTAAAGCCCTGCAGTTCTTCAGTCGGCTCAGGGAGCCAGGAGCGGAGGGGGTGGATGCCCTAGTTCTCTCCTGGCCAAGGAACATCCTGCTATATGTGTTCCCGCCTTGGCCTTTGGTCAGCAGAGTGCTGCGGCACATAGAAGCTCATCCGGGAGAGGTGATCCTGGTAGCATCAGAATGGCCGAGGCGTCCGTGGTTTGCGTATCTAGTCAACTTAGCGGTGGACGGACCCCTGAGGTTTCGTGTGCTTTCAAATCTTCTACATCAGGGGCCCATTTGTTTGGAAGAGGCTGATCACTTTTGTCTAGCGGCATGGCTTTTGAGAGGCAACGACTAAAGAGTAAAGGTTATTCGGATGTGGTGGTGGCTACTCTTTTGCAGTCAAGGAAAACATCTGCCTCCCTGGCCTATGTCAGAGCTTCAGGCTTTGTCTTGCAGGGAGCCCTTCTTAAGGATTATGGATACGGGAGTCTCTTTGAGGACAGTTCCTTCCTTTCTCCCAAAGGTGGTATCCTCCTTTCATTTGAATCAGTTGGTTGAACTCCCTTCCTCTCCAGACTTGGACTGCTCTGATCCCCAGTCTACAGACCTAAGGAAGCTGGATGTACGGCGGATTCTGTTACATTACTTGGAAGTTACAAATAGCTTCTGCCTGTCGGACCATCTTTTTGTGCTGTGAAGTGGCCCCAGAAGGGGGCATAAGGCATCTAGGGCTACTATCGCCCGCTGGTTGAAAGAGGTTATTGTTCGGGGTACTTGGTTCACCGGCCGTCCGGTTCCGGTTGGTCTTCAGGTGCATTCTACCCGGTCGCAGGCAGCCTCGTGGGCTGAATGTCAGCAAGTTTCGCCACAGATTTGTAGGGTGGCTACTTGGAAATCTTTGCACACCTTTGCCAGGCATTATCAGTTAGATATCCAGGCCCCAGGTTCGGGGGGGTTTTGGAGAAGGTGTGCTTCGAGCGGGACTCTCAAGGTCCCACCCCATGTAGGGAAGCTTTGGTACATCCCAGGAGTACTGATCCAGGTACGTACAGGGAAAGGAAAATTACTTCTTACCTGCTAATTTTCGTTCCTGTGGTATCACGGATCAGACCAGAATCCCGTCCATTTCAGAGTTGAGGTAATGGAGAGTCTGCTCGTTCAGTACTTCTTGATTTTTTTTCTCTGCAGATTGGTTCTCAAAGTTATAACCAGTTCTGCTCCCACTTGGGGTTAGAGTGTGAGCACGGTTTTTGGCGTTGCAGAGTTTCTCCTCCCTCTGCTCATGAGGGGGTAAAATTGTTAATAGTTTGTGCTGATTTTACTCATTATGCTTGGATACAGTGTAATACTGATGAATTGTAGGTGGCACCTCAAGGTATAGGGCAGGGTCAGTCAAAAACTTTTCTGTCTCCATCTGCTGGAGGGGAGGCAAAACCCAGGAGTCTGGACTGATCCATGGTACTACAAGAATGAAAATTAGCAGGTAAGAACCAATTTTCCTTTCTGCTTATTCTGTGAGGGTGCTGGTGACTTTTACTCTCTGACTATATTTTAGGAAGCTGCACAGCTAGTGCCACCCTGCTCCCAGAAGGGCTAGAACCGGGTTCTCCTCCATATCATTCTGACCCCACCTCCTCCCTCCTGTCTTTGGAATGGGCTACGATGAAACGTAACGATGAGAAACTGGTGAGTAGTCAAGAGGAGAAGGGGCAGGCCAGAAAAAGAGAAGTCAGGAATTTGACACACAGATCCATTACGGTTTCAGCTTTTCTGCCTGTATCTTTTTGGTTTTACTGGGTTTACTGTGATCATCTGCAACACCACAAACGTTTGATATAGCACTAATCCTTAATACAAAAAGAGGACGAGAAAATATGATGTCCCTATATGGCTACACATAAGAAACTCAATATCATGACCAAAAATCCATGAGTCTTAACAATGGCAAAGAGCGTGTCACAGAGAGCATAGAGGTGCTTCAATTTGTCTTTAAGATCCCAAGTTAGCTTTTCCATCATTACTACTTCTCAAATTTTATTTACCCACTCTACCTAGGTAAGAGGCTTTGATCTTTTCCAAAACCTAGCTACTACATGCTTGTGGGCCAGATGTGCTAACATTTTTCCACATAGACAAAGAATGAGGAAAACCCTTTAGCACATTTGGCACTGTATCTTTTTTAATCTAGTACATGCTAAGGTGAAGGGATAAGAGGAGGAAAGTAACCTAAGTGACGAAGAGCCCCCACCAGCTCAGTTTCACCTGGAGATCAGTAATAGACTGGCTGGTTTGGATCCTAACAGTTATAAGCTTCATTTCAGCGACACTTGTTGAAAAAAAAAAAAAAGAGGCAACAGGGTATGCAGAGTGGCAGGGCATACGGGGGGTGTTCTGGCAGGCCTGGGGTAGCAGGACACATGAGGAGCTGGAAGGTCAGCAGGATGTGTGGGGAACCACTGATAGGGGTGGCAGGGTTGAGTGAAACCCTGCAAGTTTTGTAGAGTACTAGTTTTCAGAAAATGATGAAAGGACGCTAAGATACAGTGATCTTAGCTTGCCTCTCTGGTGGCTTCCAAGCCAGGGAGGATTGTAGTCTGACATTGTTTATAATGTGACTCCACCTCTCCCTCTCTCCCTTCTCCAGAGATTGGCTTGCCACGGTCTGCCACCAACTCCCAAAGTCCATGTAAGTTTTGCCACCGCAGGCTGTGCATCTGCTACCATTGTCTCAGTTTCAATAGATTGAACCCCTTCTTATTTTTTCTATTTTTTTGTTAATTCACGTTTCTCTGGCAGATGGGGGCCTGCTTCTCTAAGGTCTTTAATGGCTGCCCTCTGAAGATCAACTCAGCTGTGACTTGGATTCACCCAAGAACAAGAGGTGTGTTATCTGTGTGTACTCTTCTCTGTACTGTGAAGATAGGGTGCCTGCTGGCTCTGGGAAAAAGGTGTCAATTTACTGATGGGAGGCGCTGGAAGCTAAAGCCTGCTCTTGTTCATACCCCAGATTAGTCCAGACAAGTGGGGTTTTGCATCCCTACCAATAGATGGAGAAAGAAAATCTAAAAAAAATGTTCATGCACTGCTACATAACTGAGAGTGCCACCTGCAGTCCCTCAGTATTTCTCTATCGCCAGCAGATGGTAGAGGTGTAAAATCTGCACTCTGGAGTTTGGAAGAGTTTAAAAGAAAAAGATGAAAAAACAGAAGGATTTGGCCCCCCTAAGGTGCTAGGTTCCTTTGTGGACCATCCATTAGGTCAACCAGGCAAGCAGGAGGTTGGTGATCCCTGGCGTCTTGAAAGTCAGAGGTCCTGGCTCCTTCAGTCCCTCTGGAATCCCTCACCTATTCCAGGCTGCAAGACTTAGGGAAGTATCCCTTTATTGTCATGTTTTGTCTAAAACAGCTGCCTTGGTTTTTTTAGCATCAAAAAAAAAGATAGAGTAAATTGTAAGTGGGACAGTGGTATGCCAATGCTTATATCGTGGTGGCTCTCCTGGTACTGGAACAGGGGGTGAGGAGAGAAGCCGCAGCTGCACAACCGATGTCCAGGAGGGCACCGCAGACCTTTATGCAGGTGGTAGGGTGCACGTTGGGAGACCGCATTAGCACATCCTGGGCCTGGGAAGGCTTAACGGGTATTGTGAGTGATCGGGGTGGCACGCGTCGAGAAGCCGCGTACCTCTACTCGGGATCCGGGAGGGCTCTCAGAGATAATGTGCTGTCGGCGTGGCGCAGATGTGTGAGGGCAGCATGGTGTCAACTGCACAACATGCCAAATCTTATAGGGCTTGTCCCAATTATGCCTCCAGGGGCAAAGGCAGCTCCTTTGGGGTAGCAGGAAAGCGCTTCACCTGGCGGGTATCGGCAAGGAGGCCACTTGAGATAAAGAGGAGGTGGCAGCCATCTTGAATGCACGTGATAGGAGGCAGATGGAGTCCGGGGAGGACAGGGACTCCCTGTCCCATCTTTCGTGGTTGGTGCAGGGTGCTCCTGAGGACTGGGAGAGCAGGGAAGAGCCGGCTAAGGAGACTGCATAAAGCTTATTTAGCTAGGCAGGATACCAGTGATTCAAAACAGTTTTTTACTGGGTTTTGTCCTGCTCCTGCAAAAGGCTTATTTAGCCAGGTGGGGAACTGAGGTGATGTGCTCGCACGCTATATAGGATGCGTGGCCCACTAAGGAGTGCAGGTGGGAGCCTCATAGATGACGAGAAGTCCATCTCTGCGCATTGGGAGGAGCCTCAAGTGAGTGCTGGTGTCCAGGGGAGGTCCCTAGGGGCCACCTATTAGATGAGATTCTAGAGGTGCAGCAGTCCCTGATGGATCCAGTGGAGGTTCCAGTGGTGAAAGGTCTGCTACCTGTGCTGGAGGAGGAGTTGCATCCCCCCATCCCTCAGGTTCTTGATGAGCCGGTTTGTGCGGGATACAGAAGGTTCAGAAAGAGGATTCTGCCAGCGGCCAGTTCCAGGCAGGTGGCCCGGTTGGAGGCCAGGATAGCCTATGTGGCACATGTGCTATAGGATTTGGTTGGCACGTCCACCAGAAGCATGGTCTCAGCACTTGCAGCTGACTCCTATGGTTGCAAGAGTGTCAGCGGATGTGTGGTCTAAGACACAGCCCTGTAATCTCTCTTTTTAAGAGGCAGTGGTGGTTTGGGGAAGACCTGGACCAGTTGATCAAACATTTGGGGGAGTCAAAGGGGAATGAGTTGCCGAAGGATAAGAAGGGTGGCAAGAAAACATGCCCATCTCATCCCTGATTTCGGGATATGAGGAGGTTTCGCTCTGGCAAGAGTTCTTCAGCATCGGGGCAGAAGCAAACCTTGGGAAGGCAGCAGTCTTTCTGGGGTGCCTCCAGGGTTTTTTCTCTCCGGTCAAGGGACCGGAGGAGGAAAACACTCGCAATGAAGCCAAGATGAGCCACTCTACTGTTGAAGCTGTACGGTCATCGTTATCCCGCTGGTACAGGAAGTGGATCATAGTCACGAGGGAGCAGTGGGTTTTGGAGAGACAGTTACGACTGAAGATGGTGAGAGACTGTTGTGCTTGAGAATTAATTTTTCTCACAGGACAAGCAGGATGGTAGTTCTCACATATGGGTGACATCACAGGATGGAGCCCTGTACGGAAAACTTTTCTGTCAAAAGTTTCTATAAAGCTTTGACGACACTGGCACACTGAGTGCACTGAGCATGTTCAGTCTGCAATTATCCCTGTGACCACAGGTGTCTCCCTCATTCTTCTTTTTTCCGCTCTGCAGTAAGCATAGCGGTTAGGAGCTCTGTGAGAAATTCTAACACTTTTTCCTAACGGAAATACTTAAACTTTACTTCACAAACACTTTTTCCCTGCACGGGTCTCCCTTCGCGTACATTTATTCGATGCTCGGTGAGTATTATGCCCTATTTTTTGGTCGGTTCCTGTCACCTCCCTGGCCTGCCAACTGACTGCGGCCTTCCCTCTCCCTATGTTTCATAGTTAGCCACACATAGCCTGCGAGTGTCCCTCTGTGACACTCTGCCTGGTTATTAGCGCTAGTGGGACAGGGACTTCCACGGTTTCCATTGCCGCCAGGGCCTCTGTTGAATCCAGGTCCTTCGATTCCTCGGTACCCTCACTCAGTCGATGCCCCCATCGCTACCGCCTGTATCCCCTTCTGGACTGTCCTGCATTCTTTGATGCCATTGGAACCCCTCCCCCGCGGTACATTGATGCCATCGTTCCTGCGATTCTATCAGTGCCATCCATGTTTTTCATCCATGGCACTGATTTTTCCCTGGGTTTCATCGATGCCATCGTTGCTCGGATGGGTGCCATCGATGCACACCCTTGTGTCGTCGGTGCCATCGTTACCCAGGTCAATGCCATCGATGCCAGGGTCATTTCCATCGATGCTATTGTTTATTTTATCAATGTCATCGATGCCCAGGACACTTCCATCGATGCCAGGTCGATTCCATTGGTGCCATCGTCGATTCCATCGAGGCCCAGGTCAATTCCATCGATGGCAATCTTTGCCCAGGTCGATGGTATCGATGCCAATATCGATGCCCATGCTAGTACCATCGATGCCATTGGTGCCCAAGTCAATCCCATTGATGCCATCGATGCCCATGGCCATGCCACCGATGCTGTCGGCGCCCGCCTCCATACATAGATGCCGTTGACGCCCACGTCGTTTCCATCTATGTCTTTGATGTTCCTATCGATGTGGTCATTGACTCCGTCGATGCCGGCATCATTTTTTCCGATGCCAACGATGTTTTTTGATTCTCAATTTCACATCGTTTCCATAGATACCTACGCTGATGCCATCAGTGCTTTCATCACTGTTATCCTTGTTCTGCCTGGGTAATCAAAGTTTTTCATATATATATATATATATATTTTGACGATGCCCTTGAGGCCCCTTCAGCCGCCATTGACACCGTCAATACCGACATAGCACCTCCACGTAATGCCCTCGCCTAAACACAGTGCTCCATGCTTTGGGTTCTTATTAAAGCCCCGTATTAGCCTACGACATTACATAGTGCCAGGAGCAGTGCAGGCATGCTGACAGTCTGTCAACATTCGCCATCCAAGACAGAGAGGGCATCCACCTTGGCGCTGGGGAAAGACCGGGCCAAGCACCATGGCACTCATTGTCACCGGCATGGTGACCATCCGCCACCGATGCCATCCAGCACATTGGTACTATCCTTCTTGGTGCTGGAGAATGCCCAGGCCGAGCAACATCACCACTGCCATCGCCACTGTTTCGCACAGTGCTGGCAGTTCTTGGTGCTCCAGAAACACCGGAACGAATTCCAAAGAATTCTGGACTGGCATCATGACACATCGAGCCACTGCAACGAGGGCCGGGTTCAGAGTCATTAAATGGCTCCCCTGTACCCGAGGCGTGCCCCACCAACATCGGTGCGGAATTGTGGCCCTCCACAAATTACTGTGGTAGCGCCAGCCACGCTCAGCCTGTCTCCTCTATACCTGCGCTAAGATACCAGGTTTCAGAGTTGAGACGGACGGTACGTCCAACAGGCTACCCCTCGATGACTCCTGAAATGCACGGAGCCATCAATCTTCACCGGCTCATCCTTTGGCGATCCACATCGGATGGTAAGTAGTCTAATCCCGCTTCAGCGGCATTTCCATTGAGATCTGTTCTCTAATTCGGGCCACATGGTTCGAAAGGTTCTAGGTCGCCTGTCTTCCATACTGAGGATTAGTAGAGGGTGCATTACCTTATAAGGAAGCATCCTTCAAAGTTCTAATTGACTCCATCTGCTGGAAGGGGGAGATATAGTACCAAGGATCAGTCCGGACAGTGGGTTATCTCCCCCTTCCAGCAGATGGAGTCAATTAGAACTTTGAAGGATGCTTCCTTATAAGGTAATGCACCCTCTACTAATCCTCAGTATGGAGTATATCAAAGCAAAGAGGAAAATCAGGATGGATCAAGAACAACAGAATTAAGTAACAAATAACAGTGTGCAAAAGGCACAAAACAGTGTCAAACAACAAACTTGCAGAATAAACCATTAACCAGTCAAAGGAAAAAAGGCACTGAAGGACAATTTGAGCAGAGAGGCAATCCCAAACCCAATAAAACAGTCAGGGAGGGCATCTGGACTGATCCTTGGTACTACAGGAACGAAAATTAGCAGGTAAGTAATTTTCTTTTAACTATGGCTCCGGCAACAAAGAAGCACAAGCGACACTCCCTTTGTGCTGCCTGCCATATTAGGGGGTGCACAGTCAGACCTAGAATCCTTCCTGTGTCAGTACTGTGAGGAAGCCCAGGGAGGGCCGGACTCTCAGAACTTCTCCAAGCCCTGCCCCTCCCAGTCAGAGGACAGGTCAGCCACGACCTTATCTGGTAGCACCCTGGATCTGAGCCATCCAGGAGTTGCATCCTCCCCGGGAGAGGGCAGTTCAGCGTCCCCTATCCCAGTTCCTCCTGGGCTAAGTATGGACCCGGCAACCTTTTCTTGGGTGGAATTTTTTCAGGGCATGCAAGCTTTTGTTCAGGCACAGTCAGCTGCTGCCCCTGTCTGGTCTGAGCCCCAACTTTGAAGGTTTCGTCCTCCCAGTCCTATCAGCATGCCTCGGGACATGCTTCGCCTCACCAAGGGTGTCCCTGAGAGTGGCCCACACACCACAGATGACGATGGGGATGCAGACTCATTGGAGGACAGGGAAATCCCTCCAGGCCTGGAGCCATACCAAACCATGCTACGGTTTTTCCACAGAGATGAATGGCTGGCCCTGTTCTCCCAGACCTTGAAGATTCTGGGAGTTCCCAGCACGGATCCTATGTTGGAACCAAAGAGGAATCCCATCCTGGTGTCTCTACGGAAAGCTTCTTGCTTTTTCCTGATGCTGGTAGCCATCCAGGAGTTGATTGACCTGGAGTGGGATGCCCAGGAAGCCAGTTTTAAAGGAGGTCGGACCTTGGAGCACTTGTATCTTCCAAATCCGGTGGCCAAAGAACACCTGTGTTTCCTAAAAATGGACGCCCTGGTCTATGCCATCTCAAAGCGAACAACTATCCCAGTAGAGGGAGGAGCGGCCTTGAAGGATGCACACGATAAGCGGTTGGAGTCCATCCTTATGAAAGCCTTTGATGCGACAGCATTGACACTGCAGATCGCTTCCTGCTGTGCTCTGGTGGCTCATTCATGTCTGCTTCTCCTGAGAGAGGCAGATAGCACAGTGGTGCATCCCAGAGAGGCGATGGAGCCTGCTGCAGCCTTCCTAGCGGATGCAAGCTCTGACCTAGTGCATACCTCAGCCAGAGGAGTAGCCTCATTGGTGGCGGCCAGGAGACAGCTATGGCTGCAAAATTGGTCCATGGACATGACCTCTAAGGTAAACCTCACAAAGAGTGAATTGGAAAAGCTAGCCAGTAAGTGGAGTGAATCTCCAGTGCTTTGGCTACCAGAAAATAAGAGTTCAGGCTCAGGTTCGACCCGAACTTCCCAATGAAGTTTGGCCGACCCATCCACGGAACGAGGAGATAGGGGGCCGACTATCCCTCTTCTATCAGAGGTGGGTCGAAATCACATCGGACAAATGGGTACTGGACATCATACGAGAAGGATATGCTCTAGACGTTTGCAACATTCCTCGGGTCATGCTCATGATATCACCTTGCCACTCCCAGCACAAAAAACTGGCAGTGGAATCCACATTGATAAGATTCCTCAATTTGAGGGCTATAACCCCTGTATCTACACCCCAGGAAAATACGGGGCGTTATTCCATCTATTTCATCATATCCAAGAAGGAGTGTTCATTTCGTCCCATCCTGGATCTTAAGAGTGTCAATCGTCATCTGCGGGTAATTCACTTCTGCATGGAAACTCTTCACTCTGTCATAATGGCCGTACAGCCAGGAGAGTTCTTAACATCCCTAGACCTCTCTGAGGCCTACCTTCATATCCCAATCCATCAAGACTACCAGCATTTCCTACGCTTTGTGGTACTGAACCGCCATTATCAGTTCTGGGCATTGCCCTTCAGCCTGGCACCTGCCCCCAGAACATTCTCTAAAATTATGGTGGTCATAGCGGCGGCACTGAGGAAAGAAGGAATTCTGGTGCACCCTTTTTTAAACGACTGGCTGATCTGGGCGAAGTCTTTGGAAGAGAGTCTCCCTGCTTCAGGAACTCAGTTGGGTCGTGAGCATGGGCATGAAGAGCAGTAGCAAGCCCTCCCAGTCCTTAGAATATCTGGGAGTCCGGTTCGAAACCAAGCAGGACAAGGTCTTCTTCCCTCCCTCGAGGATAAGGAAAATGATGTGTCAAGTGCGTCAGTTGACGAACACAATGCGACCCAGGGTGTGGAGCTATCTCCAGGTCCTTGGCCTGATGGCATCAACCCTGGAAGTAGGATAGTGGGCGAGGGCACACATGCAGCCACTCCAACTCTCCCTGCTGTCACGTTGGAACCCACTGTCTCAAGACTACTCAATTCGCCTCCACCAACCGATGGAAGTATGTTCTCGGCTCCAGTGCATCTAAGCAAGGGTGTAAGCCTGTCCCCACCGATCTGGCTAGTCCTCACAATGGACATGAGCCTCCAAGAGTGGGGAGCCCACTGTCAGAAATTGATAACTCAGGGGCAATGGACCAAGGAAGAGGCACGTTAGAACATAAACTGCCTGGAAGCCCGAGCTGTCAGATTAGCGTCTGCAATTCAGCCAGAGGCTCCAGGGACAAGCAGCCAGAGAGGAACCAACAGCCACCAAGTGTCTCTGGAAATAGCACTTGGCGGAGTTATGTTCTTATATTCTCAGCAGGGAGAGTCTGGATCCAGGGGAATGGGCGTTGTTCACCAGAGCCTTTCAGCTCCTAATAGATTGCTGGGGCCTCCCATTCATCGACCTACTAACCACATCTCTCCATGCGAAGGTCCCCCGATTCTTCAGTCGCAGAAGAGATCAGCACTCCCAAGGGATCAACACCTTTGTCCAGACCTGGCCAGAGGAGGACTTACTGTATGCCTTCCCTCTGTGGCCTTTGCTGGGCAAGGTCATTCGCAAGATTGAACACCACAGAGGATTAGTCCTTCTGGTGGCCTCGGATTGGCCCAGATGCCCATGGTATGCAGACATGCAGAGGCTTCTAATGGAGAGCCCCCTATGCCTCCCCCCACACAGGGACTTTCTCTAACAAGGTCCGAATCTTCACGAGGACCCAACTCTGTTTTGTCTTATGGTCTGGCCCTTGAGAGGCCTCATCTATTTATTTTATTTAACATATTTATATACCGTTTTACCAATGAGACATTGACTAAAGCGGTTTACAACATCTGATGAAGCGTGGATATTGGACAGTTGTAATCGCCACCTTGCTCCGCGTGCAGAAGTTCTCGAAACCCCTGGTGTACATGTGGATTTGGAAAATATTTGAGACCTGGTGCGAGGAACGCGGGGTGCCCCCTCGGATGACCAAGATCCCCATGATTCTGGAATTCTTACAGGACGACCTGAACAAAGGACTGTCCCTCAACTCCTTGAAAGTCCAGGTGGCGGCTCTCTCCTGTTTCAGAGGCGAGGTGAACGGAGCCCATCTGTCAACACATCCGGACTTGGCCCGTTTCCTAAAAGGAGTTAAACACCTCCGATCACCCTTAAAGTGGGTGATCCTCAATGGATCCTATGGAACCTCAATCTAGTATTGGACTTCTTAGCAGGGCCTTCCTTTTGGCCGCTGCGCGCTCTGTTTCTACTCCTGTTAACGCTGAAGACTATATTCTTGGTGGCAATATGCTTGGCTCGTCACATCTCTGAACTACAGGTGCTGTCATGTCAGGAGCCATTCCTCCGATGGACTCCAGGAGCGTTGCAGCTTCACACCGTCCCTTTCTTCTTGCCAAAGGTAGTCTCAGAATTTCACTTTAATCAGTCCATTTCCTTACCGTCCTTAGATAAATGCAAGGACTCGGAAGACTACTGCCTCCCACACCACTTAATTGTCAGTAGGCTGTTAGTACGGAATCTAGAGCGGACAGAACCGGTGCACAAGATGGACCGCTTGTTTGTTCTTCATGGTGGAAGGAAACAAAGCGAAGCAGCTTCGTGAGCTACCATTACTTGCTGTATCAAGGAAGTGATGACAGGAGCTTATGTAGAGGCAGAGAAGCCTTTGCCCCTTCGGGTTAAAGCTCATTCCACTAGAGCCCATGCAGTATCCTGGGCAGAAGCTAAGCTACTGTCTCATGTTGACATCTGCTGAACAACGACGTAGTCTTCCTTGCACACCTTCTCCAGGTTCTATTGCCTGGACGTCCAAGCCCGAGGAGATGCAGCCTTTGCGAGGGCGGTGCTAAGCGGACTGCGGGCAACCACCCAGCCCGATCAGGAGTAGCTTTTGTACATCCCATTGGTCCTGACTCAATCTGGCTACACACTAGGAAATGGAGAAATTACTTACCTGATAATTTCGTTTTCCTTAGTGTAGACAGATGGGCTCAGCATCCCATCCACGGCTGCCCAAGAACAGTGCCAAGGATTCACCGATGGAATGGATATTGATTCCAAGAGATTACGGGTAAGCCATCAACCAGTCCCTAGATGAAGGCATCTATAATCTTACTGGGGTTCAATGTTTGTTTGGTTGAGTACAGTTACGGTTATCCATTTCTAATCAAATTTTTTCGATAGTATGTCCACAGTGGCTTTTGAAGAGAATATTGAAGGGCTAGGGTCACTGCAGAGGTGTTATCTAAGGTGATGTCAGCTTTGAAAGCTGACTCCGTCTCCATCTGCTAGCAGGGGAGCAAAAATCATTGGTCCTGAGTCCATCTGTCTACACTAAGGAAAACAAAATTATCAAGTAAGTAATTTCTCCATTTTACTTGCCATGCCTTGCCAAAATGGCATTGTATATGAGATTGATGCTGTGCATCCCAATTTCGGGTATATTCTATCATTCATGGCAATCAAATTTAGAATCCAGTATAAAGTCCTAATGATTATACACAAAGCCATACACAATCTCACCCCACCTGAGCAAAACATCCCTCTTCGTCACCATAATCCCTCTTGACCAATCAGATCTGCTTATAGAGACACACTCTACGCCTCCCCCCCCTGTCAAATCCTCCTTAAGGAAACAAGCTCTTTCCACAGCTGGCCCTTCGCAATGGAATGCTCTCCCGCCAGACCTCCGGCAAGAAAGATGCTCGGCAACCTTCAAAAAAAACCTCAAAACCTGGCTTTTCTCTCAAGCTTTTCAGTAAACTCAGAGGATCCATCCATCTACCTATTTTTTATATCTGAACTACCTTTTTAGTCAAGTTTTCCGAACTCTAAACAATGATTCTACCTCACATTCAGTTCTTGTATCTCACTATCCACCTCATCCCACTAGTCACGAATTTACTCTGGATACGTTTCCTTTCATGATATATTTTCTATTTAAGTTCAGCTTTGCCACTCTGTTATGTATCAGGAAGAACATAGTATTTCTTTGTAAGTTGTATCCCAGTTCCTGTAATCTCTGTTCGATGTAAGGCATTCGTTTATGCTTCTCTCGTTTCGCTGTAAACCGATATATGTACTTTTGCACATGAATGTCAGTTTATAAAAGTTCCAAATAAATAAATAAATAAATAAAAAAAGAATGAGCTCTCTGGGGAACGCACCTACAGCTATATGAACAAAGCATAGACTGGCTGGATGGGCACCACAGCTGAACAGGCCAATAAGTTAACCTGAAAATTCACCTAAGAGCATTAATCCAGGAGTATAGAGGTAAGCACTTGAAGTTAGAAGGAGTATGATCAAATTGGACTTGCATGCAAGACTGTGCCCAAGTTGGGATGCCCAGTGCCAGTCTTACATACAAGGCCATTTTGCCTAGTGAAATCAAAGCATAGACTTTATAACAGGAAACTACAGCCATATGAGATCCACAGCACCAAAGTGCGTACAGTTCAGCTGTAGGTGCCTTCCCTAGAGAGCTTACTCTTTGATTTCAGTTGCGATGCCTTGCCCAAATAGCTTTGCATATGAGATTATACCCAGTGCTAATCTTGTATGTGAGGTCATTTTGGTCACACTCCTTCCAACCTCAAGCACTTAGCTCCTTACTCCTGTCTTAAAGCACTCTTTAAAGCACTTTTCTGCATTAGTGCAGATTTTTCACTTTAACTTGCAGTTTTAGTGCATTTTTCATTTAGCTTGCATTTTTAAGTCTTGTTTGATTTGCATTCCATTAGCTTACTGCATCCCGCGAGGACCTCTGTTTTTAATGCGCATATTAAGTAAAACGTGTGTTAAAACTGAACTCCAATTTTAGTACTGGTTTTATTACATCTGCCCCTTTCTGTGGTTGTTGTCTCTTACAGATCAGTACCTAGTGGTTGGAGCTGAAGAAGGGATTTATACCCTAAATCTCCATGAACTGCATGAGGACACCTTGGAGAAGGTATAGAGCAGGGATGGGCAAACATTTTGATCTGAAGGCCAACTTGGGGGCTTTTGTGTGAGGGGGGTGGAACCTGACTCAACAGTGCAAGCCATAATTTTCCTACATCTGGTTTGGAAGCTAAATAAGCAAAGAGGGGTCCAGAACTTGCACTAAAGGGGGAGAGGTGTGTCAGTGATGCCAAGCTCCTGCAGACCCAGCCTCTCCCAACAGGAAGTGCTATAGGGCATAGTTTTGGAGTGTTGACATAGGCGAAAGCTAATGGCTCCTGCAGTCCCAGCTTCTTCCAGCAAGGGTGCTATAGGAAATAGTGCAGGTGCACCAGCTGTAAGGGTATTCATGGTTCCTGCACTCCTAGTCTCTTTCAGCAGAGGTGCTATAGGAAATAGTGCAGGTGCACCAGCTGTAAGGGTATTCATGGTTCCTGCACTCCTAGTCTCTTTCAGCAGAGGTGCTATAGGAAACAGTGCAGGTGCACCAGCTGTAAGGGTATTCATGGTTCCTGCACTCCTAGTCTCTTTCAGCAGAGGTGCTATAGGAAACAGTGCAGGTGCACCAGCTGTAAGGGTATTCATGGTTCCTGCACTCCTAGTCTCTTTCAGCAGAGGTGCTATAGGAAATAGTGCAGTAGGTTTCAGCTTCACATATTACTAGATGGCAGGTTCTGTTATTTCAGAAGGATTGATAAATAGTTCTTTTCCCTTTCCCCAGCTGGTGCCTCACAGAAGCTCCTGGGTGTACTGTATGAACAATGTGCTGCTGTCTGTTTCTGGTGAGTGCCTGTCACAGCTGCTTTTCAACCAATTTCCTGCAGAGAGCTGGGATACCTGGGTGCCTACGACCAGCACTCAGTGGAATGTGAAACATGCAGCAGAGATGTTATCCTTTCTTTCTGCCTGTCTGTAGGGAAATCCTCCCAGATCTATTCCCACAATTTACTGGGGCTCTTTGGGCAGAGGCGTTACCTCCAGAAGAGACAGATGTCACTCTCTATCGCTGCCAACAGGCTGACTGAGAGGATCATCCCCAGGTAAGGTATAGAACAGAGGCACAGGGAGATAAAGTGACTTACACTGGGAATCAATGTCAGAGCTATGGATTAGAACTGAAGCACTGGGGAGTAAATTGACTCACTCCGGGGTCACACACAGAAAATCAATGTCAGAGCTAGGATTGGAACTGAAGCACTAGGAAGTAGAGTGACTCACCCCAGGGTCACACACAGAAAATCAATGTCAGAACTAGGATTAGAACTGAAGCACTAGGAAGTAGAGTGACTCACCCCAGGGTCACACACAGAAAATCAATGTCAGAGCTAGGATTAGAACTGAAGCACTGGGAAGTAAATTGACTCACTCCAGGGTCACACACAGAAAATCAATGTCAGAGCTAGGATTGGAACTGAAGCACTAGGAAGTAGAGTGACTCACCCCAGGGTCACACACAGAAAATCAATGTCAGAGCTAGGATTGGAACTGAAGCACTAGGGAGTAGAGTGACTCACACACAGAAAATCAATGTCAGAGCTAGGATTAGAACTGAAGCACTGGGAAGTAAATTGACTCACTCCAGGGTCACACACAGAAAATCAATGTCAGAGCTAGGATTGGAACTGAAGCACTAGGAAGTAGAGTGACTCACCCCAGGGTCACACACAGAAAATCAATGTCAGAGCTAGGATTGGAACTGAAGCACTGGGGAGTAAATTGACTCACTCCGGGGTCACACACAGAAAATCAATGTCAGAGCTAGGATTAGAACTGAAGCACTGGGAAGTAAATTGACTCACTCCAGGGTCACACACAGAAAATCAATGTCAGAGCTAGGATTGGAACTGAAGCACTAGGAAGTAGAGTGACTCACCCCAGGGTCACACACAGAAAATCAATGTCAGAGCTAGGATTGGAACTGAAGCACTGGGGAGTAAATTGACTCACTCCGGGGTCACACACAGAAAATCAATGTCAGAGCTAGGATTTGAACTGAAGCACTAGGAAGTAGAGTGACTCACCCCAGGGTCACACACAGAAAATCAATGTCAGAGCTAGGATTGGAACTGAAGCACTAGGAAGTAGAGTGACTCACCCCAGGGTCACACACAGAAAATCAATGTCAGAGTTAGGATTGGAACTGAAGCACTAGGAAGTAGAGTGACTCACCCCAGGGTCACACACAGAAAATCAATGTCAGAACTAGGATTAGAACTGAAGCACTAGGAAGTAGAGTGACTCACCCCAGGGTCACACACAGAAAATCAATGTCAGAACTAGGATTAGAACTGAAGCACTAGGAAGTAGAGTGACTCACCCCAGGGTCACACACAGAAAATCAATGTCAGAGCTAGGATTAGAACTGAAGCACTGGGAAGTAAATTGACTCACTCCAGGGTCACACACAGAAAATCAATGTCAGAGCTAGGATTGGAACTGAAGCACTAGGAAGTAGAGTGACTCACCCCAGGGTCACACACAGAAAATCAATGTCAGAACTAGGATTAGAACTGAAGCACTAGGAAGTAGAGTGACTCACCCCAGGGTCACACACAGAAAATCAATGTCAGAGCTAGGATTAGAACTGAAGCACTGGGAAGTAAATTGACTCACTCCAGGGTCACACACAGAAAATCAATGTCAGAGCTAGGATTGGAACTGAAGCACTAGGAAGTAGAGTGACTCACCCCAGGGTCACACACAGAAAATCAATGTCAGAGCTAGGATTGGAACTGAAGCACTAGGAAGTAGAGTGACTCACCCCAGGGTCACACACAGAAAATCAATGTCAGAACTAGGATTAGAACTGAAGCACTAGGAAGTAGAGTGACTCACCCCAGGGTCACACACAGAAAATCAATGTCAGAGCTAGGATTAGAACTGAAGCACTGGGAAGTAAATTGACTCACTCCAGGGTCACACACAGAAAATCAATGTCAGAGCTAGGATTGGAACTGAAGCACTAGGAAGTAGAGTGACTCACCCCTGGGTCACACACAGAAAATCAATGTCAGAGCTAGGATTGGAACTGAAGCACTGGGGAGTAAATTGACTCACTCTGGGGTCACACACAGAAAATCAATGTCAGAGCTAGGATTGGAACTGAAGCACTAGGAAGTAGAGTGACTCACCCCAGGGTCACAAGCCGAGCATCCGTGACAGAACCAGGGATTAGAACTGAGGCACAGGGGCAGGCAGCAAGTGTGCATGGCGCAAGGAGAAGGCTAAAAGCTTTTGTTTTTTCATCCTTCTCTTCCCTCCCCCCCCACCCATCCCACACTAGCAGCTTCGCGTGGATTCTCTTCTTTTTCCCCTTTGCAGGAAATTTGCTTTTTCGTCCAAATTGGTGGATACCAAGGGCTGCCGGAGGTGCTGCATAGGTAAGAGGGTACACCATTCAGCTTTACCCCTGTCCCTTGACTCTGACTGCCCCCACCAACAGCTCATCCGTGCTCCTTTTTTCCCTTCCGTCCAGCTCGGAACCCCTACTCTGACGGTACTTTCCTATGTGCTGCCCTGCCCTCTGGCATGGCACTGCTGCAGTGGTACGCACCTTTGCAGAAGTTCATGCTGCTCAAGGTGAGTTTGGGGTGCTCTTTGTTAAGGAAACTGATGTCACCAGCACTCCACGATTTTAGTAATTGTCAGTGGTGGGGTGTTTCCTTCCCCAGCTTTACCCTGTCTCGGTGCCAGTCCCACTGGAACTCTTTGAGCTGTTAGTGGTGGAAGGTGAGGAATACCCCTGGGTGTGCATCGGCGGGACAGCCCGGCCAGGGAGTAAGGTGGAATTTAAAGTGGTGCGTCTGGGGTCCGCTGCCACTGCTGCCAGGCTGGATACAGAGATGAGCTCAGGTAAGAGAAAGGGAGTCTGTGGCATGGCTGGGGGTTAGAAATGAGGCACAGGAAGACCTTGCTTTACTCTGAAATCTCACATACATACAAGTTGGTGGCAAAGCTGAGGATTAGAACTGAGAAATGGCTTTTGCCCAAGTTCATGGAGAAAATCACTTGTAAAGGGGACCTAAGCTCATATTTTAGGAGTTGTTCTAATGTATCCATTAAACGCAGGGCCACACCTACTCTCCACTAGATCCGCTCTTCTTTTGCTCAGCTGGATTTTCTCCCCTCTCCCTCCTTGTGCATTCTTGGATTTGTAATCCCATTTAGCAGTAGAAAAGGGACTACAAGTCATAAGATATTGGAAGCAGGGGATGATCCAGGGCTTTTCTTGTGAAGCTTGGGGGGGGGGGGGCAAGGGGGGAGGCACACTTTGTAAGAAATGAACCTCATTCCTAACCCAGGGTATGTTAGGATTGATCTCAAGTATCTCAGATTTACTGCTAGGGCATAACATCTGTTGTTGTCTTACTTGTAGGTGACACCTCCACCGCTGCAGCCCGGCATGTGATCCAGATGGACAGAGATACAATCCTGGTTTCTTTTGAGCGTGAGTCTATATGCCATGTTCTAGCTGGCTCTGCCCGTGCAGTCAAATGATCAGCACATCCCTGTTTCTCTCGTTCTCTGTAGAATGCGTCAAGCTGGTGGACTTGCAAGGGGTCTCAAAGCAGGGCATGGCCCCCGAGCTCACATTTAACTTCCAGATCGACACTGTTGGTATGACGTGCCCCCTCCCCCCCACAAACCAGCTTCTTGTACTCCTCTCCCTGTGTCCTCCAAGGACTCCCTTCTGTGGGATCTAAACCTGGGTCTTTTTCCTCTGTTTGCAGTGTGCCTTCAGGACAGTGTGTTGGCCTTCTGGAAGCATGGGATGCAGGGCCGCAGCATCGAGGGCAATGAGGTAGGGTTCAGGGCAGTTTGTGCTTGCTACAGGTTAGGAAACAGGACCCTGAACAAAAACCAAGCATCCTGCAACTGCCTTTACAAATCCTTGGGAATTACTGCTCTTTTTTTCTTTTTGAACTGAAGTATTTATTGAGAGAAATTAAAAAAAAAACAAACCTTACAAAGAAGCTAAGTCAACAATTGTAGCATTAATACAGATGAAACCAGCAGGGTTCCCATTTTCTCCCCCTGACATCTGCCCCCACCCCCCCTCTAATCCTCAGCAATAAAAGTCATAAATAAAATAAAAGTCAAAATAAAAGTCACAAAGAATAAACCAAGTATGGATCAATGACACCCTTTCAAAAAAAAATAAATCTAGACACCGGAGTCCCCCAAGGCTCCGCGCTGTCAGAGATACTCTTCAACATTTATCTCCTGCCGATTTGCCACCTCCTATCAAATCTTAACCTGACCCATTTCATATACGCAGATGACTTTCAAATATTAATCCCAATAATCAACTCATTGGAAGAAACCTACAAAAAAACAGCCACCTACCTAAACAAAATAAAGCAACTACTAACCAACTTGAAACGCATACTAAACTTTGATAAGACTGAAATAATCATACTGGATAGAAAGAACAACACTCCTCAACTACCACTACTCAACTTGACAAACCAAAAAGTGGCTATCACTCCAGTCAATCATGCACGCAACCTTGGAGTCATAATTGACAAGGAACTTTCCTTCAAGAACCACATCACAGCTAAAATCAAAAACGGATATCACAAACTCCTAACATTACGTCAATTAAAACCTTTCCTCTCCCCCAACGACTTCAGATCAGTCCTTCCACTACTCATCTTCTCCAACCTGGTCTACTGTAACTCCCTATTTTTCAACTTACTTCTTAATACCATCCGCCCACTACAGATCCTGCAAAACACAACTACAAGAATACTCACTGGATCTAAAAAAACATGAGGAGGAATAGCCTAGTGGTTAGAGCAGTGGACTATGAACCAGGAGACCAGGGTTCAAGTCCCGCTGTCTCTCCTTGTGACCTTGGGCAAGTCACTTTACCCTACATTGCCTCAGGTACAAAAACTTAGATTGTAAGCCCTCTGGGGATAGAGAAATACCTACAGTACCTGAATATAAACCGGTGTGATATCTCAATTGATATGAATATCGGTATATAAAAATAATAAATAAATAAATAAATAAATGATCACATTACTCCTACACTTATAACTCTACACTGGCTCCCAATAAAATTTAGGATCGAATACAAAATACTATCCATACTACATAAAATAATATATGAAAAACAAACATCCATAAAATTGCATGCTCAAAACAGAAACCTCAGATCAGCAAATAAAGGGCTATTAAAGATCCCACCTTCTCGATCTAAACAACTCAAAAGAGAGCAATTTCACTTGGAAGCCCCAAACTCTGGAACACCCTCCCAATCAAACTCAGAATACAAGAAAACTTTAAAACTTTAAAAAAAGAGCTAAAAACGTGGATGTTTACCAAAGCCTACCAACTCACCCACTGACTCTAAAACACCACTCCCCTCCCATAACACTAGGCAAACTGATGGACCCAAGAAATGGAGAAATTACGAACATAAGAACATGCCATACTGTTTCCAACAGTGGCCAATCCAGGCCATAAGAACCTGGCAAGTACCCAAAAACTAAGTCTATTCCATGTAACCATTGCTAATGGCAGTGGCTATTCTCGGGGAGGTAGATCTTTAAAAAATACGCGATCGCGTACTTTTGTTGGCGCACCAGGCGCCAACAAAAGTACGCTGGATTTTATAAGATACGCATGTAGCTGCGCATATCCTATAAAATCTGGGATCGGCGCGTGCAAGGCTGCCGATTTTGGGCAGCCTGTGCGCACCGAGCCGCGCAGCCTGCCTCCGTTCCCTCCGAGGCCGCTCCGAAATCGGAGCGGCCTCGGAGGGAACTTTCTTTTCGCCTGCCCTCCCCTTCCCCTCCCTTCCCCTGCCTAACCCCCCCCCCCTACTTTTATTTCGTGATTTACGCCTACCCAAAGCAGACTTAAATCAACGCGAGCCAGCGGACTGCTGGCGCACCATCATCCAACCTGGGGGCTGGTCCGGAGGCGTGGACCACACCCCCGGGCTGGCGCCATGCCCGCCCCCAAAACGCCACATCCCGCCCCCGAAACGGCGCGTCATTAGGCCCCGCCCCTGACACGCCCCTTTTCGAAAGCCTCAGGACTTACGCGAGTCCCAGGGCTCTGCGCGCGCCGGCGGCCTATGCAAAATAGGTGCGCCGGCGCGGGAGGGCCCTGCATGCGTAAATCCGGCCGGATTTACGCGCGCTGGGGTTTTAAAATCCGCCCCACTGGGGCGGATTTTAAATACTTGCGTGATCGCGTAGTTTTGTTCGCGCACCAGGCGTATCTTATAAAATCCGGGGTCGGCGCGCGCAAGGGGGTGCACATTTGTGCAACCTGCGTGCGCCGAGCCCAGTGCGGCCTGCCTGCCTGGCCGATTTCGGAGCGGCCTCGGACGGAACTTTTCATTGCCCTCCCCCCACCTTCCCCTCCCTTCCCCTACCTAACCCACCCTCCCCCGGCCCTATCTAAACCCCCCCTACCTTTGCGCGCATCGGCCGGCAGCCCCGCTCCGTCCTCCGGTCCCGGGGGCTGGTCCAGAGGCCTCGACCACGCCCCCGGGCCGGCGCCACGCCCCCGGGCCCGCCCCCAAAACGCCGCGGCACGCCCCCGAAACGCCGCATCGTTTCGGGAACGCCCCCGGACATGCCCTCTCCCTCCCCTTTTCGAAAGCCCTGGGACTTATGCGCGCCGGCGGCCTATGCAAAATAGGCTGATGTATGAGAAGCCATTTTAAGTCTGTCAGCGTAAGGGTGATATGTTGACAAGTTTTTACCCCAGAGGTGAAACCCCCCCAAATATTTTTACTAGGGTTCTTGGTACCTGAGGATCTTGTAAATTTGCAATCCTTGATTTCCCACTGTGAATTAGTTGCTTGGTAGAAGAAGCCACATCCACCAATGCTGGCTTATGTTTGTCAAAAACTCAGACGCTTTATTGTTTGGGGTGATTGATTGCAGTTAAATTTGACTATTGAAAATGTTGAAAGAATATGGAAATCTTATGAGACTTGGTTAAAAATTCATATGTAAGACCTTGTATTCCAACTTTGACCTAGTCCTTTATGTGTGGATGTTCATAATATAAGGTAGGTAGAAGGGGTGGGGATTAAAAGAGAAATTTTCATTTATGGCTCAGATATATTGGTACACTGAGCTGTTTGTTGAACTTGTATATATGATTTTTGTTGCATCTGTTCAGTGTGAATCTATTTGACTTAATAAAAATTTTGAATTAAAAAAACTCAATGCATAAGTGAAAATTGTAAGGTTTGGAAAAGAGCAATCCCTGATTTTTGAATATAAAGATCACTAGACATCTATCAGGCCCAGGTCCTCTATCATTCATTTCAAGCAACCACTATGTTTACTAAAGAAGCCTTCCCTTGACTCAGACGTATCTAAGGTAGGATTTTACAGTAAGGTTAAAATCTCACCCAGTAATAAGGGGGCCTTTTTGAAAGGCCACTAGCTCCAAAGATGTCCGGTAAAAAAAAAATTCACTTTTTTTTTAGCATTTGGTAAATATAGATGCTATACTTTTGCAAGTATATATCGAATCTTTAACTGCATAAAAAGAAATCTCCCTTCCTTATCTCTTTGTATGGCCTCCATCTCAACCTGTAGGTCCTTGATAAATAGAATAGCCACTTTGGCACTACTAACTTTGGAATTAGATACACAAAATATAAGTGGATATCTAGTGCACTTAAGCAATCTTTTGTCACTCCTCCGCAAATATTTGTCTTGTAAAATAGGATCTAAGCCTATAATTTAAGAGGCCTCCTTATGTAGTAGTTGCCTCTTCAGTGGAGAGTTTATTCTCTTATGTTTAGACATGCCATCCTAAAAGAATGGTAGCTGAGTTATCATAGAGCGTCAAATATGTCATTATGCATCACTTTTCCATCTTTACAGAGAGGAATGAAAAAAAATAATCAGCTTCTATCATAACATATAGGGGTAGATTTTAAGAAATTGCACACGGGCGTCATGTGCGCGCGCTACCCGGTGCGCACACATGGATGCCAATTTTATAACATGCGCAGGTGCGCGCATGTTATAAAATCGGGGGTCGGCGTGCGCAAGGGGGTGCACAATTGTGCACCCTGCGTGCACCGACGCCGGCGGCCTTCACCCATTCCCTCCCAGGCTGCTCCAATTTCGGAACGGCCTGGAAGGGAACTTCCTAACCCCCTAACCTAACCTCCCTTCCCCAACCCTCCTGCCCCCTAGCCCTATCCTAAACCTCCCCACCCCGACCTTTATCTTATCTCTTGCCCATGCCAGCAGCCTGCCAGAACGCAATCCTCCAACACAGCGGCAAATGGCCGCTGTGCCGGAGGCCTCTGGCCCCACCTCGCCTCTTTTTCGAAGCCCTGGGACTTAGACGCGTCCCGGGGCTCTACGCGAGTCGCCAGGCCTTTGTAAAATAGGCCCGGTGTGCGCGTAGGGCTTTTAAAATCTGGCCCATATTGTATATCATTAGAAGAATGTGGTTTCTAAGCCAAATTAGAACAACCTTCCAAACCCCGCTCCCTCCCAACAATCACCCCCACAATCTCAACCGCATTCCTGCATAATACCAGTCCTTGCAGGAAATAGAGCCAAGAGGATTAACTTCACCTCCTGGGTGACTAATGTAAAAGTAACCCAATCTCAAAATGTCAAAAAAAATTATCAAGATATAATAATCAGGTGAAAAAAAGAAAAAATCAAGACATTCTTAATATTAGAAAAATTCTGTGTATCGCGATCATCGCTCTTAAAGTCAGAGTGATCCAGCGTAGAGTTTACTGCGATCAACCCTTCAGGTTTGCAGAGCTCAGGGTATTCCTCTTCAATCGTTTACCTCCCTTTGGGACATACTGCCATCTATAAAAATCAAGATTTTTAGCTACAGCTAATGGTTTTTAGACCTGATCTCTTTAGAGCTTTTCATGCCACCTCCGCAGTTTTAATATGAGAAGTGCTTCCAGTGGCTGTAAACTGCAACCCAAACAGGAATAGTTGCTTGTATCTTACATTCTCTCTGCTAAGGAACCCTTTCACTTCCTTAAGGCCTCGTCTTTTTTAAGGTAATTGGTGAAATATCATTAAAAATTTCAATCTTGAAGCCATCCTACATGACATTGCTTAATCCTCTGGATTTAACTAGAATCTTTTCTTTAACAACAAAATCGTGGAAATAGGAAAGGCAAGATTCCTCTTTGAGGGCCAAGTGTTGTGTGCTTGTTCAATTTTAATGAACACTTGTTCTCCCGACCGCTCTTTGTTCTGGAGAAATGTTTGGCAGATTTTCACAACTACTTTTTTTTTTTTACAATTGCTGTACTGTACTCTGGGACTCCTTTTATTGTCAGGTTATGCCGCCTAGAGCGGTTCCTCAAATCTTCTAATTTCTCCCACATATCTCCTTTACCAATTGATGAGTTAATTCTTGTAGTAGATTATCAATAGCTTCAGCCTGCTCCTCAGTTGCCTTTTCTGTGTTATTGCCAATTTTCATAATGTCCTGTTTAATGTTAGAAACAGTCTCCATGATTTCTTCTTTCACTCCAGCAATAGCTGAGCGCAGTTCTTTAAACCAAGGACGGATTTCATTTTGCAAAGCTTTTTCCCTCAAGAATGCGTTTCTTATCCCACGCGCTATCACACTCAGACTCTGTGCAGGCATCAGCAGCTCCAACGGCCATTTTTCATTTCTTTACCCTGATCACAATCCTACATCAGCCTGCTGCAACTCCTTCAAATTGTGTTTTCCTCCTAAAAGCCATGTGGTTCAAGGTAGGAAATTGTCACAATCTAAGATCCTCAAGTATGCTAAATTTTCTTCAGATCATTCTTGCTTTTATTGAGCATCCCAGCAAAGCTCTCTATTCAGGCAGCCACTACATTTGGTGAAATCACTTCTCCTTCCAGGACAGGCTCGTAATATATCATTTCTTGGTTTGGTTCCCAGTTTTATTTTTGTTTAAAAATTCAGTAATAAAAAGCAAGGCACCAGGCTAGGAGTGGTGGAGTTTGTGGCCACCAGGAGACCTTAGATGTGTTCCTTGGATATTTTATTGCTTACATCTTTAAAGAACTTGCAAACTGAGGCAGGGATCCAGTGCCACATTGCCAACTGGCTGGTGGTGATATCAATGGATGGAGCCACTCCTGGTTTTCATAAAACAGCTTCAGTGCATTCTGGAACTTGTAGTCTAGGGTTTTTAAACAAGGCAAAGGATTATGTCACAAATTACAATGGAAGAGGCAGGGTTGATATTGAAAGAAAACCAGGGCTGGAGCAGGAAGCCCATATATACTCAACTGCCCGGTCAGAAATGTAGATTTCTATGGAGAAGGCAGACCAGGGCGATGAAGAGTGGATAGAAAAACTACCAAAAGCCTGCACTTCAGTAGATTGGTAAGTTCAAACAAAGAAGCCAGCATGCTGGCCCCTTCCACTCCTCCTCATTCTTCACTTTCCATTTTGCAGGTGACGCAGGAAGTCATTGATGAATCTAGGGTGTTTCGGGTCCTGGGATCGAACAGGTGAGAGGTGGCCTCTGCTGGCCATGGTCATATCCTTGAGATGGGGATGTGGCCAGGGCAAGTAGTACTGTACTGAAAGAATGATGTGGCTGTTAGAATCTTGCATTGGTAGCTGCACTTGGACACAGAGAGAGTTAGTGGCCAGCTGAAGGTCACACATAGTGAGTGGGATCAGAACTACACCTTATGCTTCTCCAATCACTGCTTCAGGGATTAGCCAAGAAAGAAAACTTTTTATTTGCTAAAATACTTTGGCAGAAGGTTCTGGCTAATGCTGTCATTCTGTGATAGGGTTACTAACAAGCTCCAGATTCTCAAGAATAGGCTGAGCCCAGTGATTTTGCTCCAGTGCAACTATAAACTTATAGTTCCGATTTCTCTCAGAAAGGTGAGAAACTACACGTCCCAGCATGCAATGGGAGTAGAACCAAGGCTTGCTCAGATTGTCCCTGGTAGGAAGGGACCTTTTACATATATGCCTGGGAGAGGAATTAGATGACTGACATGCCTGATTCTGTGATCCTCTGTAGCTGGAGATTTGTTGGGGAGGGAGGAGAGTGTAGGAGTAATATGAATAAAAATGTTCATGCTCCATTCTCCATCCTGACCTAATGCTGAACTTTGACAACCTCTTCCTCCTCCTCCTCCCCCTCTATTCATGCAGAGACGTCATCTTGGAGAGTAGACCAACAGAAAGTCCTGAGGCACACAGCAATCTGTACATTCTCACAGGCCATGAAAGCAGCTATTGAAGAAAATGTGTTTCAAGTATGAGAATCTGGCCTTAGTCAGCCCCTCTTTCTGTCCTCCCATGCTGTATTTGAAAGATTGGCATCTTGCCTCAAGGGGACAGTACATGGCAGCAGATCTCCTGCTGCTAAACTGAGAAGCTAATACATGCACCAGCAGTGAGAGAAACCCCTCACTACCTCCAATCAGAAAAGAATAAGAGAGGGGATGCTGACCGCCAAGACTCACCACCAGCCATGACATATACCTGAGACTTGTGTTCTGGAAGATTCTGAGATGCCTTCCCCCACCACTGCTGCAGCCTTGGCCTGAGACTCATCCAGCTATACTAAACATCTCCAGTTCATGCCTTTAGCTTTTTTGTACTTTCATAGATTTGTTTTAATTGTCATATACACATGTTTAACACATCTGTAGCCCATCCACTTGGACAGCATAGTACTTCCCCACCATCTTTACCCGGTTCCCATATAGTCTATGACATCTGCCACGTGGTTTAGCCTGTGAACAAATTTGTTCATTCATCTTCAGGAACTGACTGTGTAGAGTGAGAGAGAGAGAGAGAGAGTGTATATGTGGGATGGGGGGAGGGGGGCATGAATCTGCACTGTTTTGCATTTTGTTTGAGAATACAGAAAAATAGTGCTTAAGCTATGTTGACTGTGGTGATGGGTGTGTGGTTCTGCAGTAGCGTGCACCCCATTTGCAACAATCATAATGATATAATTACCGGACTGAAGAGTGTTTAAGGAAAGACAGCTAAGCAGTTGCTTGGGCACATGATTTGAGCTGCTGATAGATTAATATGACTGTCCGGCAGTCAACTTTGATTAGAGCAGTCCACTGGGTTGGTCAGGATAGTGAAATGAGCAAGTCAGTTGCTGAATAGTTGGTGGATTAGTTGATTTGGTAATAGTCAAAATAATTGAGTAATGATACTTGATGGGTTAGGGTTAGTGGAAGAAAGATTGGTAAGACTGGGTACATGGGTGGCTGCTAGGGGTTAGCAAGATGAGGATTAGGATTAGGTACATGAATGACTGTAGAGCTGGTGGGATGGATGAGTAGTAGGGTTAATTGAATGGCTGACAAATAACAGGTGGGTAGAGCTAACTGGTTAACCTATGTGTGGCATGACTACTATCCCTCTCCACCAGTCATGGTGCTGGCATCCAGCCCAAGAGTGTCTTTGCCTACTGGGAATAAAATTAAACAGCAAAGATGTTACTATTATTGATATTTTCATAGGATTGTTAGTTTTATTTTTGGGAGAGAGGGAATTTAATGTAAAGATATTTCTAATGTAAAAATAAAATAAATCTCAAACTATGGTATTTAAAGAAAATTGTTTATATGTAAATAAAACATATAAAGTTTAGCTGTTGTATTTCTTGACTGCTAACTTTAGTTTTAAGATCATAAGATTTGCCATATTTGATTAGACCAAAGGTCCATCAATCCCAGTATCCTATTTCTAGCTATGGCCAATCCAGGTCACAAGTACCTGGCAGGATCCCAAAAGTTTGCTAAATTTCCCCAAGTTCATCTTAATAATGGTTTATGGGCTTTTCTTCCAGGAGCTTGTCCAAACATTTTTTAAATCCATCTACACTAACAGCTTTTACCACATATTCTGGCAATGAATTCCACTGCTTAATTATGCAGTAATAAATATTTTCTCCTATTTGTTTTAAACATACTACCTAGTCACTTAATTGCATGTTCCCCTAGTCTTTGTACTTTTTAAAAGAGTTAACGGGTGGGGGGGTCACGTCAATCACTGCCTTAGAGTATCCGCTCTTCTTCAGGCGAGTCCTCTCAATGGCCAGACCGTAAGAGAGAATCGAGTTGGGTCTTCGTGGAGGATCGGTCCTTGCCGAAGAAGGTCCCTGTGTGGAGGTAGGCACAGAGGGTTCCCTGCAAGAAATCTTCGCATGTCTGCGTACCATGGTCTTCTTGACCAGTCCGGGGCCACTAGAAGTACTAGCCTCCTATGGTGTTCTATCTTGCGGATGATCCCGCCCAGTAGTGGCCA
This sequence comes from Rhinatrema bivittatum, assembly GCF_901001135.1. Taxonomy (NCBI): domain Eukaryota; kingdom Metazoa; phylum Chordata; class Amphibia; order Gymnophiona; family Rhinatrematidae; genus Rhinatrema; species Rhinatrema bivittatum. Next base: position 142,845,876 of record NC_042622.1, read on the forward strand.
TGGGGGGAAAGGCGTACAGCAGGACTTCTTGTGGCCAGGTCTGGATGAGGGCATCAATTCCCCGGGATTGCGGTTCTCGTCTGCGGCTGAAGAACTTGGGAACTTGGGCGTTGGACCGGGTTACCAGGAGATCCATGGCTGGGGTTCCCCAGCGGTTTACTATCAACTGGAAGGCTGTGGTTGACAGCATCCATTCCCCTGGGTCTAGGCTCTCTTTGCTAAGGTAGTCCGCAGTGATGTTGTCTTTACCCATGATCTGGGCGAATGAGATCCCTTGCAGGTTTGCTTCTGCCCACGCCAATAGGGGATCTATTTCCAGGGACACCTGTTGGCTTCTGGTTCCTCCCTGGCGGTTGATGTAGGCAACTGTTGTGGCGTTGTCCGACTTGACTCGGAGAGATTCGCCCCAGAGTTTGTAACTGAATTGCAGGCAGGCTAGTCTGACTGCTCGGGTTTCAGTTGGTTTATGTTCCATCCCGACTCTTTCTTGTCCAATTGCCCCTGGGCCGTCAGTTCCTGGCAGTGGGCTCCCCACCCTCGCAAGCTCGCAACCGTGGTGAGCAGGATCCAGGTCGGTGGGGATAGTCTTACCCCTTGCTCATATGGTCTTCCTGTAGCCACCATTGGAACTGGGTCCAAACCTCTGTTGGTAGCTGGAGGCGAATGGAGTAGTTCTGGGACATCGGGTTCCATCATGACAGTACAGAACGTTGTAGTGGGTGCATGTGGGCCCTTGCCCATGGAACGACTTCTAGGGTTGATGTCATGAGACCGAGGACTTGAAGGTAGTCCCATACCTCGGGGTGAGCATAGTTCAACAGTTTTTGCAACTGGTCCATCAGTTTCCTTCTCCTTGTGGGGGGTGGGGGGGGGGGAGAACGACCTTGTCTTGCTTGGTGTCAAACCAGACTCCCAGGTACTTCAGTGACTGGGAGGGCTGCAGACAGCTCTTGGCTGTGTTGACGACCCACCCGAGATTCTGCAGTAGATTCTTGACTCTGATGGTCACCTGGTAACTTTCCTCTACAGATTTTGCCCTGATCAGCCAATCATCCAGATATGGATGTATAAGGATTCCTTCTTTCCTCAGTGTCGCCGCCACTACCATCATGATTTTGGTGAACGTCCGAGGAGCGGTAGCTAGTCCAAAGGGTAGCGCCCGGAACTGGTAATGATGGTCCAGTATCGCGAAGTGTAGGAAGCGCTGATGGTCGTGGTGGACCGGGATGTAGAGATAGGCTTTGGATTGATCCAGTGAAGTCAGGAATTTTCCCGGTTGTACTGCCCTTATGGCTAAGCATAGGGTTTCCATGCGGAAGTGCGGTACCTTCAAGTAGCAATTGACGGTCTTGAGGTCCAGGATGGGCCTGAACGTTCCCTCCTTCTTGGGGACGATAAAATAGATGGAATAGTGACCAGTATTTTGTTGGTGCATGGGCACCAAAGGTTATCGCCTTTAGGCCGAGTAGTTTTGTCAGTGTGGTTTCCACTGCCATCCTCTTGGAGAGGGTGTGGCACGGTGATCTCACAAATTTGTTTGGAGGGATGCTGTGGAAGTCCAGAAAGTATCCTTCTCGAATGATGGTAAGGACCCAATTGTCCGACATTATCTCGACTCATCTTTGGTAGAAGAGGGTAAGTCTGCCCCCTATGGCTTCATCCTGTGGATGGGTCTGTAGATTCTCATTGTGGGGTGCGGCTGGGGCCTGTACCTGAGCCAGCTCCCCTCTTGTTGTGTCTGTTCCAAAAGGACTGGGCTCTTCTTGCGAGCCGAGGTGATTGGTATGTGTTTTTGTATGGTCTAAAACACTGTACTCCTCTGTCCTTGATTCTTCGGAGAGAGGAGCGCTGGTTTCTTTTGTTCCTGTCCTCCAGTAACCGAGGTACTGGGGATTCACCCCATTTGTTGGCTAACTTCTCCAGTTCGTTTCTGTACAGGAGGGATCCTTTAAAAGGTATTTTCTTGAGCTTCATCTTGGAGGTTGTGTCGGCTGACCAATTTCGAAGCCATAGTTGCCTTCTGGCTGCCACTATGGAAGAGACGCCCCTGGCTGAGGTGCGTACCAGGTCAGAGGTCGCATCCGTGAGGAAAGATATCACCAGTTCTAATGTTTCGGCGGAGGTGGTTGAGTCCCTGGAGAGAAGCAAGCAGGCACGTGTCACAACTGCGCAGGAGGAAGCGATCTGTAGGGTCATTGCTGCAACATCAAAAGACTGTTTAAGGATGGATTCCTGACGTCTGTCCTGGGCATCCATGAGTGCACCTCCTCCTGCGACTGGAATGGTGGTGCGATTTGAGATAGCGCAGACCATGGCGTCCACTTTTGGGAACCGTAGGAGTTCTTTGGCCGTGGGTTCCAGGGGGTATAGGGCTTCTAGGGCCCGTCCTCCTTTGAAGCTGGCCTCCGGGGCATTCCATTCCAGGTCAATCAGTTGTTGTACAGCCTGCAGCATTGGGAAATAGCATGAGGCCTGACGGAGACCGACCAAAATTGGGTTTGTCTTTGGCTCCGCTGTGGTACTTGTGCCTGGAATGGCCAGCGTCTTCAGGGTCAGAGACACGAGATCTGGTAACTCGTCTTTGGAGAAGAATTGCATCATGGTTCAGTATGGTTCCATCCCTGGAGGGATTTCCCCTTCCTCCAGGGAGTCAGACTCTTCCCCCCAGTTGTCAGTGTCCTCTAGGAGGAGGCTTTTGCCTGGATGGGGCACGTCTCGGGAGGTCAGAGAGGTGCTTGGAAGGTCTAGCACTTCTGGTGGAGACTGGGGCTGTGTCGCAGGAGGTACCGATTGCGCCTGGACAAAGGTTTGCAGCCCTTTGAAGAATTCCACCCAGGAAAAAGTCCCTGGGTCCATATTGAATCCAGTGGAGGCCTCCGAAGTGCCCATCTCAGTAGGGGCCGAGTCGGAGATACAGAGGTCCGGGGTACTATCATTGGTGGAGCCGGATCCCTCTACTGGCTGAGGGGGGCCTTGCTTCGGTTCCCCCTGAGTTTCTTTGCACTGCAGGCATAGGACAGAGGCCACTTCGGGTTGCGCAGCTTTCAGGTGGCAGGCTGGGCAGAGGACTTGTCCCTTGGCTTTCTTGGCCGGTGGTGCCATGATTTGTGCGCGTGGAGTGGCTCAAAATTCATCTGTGCGCGTAGGTGCGCGTGCCGGGAGACTTAGTTGTGTGCTCTGGGTGCGCCGACGATGTGCGTGCAGGATGCGGAAGATGTGCGTGCAGACCGCTATTTGTGCGCTTGACAGGGATGCACGTGCTGCTGTGCGCACAGGCCTATCTGTGCGCCTGGCACCATTGTGCATGTCGCTGTGCGCCCATCACCATTGTGTGCATCGCTGTACGCACGGCACAGATGCATTCATCACTGTGCGAACAAGTCGTTTATGCACCGGGCTCGCCGCTATGTGCCCGGCTCGGTTGTGTGGACAATACAGCAATCAAGGGGGGAAATGGCGCGATGACCACGAGGACAAGATGGCGACCTCCCCGGAGGGTCTCCACGTGTGAGGACCCTCGCACTGGATCGGGGGTAAGCCCGGACGGGGCTGCTCAACCCGATTTAACAGACGTCGGAAGGACGATCTGTCCGGCTAACCGAGCCTCGGAGACCTTAAGAAAGTTTTCTAGCTTACCTTGTCTCGGCCCTTCTCGGTTTTGTGCCAGGTGGTCTCCAGCTGCGGGGGGAAGAGGGAAAATACCTTCACCACCACGCTAGGTATTGCACCCACTGCCTCTCAGCCACTCTGGGGGCTAAGTCCACGCCGGGAACTGGCTACCGGACCGAGACTTACCTCTGAGGGATCTTGGAAATCTCCTCAGGAATTCTCAACTGGGGAAGGGATCCTTAGGTATCACCGCAGGAGAGTGGGGCTAGTCTTGTAGAGGGAAGATTTCTTTCTTCTTTGATTTGGATTTTCTAACACTGTGTAAGTGTGTGTAGTGTCCCTTCTGCTTAGGAGACAGAGAAATAATGAAGAGCTAAGCTTCCTGCATGGGTATATGTAAGCTGATGTCAGCTTGAAATATGACTCCGTCTCCCATCTGTTATCAGGAGTACACCATACCCATTGATCCTCAGTCCATCTGCTACACGCTAGGAAAACTAAGATCTGCAACAGAGTGGACACGCGGGAAGGAGTAGATAGAATGAGACATGATTTAAGGAAGCTTGACCGATGGTTGAAGATATGACAGCTTGGATTCAATGCCAAGAAGTGCAGAATCATGCATCTGGGGCATGGTAATCCAAAAGAGCTGTATGTGATGGGTGGTGAAGGGCTGCTTGACAGAGCAAGAAAGGGACCTTGAGGTGATAGTGTCTAGCGATCTGAAAACGGTGAAGCAATGTGACAAGGCGATAGCTAAAGCCAGAAGAATGCTGGGCTGTGTAGAGAGAGGAATAACCAGTAAGAAAAAGGAGGTGATAATGCCCTTGTACAAGTCCTTGGTGAGGCCGCACCTGGAGTATTGTGTTCAGTTCTGGAAACAGTATCTCAAAAGGGACAGAGGCGGTTCAGAGAAGGGCAACAAAAATGGTGGTGGATCTACATCAAATGACTTATGAGGAGAGGTTGAAGGTCTTAAATATACATACTCTGGAGGAAAGGAGGTGCAGGGGAGATATAATACAGACCTTCAGATACCTGAAAGGTTTTAATGATGCAAAATCAACAGCTTTCTCTGTTTGAAAGAAATTAGTAGAACTACAGGGGTCATGAAATGAAACTCCAGGGAGGAAGACTCAGAACCAACATCAGGAAATATTTCTTCACCGAGAGGGTGGTGAATGCCTGGAATACCCTTCCGGAGGAGGTAGTTAAGACAAAAATGGTGAAAGATTTCAAAGGGGCGTGGGATAAACACTGTGGATTCCTAAAGACTAAAGAATAGAAATGAAGAAAAAAGTGCATGGGGGTAACTTGCTGGTGAGGCGGTTACTACCCTTAACCAATAAGCCTTCATACTGTTGATACAACTCCAATATTGCTCTCTGCTCTCATGGTAAGGGGAAAAGAAAAAAAAAGGGAATCAGATACAGAGAGCAACCAAGGACACTAAATTTTAAGATCTGGGAAAACAAATAAGCATGGGGTAACTTGCTGATTTGGCTGTTACTACCTTAACTAATAAGCCTGATACCTTTGAAGTTATCATAAGCTTGCTGGGCAGACTGGATGGACCATTTTGTCCTTTTCTGTCATCATTTTTATGTTTCTATGTTATATCTTCCTCTGCACCTCCTCTCTTCCAGGGTTTATATATTCAGATCCTTCAGCCTCTCCTCATAAGGCTTCTGATACTGATCCCACACCATTTCTGGTCGCCCTTCTCTGAACCATCTCCATCCTATCTCTATCCTTTTTGAGATAAGGGCTCCAGAACTGAAAACAATAGTCCTCACCAAAGAGCTGTACAAGGACATCATCACCTCCTTTTTCTTACTGGTTACTCCTCTCTCTATGCAGCCCAGCATTCTTCTGGCTTTAGCTATCGCTTTGTTGCATTTCTTCTAGCTTGGTCCAATTTAAAAGCTAGAGACATGGGTAGCTCTGTAGGTGGGTCCCGGAGAGGAGGAATAAGAGTTTGAGCCCAGGTAGGAACAGACAGGCCTTAAGTCTCCAGGAGAAACAGCTCCTCTCCTGTACGAATATGAAGGTTGAAGGTAAATGCTGAGATATGAATACTGGAGATAAATACTGATTGTGAATCTGGCTGAAGGTAAGCCATTGAAGCTGGTTAATGTGTTTATGGGAAATAAGGTTTATGTAAGAAGTGTCAGGGTCCAGCCTGTCTATCCTCTGGGAAGTTATAGACTGCCTCTACCTTCTTCCATGGTCATAAGCGAAGTACAGGCATTAGACATTTACACCTCTTATATGCAAATATTCCTCAGACTTCAATCTAAATTCTTTCCTAAAATAGTTTCAGAATTCAATTTAAATCAAGAAATAGCACTTCCAGCCTTTTTCCCAGAACCACATGTGTCTATAAATGAACAGATCTTGCACACCCTGGATTGTAGAACACATTTATGAACTATTTAAACAGAACAAAAACATTTAGAAATTCATCACAGCTTTTAATTTTGTATGAAAAGGATCAACAGCGAACATGCAAACCTTATCAAAATGGTTTATACAATGCATTTCTTACTGCTATGCAGCCCAGAAAATAGAAATACCACACAAAATAAAACCGCATCAAGTATGATCCATGAGTGCATCAATGGCATATCACAACTTGGTTTCACTCCAGGATATCATAGTCAACTGTCCATATGTTTATGCAGCATTACTGTCTAGATCAGTGGTTCTCAACCTTTTTTTGGCCAGGACACACCTGACAGATGGTTCTTACATGTGTGACACACTGAACATGTGACCATCACGGGGCCAAATGTAAACATGCACTCTGCATCCACAGGAATCCCCTCAACCCCCAGCAATGAGTGCAGAGCAGATCTAGGGCATTACTCTGTACAACTCACCATACAAAAAAGATATTCTGGTTCTGATGACATCCCAGTAAAAGCAAAAGAAACTCCTTTTATTACCAGGCAAAATAGCCTTCCTTATGAAAAGACGGTAATTTACCGCTAATGCATATCCTATTGAGAAAACACAACAAATAAGATTGATACAAATGCCTACATGCTAGTAAAATACCTCACCTCAGTCACACACCCTTCACCAAGTACAGAAAAACCACAAATTATAAATATGGAGACGGAAACTGGAATGGAAAACCAAAAAAGCCACTCTGCATGCAGTGCGAACCTGGAGAAATGGAAAGAGAAATATAGCACCTAACAGACTCTCGGGATTTGCAATAATGCACACAAACTAACCCGCACAAAGTTACACCTGTATTATGGAACACACTCAAACAATAACAATCCTATCTAAGAAATACAACTATTAAACCAGGCCCTAAACACTAATACATTTCCTATTGGGAAAACAGAATAAGCCAAGCTGCTATAGAGCCCCACACAGAAATAATTGTAAAGCTATACTAAAAATGTTACAAAACAGCTGCTGAATAGAATAATATCCAACAATTAAAAATTCATAAAATTATTAAAACATGTCCAAATATCAATAAAATATTTCAAAACAGCAGACATCGCATAATATCCAATAATTAAAATGGCAGTCAATCACGAAAAATAAATTTAAAAAGCCACCTTTACTTACCCTCTCCAGCAACTCTCCTACTCCTTTTCCTTCCAGGCCAATAGCACTCACCAGAAGCAGCAAGAGCTGCTGAAGCTCTGTCCTCACAGTTCTCTTCCTTAGCGCCCACAACCAGTCACTCACACACACACATCCCCCCAATTAGACCCCAAGACCAGTCTCGGTCTCTCTCACACCAGTCATCTTCCTGACCAGTCTCTCTCTCTCACACACAGAAACACATCACCTCCCTGATCAGTCTCTCTCTCAATCACATTCATAGTCTCTTATATACAAGCTCTCAATCACACACAAATGCTCTCGCACCCATTCACACCAGATCTTACCCAGGCTTCCATTCACACCCACACACACAAGCTCCCATTCACACCAGCTCTCACCCAGGCTTCCATTCACACCCACACACACAAGCTCTCACTCAGGCTTCCATTCACACCCACACAAGCTCTCACCCAAGCACCCATTCACACCAGCTCTCACCAGGCTTCCATTCACACAAGCTGTCACCCAAGCACCCATTCACAACAGTTCTCACCCTGGCACCCATTCACACCCACACACACACACAAGCTCTCACCCAGGCACCCACAAACACAAGCTCTCACCCATGCATTCATTCATACCCACACACACAAGCGCTCACCCATGCATCCATTCACACCGACAGACACAAGCTCTCACCCAAGCACCCATTCACACCAGCTCTCACCCATGCATCCATTCACACCCACAGACACAAGCTCTCACCCAGGCTTCCATTCACACCCACACAAGCTCTCACCCAAGCACCCATTCACACCAGCTCTCACCCAGGCTTCCATTCACACAAGCTGTCACCCAAGCACCCATTCACACCAGCTCTCACCCTGGCACCCATTCACACCCACACACACACACAAGCTCTCACCCATGCATCCATTCACACCCACACACACAAGCTCTCACCCATGTATCCATTCACACCGACAGACACAAGCTCTCACCCATGTATCCATTCACACCGACAGACACAAGCTCTCACTCAGGCACCCATTCACACCGACAGACACAAGTCTCACCCAGGCACTCAATCACACACACACCAGCTCTCACCAGAAACTTATTCTTCCTTCATTGCAGGGATGGGCTCCAATTCTGCCGCGGCTTTACTCCAGTGGGCCTTCTTTTTTCATCACCGCAGGAATGGGCTCCCGTGGTGGCCTCGGTTGGGGTCATTTCCTCTTTGCCGCCATGGGGATGGGCTCCCATGGTGGCCTCAGCTGGGGTTGGGTTTCCTTTTCGCCGCCACAGGCTGTGGTGGCCTTGCTTGGTCGGGGTCGGGTTTCCTCTTCACCGCCATGGGAATGGGCTCCCGTGGCAGCCTTGCTTCATCAGAGTCGGGTTTTCCTCTTCACCGCCACGGGAATGGGCTCTCGTGGCGGCCTTGTTTCGTCGGAGTTCAACACTTCTATTCCTCCCACCCCACGCTTTATGATGCCTGCCTCACTGGCCAATCAAAGGCTTCCTCCCTTCTTCCTACTCCCACTGGCAGGCAGAATGAAGGAGGCTTCCCACTGGGCAGTGGGGGTAGGAAGAAAGGAGGCTTCCAATTGACCCGTGGGGATGGAAAAAGGAAGAAGGAAAGTACAATGGGGCAATGGGACATCGGGAGATGTGACACACCTGCTGGTGTGTCGCGACACACCGGTTGAGAAGCGCTGGTCTAGATAAAGACTCATGTAAAGAGAGTCAATTTGGACAAGCAGTACTGAAAAACATTCTTACATAACTAAAGTAAACTTCCCGCACTAGGTACAATGGGTTGCTAAGAAATCTGAATCACAAACCTCTTCCAATGGAACTCTCAGATGGGAAGTCCCATCTTGTGTCGCTGTTTGAGATGCTTGTCCATGGAGAAAACAAAGTTGCCTACCTGTACCATTTTTTTGGTGGATTAGCAGAACAAGCAATCACATAATCCTGCACTCTTCTCCAGGAAGTTTACCAAGCTTGGAAAGAAACTGACGAGACTTATGTGTGGAGATGCTAGTGCGGGAAGACCCGCATATGCTCAGAAACGAAGACTTGAACTTTCTCATCTTGGAGAGACAAATCAAGCAATTCAGTGCAGTTGGATGCTGTCACCCATCTTGGGTGGCTGTTTGTTCTGCTGTCTACGGAGAAACCTGCTACAGGTAAGCAGCTTTGCTTTTTCATTCAATGCAAAATTAAGCTAACCCTTGAGGTAGACAACAAGAAATGGATCTACTCTTTGGGTTCTATTGGATTTTGCCAACCTGCCAACAGGTTAAGAACATAAGAAACTGCCATACTGGGTCAGACCAAGGGTTCAACGAGCCCAGCCTCCTGTTTCCAACAGTGGCCAATCCAGGCTAAAGTACCAAAAACTACTGATGCTAGTAATACCGTAGCAGTGGCTAGTTTCTAAGTCAACTTGATTAATAGCAGGTGATGGATTTCTCTTCCAAGAACTTATCCAAACCTTTTTTAACCCCAGCTACACTAACCACATCCCCTGGCAACAAATTCCAAAGTTTAATTGTGCGTTGAGTGAAAAAGAATTTTCTATGATTAGTTTTAAATGTGCTACATGCTAACTTCATGGAGTGCCCCCTAATCCTTCTATTATCCGAAAGAGTAAATAACCGATTCACATTTACCTGTTCTAGATCTCTCATGATTTTAAAGACCTCTATCATATCCCCCCCCCCAGCTGTCTCTTCTCCAAGTTGAACAGCCCTAACCTCTTTAGTCTTTCCTCATTGGGGAGCAATTCTATCCCCTTTACCATTTTGATCGCCCTTCTCTGTACCTTCTCCATCGCAACCACATCTTTCCTGAGATGTGGCAGCCAGAATTGTACACAGTATTTAAGGTGCGGTCTCACCATGGAGTGATACAGAGGTATTATGACATCCTCTTGTTTTATTCACCATTCCCTTCCTAATAATTCCTAATATTGTTTGCTTTTTTGACTGCCACAGCACACTGAGCTGACAATTTAAAAGTATTATCCACTATGAGGCCTAGATCCCTTTCCTGGGTGGTAACTCCTAATATGGAATCTAATATCGTGTAACTAAAGCATGGGTTATTTTTCCCTATATGCATCACCTTGCACATCCCCATTAAATTTCATCTGCCATTTGGATGCCCAATTTTCCAGTCTCACGAGGTCCTCCTGCAATTTATCACTATCCGCTTGTGATTTAACTACTCTGATTAATTTTGTATCATCTGCAAATTTGACTATGGTTGGAAGCAGGATATTGAAATTGGAAGACCCTTGGTTTGACCCAGAATGCCATATTTTATGTTATACGTTTTCCTACGATAAACTCCTGAACCAATCACACAGTTTATTTTTTCCCGCGCGTGTCCCAACCATAGCCAATCAGACTGCAGCAAAAGATTTATTGCCTTGCTATTTGCTTCTTGCATAATACATTTCCTTAGTAACTGCAGTCTGACTGACAAACGTCCTAACCAATCCTCTTCCGGACCTGAATCCTACCAATAGCCATAGAGGGGAGGAACACGGGTCGAAGAACTCTATTCGTTCAGCCGCTAGCTGTTGTGATTGACGGTCCATCCGATCAATAAGAAAAGATGAAGCGGGAAGCAATGTTTAGAAGGGTCAACGCGAAAATGAGGCTGTGAATTAGGTCCCGCCTTCTCGCCGAGTTTCGGGAAAGTTCTCGGACGGTGGTTTTCTGGGAGGCGGTTAAATTTCGGTTGAAGTAGGATTTTGTTTAGTTTTGTTTTGATTTTCAATTTAAATTATGTAAAGAAAATTCTCGCGTGACAAAATTCCAACACCAGTTTTAAAAAAAGCCACCAGTATCCATAACGTGCCGCTGAAAAGGGAGGCTTCCGCCATTTTGTATTTTTTTCCCTTCCTCTGTTGTCGTTGCGTGAGGAGATAATATAAAGATAATAAAAGGGGTACTGTTTTTGTTTGGTACCTTCGCGGGGCGGCAGCTGTCGGATGGCGACCGGAGCAAACGCCACACCGCTGGGTAAGCTGCAACGGGGTTTCGAGTCGCCGGGCTCTGTTGTTGCCGCCGGGTTCCCCTTCCTACCGTTCTCGGGCCTGGTTCTGCAGCCTCCGCCGCCGCCTCCTCCTCCGATCCAGCCGCACGCAGTACAGTCGCCTCCTCCTCCTCCCCCTTCGCCCCCTGCCGCTTCTCCGCCGTCGCCCCCGGCCGCATCCTTCCCAGCGGCCATGGCGCTGTACCAGCAGCTGTCACTGTCGCCCGCTTCCTCCCAGTCGCAGAAAGCAGGCAAGGCTGCAGGGGGAGGTGAGTGAGGAAGGGATAAACCTGGGGCTTAGGTTAATATGGGGGGAAATCTGATTAAAGAGGGAAACCATGGAAGAAATTAAAGGGTAGGCTGGTGGGGGAGATCTGTAGGGTTGGCGATGGGGCTCTGGGGACCAGAGGTGTTAAATGCATTCATTTATTTTTATTTTTTTGTAGATTTCAGTAGGAAGCGGAAGAGAAGCCGCTGGAACAATGAGACGTGTGACCAGAAGACGATCATCCCGGGAATGCCGACAGTCATCCCTCCGGGGCTTTCTCGGGATCAAGAAAGAGCTTACATAGGTAACCAGTTTTGTTCTCCGATTTTTCTGCTTATCCATATCTTGTATATTTCTCTGGTGGTTTTCTGTGACTAGACAATTTTTTTCTAGTTGATAGTTGTACAGTTTTCTGGTATTTCTCCCCCCCCCCCCCCCCCCCCAGCCGTTGATTCCATTCTGTGACATTTAATTTCTGCTCATGGGTAGTCTGCCTTCATTATAGTTTTGTGTTTTATGGTGAAAGATGTTTCTCCACAGAGTGGCAAAACTGGGTGTGTGAAAGGAGGAATGTTTAATGTATGCTGATAGAAAAGTTAAACTTTTTTTTTCTCCTTTTGAAGAGGTATAGTGACATAAACTAGGTTAAAGATCCATTAGGCTTCTATGCTGCAAACAAGTTTCTCCACTGGAGAAACATTGTGTACAACCTTGTTTTTCAAATGGATCTACAATATATTTAAGTAAATGTATGTTTCATGTCCCAGCTTTGTATAAGAAGTTCCTTCCTCTAGGTTCTGCTGCTGTTCAGAATTTAAAAAAAAATCAAATTGCCATTAAAATTTGTGTTCAAGGTTATAAAAGCAGAGCTCTTCTTTAGGCAGTGTTTTTGCTTTAGTGGTGTTCTATGTAAAACTTTTAACATTTTCCTATATCTTCTTGTTCTGAGCAGATCTCTAGAGAATCGATTTTATTTAAGTTGGGAATCTGCTGCTACCCAAATAGGTTAATATTGCTGAGAGGGAGCTAATGCTTTAATGTGTGGTGCAGTTTGCTACATTATTGTAACAATGAACAATGTAAAACCGTGTATGTCTGACTTGTTTTCAGAATATTTCTGTATAATGTCTACTTTTTGCTTTTGACTGAGAAGTTCCAAACTGTTTGAAAATATTGATACTAAATCCAGGTTTCTGTCAACATTCCAAAACCCATCTGTAAGCATGACATACATCCCTTCAGTCCTCCTTTTTCCCTTTTTCCCTTTTCCCCTCCCTCTCCCCCATCACTGGCCACAAATTGCCCTTCCCCCTTTAGCACTTTTTGCTTGGCAAGACCATTGCAGATTGTCTATTCTTCATATTGAATTTGTGGCTATAATTCGTTTTTATTTATAAAATTTTGCATCTTACCTCTCAGGTCTTCTGCAAAAGGGCTCTTGGGCTTGGACTTTGACAGCAAGTCACATACTCAGCCCAGGGTCATGTTCTTCCTGTGCAGGCTGAGTAGGGTGGCTTTTGTTTAAGAGGTAGTGCTCAAATATCTGGCTATAATGTTTTATTATGTATTTTTATATGGCTTAAGTCATAAATTGTAAGCTGCATTGAGTGACCCATTTGGGTTGGGATTGTGGCATAATAAAAAATATATTTACATAAGGGAAGAAAGGTGAGCTTTGTACAAGATGGGGAAACTTGTGGATTGGAAGTTGTGGCCCTTTAGTATCCAGCTGATGAAGTTGGCTATCTAGTGATCAAAATAGTTTCAGAAATGTAATTTTTTTTTTAAGGACTTTTTAACTGTCACATTCCTAATATGGAGGAAACATAGTAATAACACTTTCAGTGTCTAGGTGTAAAATTGGCTTTGGAATCTGAGTGACGGTGTTCAGGTGATGCAAAGGGAAAACATTAAGAATGGGATGCTTCTACGCCGGAGGTGGGATGGGATCTTGTAGCGTTGCTTTGTTTTGATATGTCAAATAGAAACCACACTGCATCTTTTTGATGGAGAATGGTTTTGTTACCTAAATCTGTATTAAAAGTAGTGTAGCTTTACCATTTTTGATAGATCAACTTCACTAAGTTGGTAACAGTTACTAAACTGTAACTATGTCTCACATGAATCTGATTTACATGATTAAAGACTGCTAGTGGGCTTAGCTCTCTGCTGGTTTACAAAATCTGTATTTGCTGCTAGTTTGTTTCTGAAACACTTGAAATTAATTGCATATGTTCAAGGGAGCAGGCAGCTCCTTCACCTAACCCCTGTTTAAATTAACAGTTTGCTTCCTAATTGGTGATGAAAGCTGTGATTAGTTAGATGCTAATAATAGTAGTGCTTTTTTTCATATTCCCGCTGAAGTAGATACCTGGAGCATTTGGGGGAGCTTTTTCCCCTCTAAACAATGACATGTCAGTCTCCAGTTCTTCATACTTTTGTTGTTAAGATTTGAGTTGTTTTGTGGTAACATTGTCTTTTTTCCATCCTTTTTTCTTTCCTAACCTGGTTTCTTCCAGTGCAACTACAGATAGAAGACCTGACTCGTAAACTGCGCACAGGAGACCTGGGGATCCCCCCTAACCCTGAGGACAGGTTGGGAATACAGTTGTACAGCTGACAGTAACGCTTTTTACCTTTCTCAATACATTTTTGGTGACATCATAATGGCAGTTTCTCCTATGAAACCTTTCAAGTCAGGACTCTTGGGACAGCTTTGGGCTGGGAATTGTTTAATTGATAGATTAAGGAAGTTTGGAAATGGAACAAAACTGTAAAATCGAGATTGCCTAAGAAATCAAGTTGTACCAGCGATGAAACAGTAAACTAATTTTTGGTTTCTGGTCCTGACTTTTGTAAATCCAATTTTATTTACTGTAAATTTTTCATTATAAAGCAACAAGCAAAAATGTTAATTTTTAGAATGAAAATAGATGTTGAACTTGTGGAGTGTCCCTCCCATATAGAAATGGAGCAATGAAAGTGAAATCTTTGGGTTTCCTGTTTCCTTCAGCTTCCTGGTCATAGCTGCTAATTTCATTTGTTAAAGTCACTATTTTACATGGTTGGGTACTTCACAGAGAGATTAGAATACAGCACTCAGGATATTTCCTGGTGGAACCTCTAACTTTATGCTTATTCTATTGGTGGTGATGTCTTATCAGGGAAGAACATACAGCGAGCTGTGAATTTCATTTTCTCTGTGCAGTAACCATTTTGGAGTAGGTGTAAGCTTGAGGTCTGAGCAATAGATCTTAAGAGACAAACCCATTTTGAGATGCTACCCTCAGAAAGCAATATTAAATGGCTGGTTTTGCTGTTCTGATGGGTGACAGAAATCCTATGGCAGCCTTTAAGAACTGATTTGATCACCAGTTTTTATTGGTAGTTGGCCATGTAGCCACTGGGTTTCAGAAGGATTTCTGTGGTTTGGGTACCATAATCTTGGTCTATGCCAGTAACTGCAGCAGGGTGGCCATAGCTCTATATTTTCCCAAATTCTGGGTGGGGGGGGGGGGGGGGTTTCTCATAGGTATGCCTTAGAATTTAAATCTCTATCTTAGCATTTAATTAGCTTGAAAAAGTGTGTGATGGGCTGCTAAACCCTTGAACACAGCTTTTCATTTGGTTTGGGTGACCTGTTCTGTTTTGCTGGTAGTAAATATTGTCCACCTTTTTGGGATATTAAACCTGGAGACCTGATTCAATTTGGGTGGAAGGGATCTGTTTATTCTTACAGAATGTTGCAGTTTGGACAGTTGCGGTCACTTCACTAAACTAATGTGTAAAGTAACCAGTTTACTTTAATGGGTTTAACACTTTTTTGTGTACAGTTAAACTGTTCAGAGATGAGCATGACACTCCCTTTTACATTCCTGGGATTTCTGTTGTGTAATAGCATGGGACACAACCGAAAGACTTTTTCCTTGGAATCCAAGATTTGTGCTTGTGACAAGCTAATTGGTGGATAAGGTGATTTAATAGCTACGGTATTAAAACCATTTGCTTGTTTATCTGTGCTAGGAAATTTGCTCTCTAGACCCAGCGCCATTAGTTCTATTTGTCATAATGAAATGGTTGCATTTCCAGCATCACTTGGAAATTTCAGTCTCCTAGTGTTAATGCTTTCTTTTTAGTTGTCTGGGGTTATGGACTATAAAGTGTTGCTAGATCTTCCACCAAAGGTGGTTCTTAACCCTCTCAGGAAACAGAATTAAATGCTAGCTGCATGTTCTCATCTTCCCTTGGTCAATTGAATTTAAAGCGAACCTTTTCAAATTTAACCTGTTGGGCATTTAAGCCCTAACATAAAATTCCTACTACAAAGCAGTGATTTTTCATGAAAACTGCTATATAAAGGGTCCAGCATGCCCTGGCAGTCTGAAATTCTTGTTAGGCTGCATTTAAAGGACTTACTATGAAAAGGAAATCATATACAGTACTGTGCATACTAGTGGTTGAGTCTTTTAAATGCCAAGTTACTAATTTAAAAATTATCAAAACACAAAACGGGCCATCCGGCATTAAACTGTTACTTTTCAATCTGATTGGGGCTGAGCATGTATCGCCTGTAAGAAACAGATAAAATGCAACACAACTCCTTTTGAGGCACTGCATGCCACAGAAGTCCACTATTTAATCACTATATTTTAAGCTTAAATTTTAGAAGTTACAGGTGGAATTCTAAAATGATTAGTAAGTTTCGGGGTGGGGGGGGATATGACTCTTACTTCCATTGTTCTAGGAGTTTGTTCTTAATGTTTGACATGATAGGTATAGAAATATAATAATGCTGAGTCATGAACCAACTTTTCCTTTTTTGTGTCTGGTATTTGATGTGATCAAAATGTCTACTTTAGGCTAAGAAGACAGCTGAGAGAATAATGCCCAGATATTAATCCTTGTTCTCTAACCACCTAGAAAAGGTCTTTAATAAAAGGTGTTTAATAACCTGACACCAGTAACTTCTTCCCTTCTTGCAGCTTGCACCTAAATTTCATCAAAGGCAAAAACCTTTTTTTCTGAGTAAAAATTGTAGACCTGTAACTTTTTTTTTTCTTACTGCAAATAAAAATACAAAACAGCTGTGGTGAATAAAACTGACACTTTTGTTTACTTGTAGCTATGTCTCACTCTTAACCCACTTTCTGAGCATCTAAACCTTTTTTGTGTGGAGCAGGTTGAGCTCTCCCCTCTTTGGTGGTTTACAGGTCCAGAATATGGGTCAGATAAGGTTTCACAGGCACTGCAGCCTCTGCTGGAAGCTGCAGAATAATTTTAACACTTGTTTTTCTCTAATCCAGCAATCCCCTCTCCCACAGCCTCGAACTCTCAAACAGTTGAAAGTTGACCTTGAAGTTGGCGACACATTGAAGGGGAACAGAGCAGAAGTTCTTGATCATGGTTTTGGCTGCCGTAGAACTCTTGCTTTCTGCTTTAGCTGGCCAAGCTAAATTACTTTTTAGCAGCTCTCCATTTTGGGTTATTACAGTATCCAGTGGCCTTCCTCTTACTCCCCAGAACTGAACTTTAAGTCCTTTTGGATGTTTTTTTCTAACTTTACAAAAATGTAGCTGCATTGGCAGAGTCAGAGTTGACTTGTATAAAACTATAGTTGTAGGCCAAACTATGATAATTCTTAGCTGAAATTTCCTACCAAGCACAATTTTTATTTTTTAAATTTCTTATAGTAATATCCCAGCTCTTGCTGTATTTTTCTGTCCCCTCTCCTCAAAACCAGATAGTATTTAGTTTCTATAGATTTTGTAGAACTCTGCAATATAGGATGTGAAACAATGGATTTTAATGTTCATGGGGTCATGTACAAGATGGAATAATTCCTGGGTGCTTTCTGCAGGTCCCCTTCCCCTGAGCCGATTTACAATAGTGAGGGGAAGCGCCTGAACACGCGCGAGTTCAGAACAAGGAAAAAGCTGGAAGAGGAGCGACACAACCTAATCACAGAGATGGTGGGCCTCAACCCAGACTTTAAGCCACCGGCTGATTACAAGTAAGAATGGGTGTGGGCAGAAACACAAATTGCAGAATAAAAATATGTAATTGTTTGCTTTCTACATAGATTTTGTCCCACCATATTAGTCCAGGTGCATGGGTTTGCTTCATTACCAGCAAATGAAGACAAATAGACTGCTGACATTACCCTGTATAGGTTATTATGCAGCCTGCAGCTCTTCAGTATTTATTTTAAACAAATGGTAGACCTGGGCCCATGCATCTGTAGTATGAAGAAAGGGTTATTCCAACCCCCTCCCCACCCCATCCCCGTTTTGAGTAGGGCTGAGCATGGGGTTGGTGGTCCCTGTCTGGCATTGGCCCAGAAAAAGGCTCTTGTACGGGAGTGGGTGTTTGATAGTCTGGCCCCCCTCTCCTTTAAAAAAAAAAAAAAGAAGGGGGGGGGAGCTGCTAGGAAGAGCACCTTGTGTACAAGACAAGGTTTGTCCTTGTTGAAGAAAATGAGCAAAAGGAAGAGAAAACTGGCGTGTTCTCCCAAAGTCTTGGGGGTAAGGGAGGGTGGAAAAAAGGATGTTAAGAGAGACTTATTGCTTGCTGGATCAGTCCTTGCTGTGGAAACCTGGAAAAAGGACCTACCACATGGATGGCAGGGCTAGCTGAGTATGAGAGGTGCTGTGGGAGCTCAGCATCTTTCTGCTGTGCTCAGATTGGGCCTTCCAATACAGGTGCAAAGGTGGGTGTCCCCTCTCATAGAAGGTAGGTGTTGGGGAGGTTCTGGCAGCAACGGGCCTGAATCTGTTGGCAGAGCCTGATACAGGCCCTTCTGCAGGAAGGGGGATCAGACAAAGTGGGACCATGGTGTCATATTATCAGGTCGCCAGCCTGGGAGAAAAGTGGGGTGTTTTTTTTTCCTTTCTTGTCCTGCTAAATGATTGGGGTTTTTTTCTGTTGATAAGCAGGGCTGAATTAGCCATGATCTGTGCGTGACGTTATTTGGCAGCACTGTATGGATTTGTTTCTCTAATATAGTAGAACTTTAAGTTGTACTGAGCATATGGGAGTTCCTATAGCCTCTTTAATCTGTCTGTGCTTTGCACTAACAGTCTTTGGCATAATTTTTTCACTAAACTAAATTTTTCTAAACCACACTGTTTCCAGCAACCCATAACAGCACTCTTCAATGCTATTTAGCCTTTTGGCTTCAAGAATAAAAAAGGTTTTTTAGGTATTGCCTCTAACATGGCTGCTAGGAAAATCATTAATGAACAAATCATGTCTATAACAAATGGCCATGAGCAATGTTGCATCTGTCCGGGTCTGGATCATGACTAGCCCAACTGTATGGCTTGTGGCATAATGTTCCCATGCTTCCCGTGGTCTTGAGTGGTGAAACTTGCAAGCCTCCAGTTTCATAGCAAGAATAGGTCTGCTTCCAGAAGTTGCCACTCTTCTAGTTCATTTTGGAGCCACCGAAGTAAATCTTTATTTGAAGCTTCCCCTCACTGAGATGACCTGGCCTGGTAGTCAACAGATGCATCAAGTCCTAAGCATCCTTGCTCAAAAGTTTGTCAAACTACCTACTAAGGTTAAGCACAGAGACTCACCAGTACTGTCAAAAAAAAAAAAAAAAAAAGGATGAGATGCTGCATCGTCATGTACCCTCCAGCAATTAGTGGAAGCCATCACAAGGCATAGTAGAGTGCTCGACACACTGTATTGGTGCAAGGTATTGAAGCCATCTGAATCCAGAGCCACAAAGGAATGCTTGATGCACGGGACATCACTGACACACAGTGCATTGAAGTATGTGACTTGTAAGGTGCTGCTATAGACTCAATCAGCAACCACATTGATGTATATGATATAGAAGGATTTGTAAATACTTTCAATTAGCTAAATGAGGTGCCGTATCTATCTCCATATTCTCATCGTAGTGCTAGACATGCCAAACAATTGGTATCCTTTCCTGTCCTACCAGTGCACCCAGGTCAATACTGTGTCCAGGAAATACTGAAAGTGGTTTTAACTACTTGGCTGTATATGCCTACAGCATCTCTATGCTAGATGAGTTCAGCACCAGAGCTTCCCGGCTCTCCAGAAATGGGGTGTGCTCCCGATGCCTCTCGGGTGGGGAGGGCCCCTCTGGCGGCGCAGGTCACTCGAGCCCGAGGTCGAGTTCCCCGATGCATGGCCAGGCCGATCCCGACAAACCATGGGAACGGTGGCCATTTTGGGTATTTCACCCGAAGCAGCTTCTGATTCTCCAGGGGCAGAGGAGCTGGATTCGCTGACTTTTACCCCTCAATCTGAGCCCGGTACGTGCTCAGGGGGATGCCACGGCCCCCCCCTCCCCCCGTGGAAAAATCGTCCCAGGCCCGTTTTACTTCGGATTTTGTGCTCCTTCTGCACAAATCATATCTAGCTAGCCTGCAGGAGGAGGAGGAACCCCTGCTCCCCCCACCCTCCGAAACTCTCCCGGATGCCCGCGTAGTCTCCCGCCACGGTTTAGGATACGCAAGGCCCTGTGCGTGTGATCCCGGGAGTCCCCCTCCCTGTGGATCCCCCACGCCCCCCCCCCCCCCCCCCGCTCGAGGGTGACTATCTCCGCGTCCTCCGCTTATTTCAGCGTGAGGAGCTGGAACCTCTCATTCCCTTTGTTCTCCAGGAATTGGGAATTGATGCTCCGCTGGATGATTCTGTGGCAGCGGCAATGCCACCAAACATGGACCCGGTCCTGGCGGGACTTAGCGCATTCCTGCGTACATTTCCATTTCATCCTATGCATAGACTGCTTCTCCTACGGGAATGGGAAGCCCCTGAGACGGGTATCTGGGTCGGGAGGGCTATGGATAAGCTCTACCCACTTCCTGAGGATTGCCTGGTCATGCTAAAGATTCGAAAGGTTGATTCTTCGGTTACCGCGGTAACTAAGCATACCACTATTCCAGTGGTGGGCGCCAACAGTGTTGCAGGATGTTCAGGACCGCAAGCTCGAATTTTATTTGAAGCGGATCTTTGAGGTCCTAGCTCTGGGGGTCCGGGTGACAATCTGCAGCAGTCTCATGCAGCGGGCAAGCCTTAGGTGGATGCAACAATTACTCAGGACTTCCCATCTGCAGAGGCAGAGCAGGTGGAACGCTTGGAGGGCACCATTGCATATGGCACGGATGCCCTATATGACTTGCTTCGAGTCCAGGCTAAGGCTATGGTTTCTGCAGTTTCGGCCAGACCCCTCTGGCTGCGCAACTGGTCCGTAGACTCTTCGTCGAAGGCTCAGCTGGGCACTCTTCCTTTTAAAGGCAAGTTGCTTTTGGTGAGGACCTGGAACAGCTTATTAAATCCTTGGGCGAGAACAAGGTCCATAAGCTGCCGGAGGACCGCCCCAAGCAGTCTAAGTCTTTCTTTCTGATTCGTACCAGCTTCAGGGGGCAACGCCGGTACGCAACAGGACATGAGGTTGATATACCAGAGACGGCACTTCCAGGTCCTAGTCGTGGTCTCATTCCTTTCAGGGCCGTCGCGGCTTCTGAGATGGCAGCCAACAACACCCGGCCATCAAGTCCGCTCTCCAATGAGATCCAGCCGGTACGAAACTTAGGTGGGCGCCTATCTCTGTTTCGCGAGGAGTGGGCCAAAATCACGTCCGATCAGTGGGTTCTCGAGGTGATAGAACACGATTACGCGTTAGTTTGCCCGGGACCTACCGGATCTTTATTTCGTTTCCCCTTGCGGCCCATCAAAGAGGCCTGTGGTCTGTCAAACCCTGGACAGGCTCCAGGAACTGGGGGCGATTACTCCGGTGCCATTGCAGGAACAAGGCGCCGGCCAGTATTCCATTTACTTCGTCCTTCCCAAGAAGGACAATACCTTCCATCCAATCCTGGATCTCAAGCGAGTCAGCCGGGCCCTCGGGGTCCCTCATTTCAGAATGGAGACCCTGAGGGCGTTGATAGCAGCGGTCCGCTCCGGCGAATTTCTAGCCTCCCTCGACCTGACGGAGGCTTACCTCCACATACCAATTCTACGAGAGCATCAAAAATTTCTTAGATTCCATATCCTGGGCCAGCAATTCCAGTTCAGGGCTCTTCCCTTCGGCCTTGCCACCGCTCCCCGCACCTTTACCAAGATCATGGTAGTTGTGGCGGCTGCACTCCGCCGGGACGGAATCTTAGTCCACGCTTATCTGGACGACTGGCTTGTGAGGGCTAAGTCCTCTGCTCTGTGCACTCGCGCAGTCGACAGGGTACTAGCTCTCCTCACTTTGCTTGGATGGATAATCAACTTCTCCAAAAGCAATCTCCAGCCCTCTCAGGTTCTGGAATTCCTGGGATCTCGCTTCAACACTCGGGTTGGGAAGTCTTTCTTCCAGACTCGTGGGCACTCAAACTGATCGATCAAGAGAACAGCTTTGTTTCCCTGCCAGTTCCCACGGCCTGGGATTATCTGCAGGTTCTGGGGACCATGGCTTCCACTATCGACCTGGTCCCCTGGGCGTTTGAGCATATGCGTCCATTACAGAAAGCGTTATCCCGCTGGCAACTGGTGACCGAGCAGTTCCAGAAGTCCCTGCCTCTTTCTGACTCTACCATTGCCGACATAACAGTGGTGGCTCTTGCAGGCGCATCTCCTCAAGGGGGAATGCCTCTTCTGACTCCCTCGTGGGTCATAGCCATGACTGACGCCAGCCTCTCCAGGTGGGAGACGGTCTGTCAATCACAAACGACTCAGGGGTACTGGTCCCACTCCAGTCCCGTTGGCACATCAATCACCTGGAGACCCGGGCAGTGTGCCTGGCTCAAGTTTTTTTTTTTGTTTTTTTTCCCCCCCTGATCCGCCACAAGGCGGTTCGAGTTTGTCGGACAATTCCACCACGGTGGCTTACATCAATCGACAGGGGGTACTTGAAATCGTCTGGTGCTGGAAGCCAGCAAGCTCTTCTACTGGGCAGAGAGGCACTTGGATAGTCTAGCTGCCTCCCACATAGCGGGCAAGGAGAATGTTCAAGCAGACTTCCTCAGCCGTCAATGTCTCTTTCCCGGCGAGTGGGAGTTGTCCAATGCGGTGATGGAACTGATTGTTCGCAGGTGGGGTCCCCCTCACCAGTATCTCATGGAGACAGTGGACAACGCCAAGGCTCCCTGGTTTTTCAGCCGTTGGAGGGAGCATTGCTTGGAGTAGATGCGTTGGCTCTTCCTTGGCCTCCCGATGTCCTCCTCCTACATGTTTCCGCCGTGGCTGTTAGTAGGGAAGATTCTCCGGAGAATAGAGCTGCATCGCGGTCCAGTCATTCTTGTGGCCCCATAGGCCATGGTTCGTGGATCTGGTAAATCTGGCGACGGACGGTCCTCTTCGCCTCGGCCATCTCCCCCATCTTCTTTGGCAGGGTCCCGTATTTTTTGACTGGGCGGATCGCTTCTGTCTAGTGGCATGGAGTTTGAACAGCGACGGTTGAGGCGAAAAGGTTATAAGGAGGAGGTTATTTCCACTCTGCTTAGGACTCGTAAGCAGTTTACGTCTCTGACCTATGTCCATGTCTGGAAGGTTTTTGAGAGCACCTGCGTGGAGTGGGGTGTTTCGGCGCATTCGCCTTCCGTCTCTGTAGTTCTCACCTTCCTGCAGCGGGGACTATCCAAGGGTCTTTCTGTCAGCTCGTTGCGGGTACAAGTTTCGGCTCTGTTCCCTCCTGGGCACCATCGAGGGTTGGGCGGTGGCCTCTTATCCGGACGTTGTCCGTTTCCTCAGGGGTGCTAAGCACCTGAAACCGCCCGTCCGGCCCACTTGTCCCTCGTGGAGTCTAAATTTGGTGCTTCGGGCTCTTTGCTCAGCCCCCCTTCAAACCTCTCCATCAGGCTACTGTCAAGGACTTGACGCTCAAGACGGTCGTCTTGGTTGCCATTTGCTCCGCAAAGAGGGTGTCTGAGTTTCAAGCTCTGTCTTGCAGAGAACCTTTCCTACGGTTTTCGGATTCGGGCGTCTCTCTCAAAACAGTACCTTCTTTCTTGCCGAAGGTTGTTTCCTCCTTTCATGTAAATCAGTCAGTGGAGCTCCCTGCGTTTTCTTCTAAGGATATCGTGGGGTCCGAGGGTGGTGAACTTCGCCGTCTGGATGTTAAACCCGTCTTGCTGCATTACCTTGCTGTTACCAATGACTTCTGGGTCTCGGATCATCTCTTTGTCCTGTGGAGTGGTCCAAATAGGGGCAAACAAGCTTCTAAGACTATGATCGCTCAGTGGTTGAAGGAGGCGATTTCTTCGGCCTACATCTGCAAGGGCCGAGCGATTCCTGAAGGCTTGAAAGCTCATTCCTTGTGTTCTCAGGCTACTTCTTGGGCGGAGAGTCAGTCGGTCTCTCCATAGGAAATATGCAGGGCTGCTACGAGAAAGTCCCTGCATACCTTTGCTTGTCATTATTGCCTTGACGTACAGGTGCCAGTCTTTGGTTCCTTTGGTTGTCAGGTGCTTCGAGCAGGACTGGCTCGGTCCCCCACCCTCTGTAGGGAAGCTTTGGTACATCCCATGGTCTGGACTGATCCGGGTACATACAGGGAAAGGAAAATTAGTTCTTACCTGTTAATTTTCGTTCCTGTAGTACCACAGATCAGTCCAGACACCCTCCGGTATTCTGTCCGCTCAGATTTTATTCCTGTTTTCTCCTTCTTATAGGAGTGATTTGTGTGTCTGCATGGCTCTCAAGAAATTTCATTACAGGCACCAGAAGCATTTTTTACGATTATCTGGGGTAGTCATGCAAGAGTGTTTTAGTAACAGTTCATTCACTTGTTCTATTGTTCTGATTGTTTACACTAAATTACTAGTTATTCTGTTACTTGCTTGACCTTATGCCGTTTTCTGCTTTGACACTGGTTATACTGAAGGGCTGCAGGGTAGGTTCTGTCCTGATATAGGATACCCTTTCAGTTATGGTCTGTCTCCATCTGCTGGACAGGAGGGTCAACCCCATGGTCTGGACTGATCCGTGGTACTACAGGAACGAAAATTAACAGGTAAGAACTAATTTTCCTATGTTTGTGATGAAACTGCAGCATCAGTCTCTGCTTCGGCAGGAGGGGAAAAAGGGAAATTTAATTTCAGACAGTCAAAGCTAGGCCATTACTTTTACCGTCCAGGATACTGATATGCAGACAGAAGGCATAAAGCACAGGACTGCTTCTATAGCCAAGTCCAGAAAGCTAAGCACAATCAAGCAGCATTGTTTAAATTCATGAAGATTGCTCATCTTGTAAAAATAATTTAGTGTAATGGCTTTGACAGTTGCTTTGTTTAGACTGTAAATATTGCTACCCTTAACATAAGGCTTAGGGTAACCTGCACAGAGCAGTACTTGCTAGGTAGGCTGGATAGACTATCTGGTCTTTTGCTGCCATCATTACTGTTACTATGCTATGTTGCTAGGTTGGCATATTACAGTTCCTCCAGCCACTTCTGCAGACTTACCTGCTGGCTTATCCCATCCTGCTCTTCTCATGGTGAGAGCGACGCTGGGTGCTCTATCAATACCAACTTCCTCATCTTCGGGACACTTGCGTCTGTCCTCCAGTGATCAGCCTCCCCCTATTTTGGCTTTCTCCAGATTGCAGAGCCCTCCAGTCTCAGATCTAGTGTCCCATATCTAGGGAAGAACCCAGGCAGCTCCATGGATATTCCTTTCATCCCACCTCCAGGCCTGCCACTAAAAGACCTTAAATATGTGGAGAAGATGGGCATGGCACTTAATGTCATTGTGCGAAATGATCCAGACCCTAGGTCAGAAGTTATAGCTTTGCTAACGATTTTGAACCACCAGCCTTACCCATACATGTGGTATTTCATGTAGTGTTGATGAAAATGTGAGAAACACCTTGTCAGTATCATCACTGCCCAAACATTACCCCTGAAGTTTTGCATGAAGTCAGTTATGGTGTAGTGCAACTTCTCCACAACTCCATGGTGGTGGAGTCTGCCCTTAAGGTGGGAAAAGACTATCACATTGACTACTTTGGCAAGAACATTTTCTAGGGCACAATGCTCACAACACATCACTCAGCACCAGTTCTATATGGTCCAATAAATTTTATGATTGTATTCAAAAGCTGAAGACCTTCATTCAGAATCTGGAGAACAAATCTCCCCTCTTTGATTTAGAAGAGGCTATTTGCAACCTTCTTCTTGCTGAGTCTTTCAACACCATAGCACGTAATTCAGCTGCATCCATTGGAACTAACCACATGGTGTGGTTGTGAGCAGCATTCAGGAAGATGTACTTGAAAAATTCACCTTGATAACCTTTTTGGAGAAAAAGTAGGAGAAACTGTTTAGCAAATTAAGGTTCAGAATGTGGTGGCTCAGTCATTGCCCATAGCAACAGAGCCGCATCCCTCTACTAGAAGATCTTATAAGCATTCCTATTACCCCAGAAGTTCTTAGTGCTTCAACCAGCAGTACTGCCTGCCACCTTTTCCTGCACAGCGAATGCAGACCCAGACTGTGCCAGCAAAGGGCCCTCCTAGAGAGCAACACCAGCAGAAGACACAGCAACAGCCACGAGCTAAACCAGGTCAGAGTTTTTGCTCGACCTAATACCCATGGAGCTATATCTGGCAGGGGTCAGAATTGTAATCTGTCTCTGACACTAAATATCCCAGGGCAAGTGGTTCCTGAAAAATGTTCAACATGGGTATCATCTCAATTTCAAACTGCCTGTGGCTCCTCTATTCCACCGTTTGACCCCTCTCACCTTTCCCAGTTGTGTCTGGAGATACTTCCTGTATGCTTTCTGTGCCAATAGTTATACCTCCCTCATCGCATGACCAGGTATTCTACTCCTAATTCCCAAGGAATCTGGAGGCCTATACTCTTATCCTGGATATTTGGGATCTCAATCTGCACCTTTTGTCAAGAGAATTTCAAGATGACCTCATTGGACACTGTTCTCCCCATCATTCAATGAGGAGGTTGGATGTGTTATCTAAAACTCAGGGATACCTATGTGCACATCTCTATGCACTCATCGTTTTGACTTTACCTGTGCTTCCAGATGGATGCAGCATACTACCAGTACAAAGTTCTCTTACTTTGGACTTTAGGCTTCCCCTCCCCCTGGAGTCTTCACAATGTTTTCCCTGTACGTACCTGGGTTTGGCCCCCCTCCCCCCCCCCCCCCTTCTAGCAGATGGAGACAGAGCAGTTACCATAACAATGCTCCGCCTATAAATAGAATGGTGCCACCTTCAGCCCGGCAGTATTCCTCTGTCTCCAGCAGATGGTGGGGGGTGCCAGACCTACAGTCTGGACTGTGTGGTAGTTTGTTTTGGGAGTTAGGTGGGTTTTTGGTTCTTTTTCTTATTTCTTAGACAATTTGGCTTAAAACAAAAACCTTAGTCCATAGCAGTGTTGTCTTTAGCCTCCCAGGGGGTTGTGAGGTCCATCCCCCCACTGGTCATGAGGCAACTGCATAAGAGGGTTGAGGACTCCATTTTCTTTCTTGGGCAGCTTTGGTTGCATCACCAGGGAGCCCGGTTCACTCCACCCTACAGGAATCAGCACCTTGGACCACTGCCGGGCAAGTTTCTAAAAAAAAAAAAAAAAAAATCATTCGACGGGCAGTATCGCTGCAGCTCTCGCTTTCCTGGAGCGGGAGTGAGTTATTTTTGAATTTTTTTTCTTGTCAGTGTAAATTTCTGTTTTCTCTCTATGCCACGATCTTCATGCCGCGTGTGTCTTTCACAGGAGGCCTCTGCTCCGCGTGTTTGCTGGGGAGTGGGGAGGGGTCCTCCTGGGCCGTTAATGCTGTAAAAATAATGAAAACTAAATCTACCCGAGTGACTGCGGGCTCAGATACTGCAGGTCAAGCTGGTGCTGACCCGTTCCCACGCTGATTTTGCAGTCTTTCAGAGCTGCCACTTGTGCTGCGATGGGGGAAGGTTTTTTACCGCCGCCCCTTTCTCCTCAGCAGAGGTTCCCAGGTGAAAGGGACCTTTTGCATCATGATTTACCAGCAACGGAGGATAGCCCTGAGGGGGTTTCTGACTTCTCTTCCTCTTTCTCGTCGGACTTTGTTTTACTGCTCCATAAAGCAGAAAAATCAGGGAAACGGCAGTCTGGCTTAAAATCAATCTCTCTGGGGTCCAAGCCTATTTCCAAGAAATGCTTTAGGTCTCAGGGGGCTGCTGACCCATCAAGACCGAACAGGGGTCTGAACAGGGGTCCCTCAGACTGACTCAGATACCTCTGATCAAGATACTGACCCTGGGAACCCAGACCCTCAGTCCAAGCCCCCGCAGGGGGTGGATGCTGACGCTGATGTACATCCGCAGGGTTCAGTGAGGGGCTCGCATGTGACAGAAGGGGATAACCCTAAGGTGGTCTGTCTCTTTAGAAGGGAGGAGCTGGGTCCTCTTATCCCTTCTATTTTGGCTGAGCTGGGCATTGAGAGGCCACCTGAGGAATCCAAACTGGGAGCAATGGATCCGGATTTGATGGGCCTGAGAGGCCCTGCTACTTCCTTCCCTTTTCATTTTTTGGCTACAGACTTACTCTTCCGGGAGTGGAATACCCCAGATCTTGGTTTGAAGGTGAGTAAATCCATGGATAAGCTATATCCTCTGCCGGAGGATGCTTTAGAGCTGCTACGAGTGCCCAGGGTGGATGTGGCGGAGTCTGCAGTTACCAAGAAGACCATGAGCCCGGTCACAGGGGCTACAGCACTCAAGGACCTGCAAGTCAGGAATTTCGAGGTGCAGCTTAAAAAGATTTTTGAGGTGTCGGCACTGGGAGTGAGGGCGGCCATGTGCAGCAATTTTGCCTTGCGAGCGGGTCTGCGCTGGGTTTAACAGTTACAGGCTAAAGCGGGTTTCTCCAATGAGGAGGCCGCCCAAGCAGGACGGCTAGAAGCTTCAATGGCCTACAGTACTGATGCGCTTCAAGATCTGTTGCAGACGTCGGCGATGTCCATGGTATCCGCGGTCTCTGCTCGGAGACTCCTGTGGTTAAGAAATCGGTCGGCGGACGTGTCCTCCAAGGCGCAGCTGGGTTCTTTGCCCTTCAAGGGTAAATTGCTTTTCGGAAAGGACTTGGAAGATCTGATTTAATCTCTGGGAGAGAATAAGGTCCATAGGCTGCTGGAGGACAGACCTAAGTCACGCGGTGCTTTCTTGTCTCGGACCAGATTCAGAGGGAATCGCAGTTTCCAGCCAGCTAGAGCACCCAGTTCTTCTTTTCGTCAGGCAACAACTAGACAGTAGTCCTGGTCCCAGTCTACTTCGGGGGCTAAGTCTTCACAATGAAGTGGCGCCGGTCCATGCCTCTGTGCCTGCGGTAGGGGGCAGACTATTCCTATTTTTCGAGGAATGGGCCAAAAGTAACAATGGACCAGAGGGTGCTGGCCATAAGACAAGGCTACGCCTTAGATTTTGCACAATGTCCTCGGGTCAGATTTCTCATCTCTCCCTGCAGTTATACAACCAAGCGAAAAGCGGTCCAGGAAAATTTGCAACGCCTGCGGCAGTTAGGAGCCATCATCCCAGTACCTCCAGAGGCAAGAAGGAAGGGCTGTTTATTCCATTTACTTCGTGGTGCCAAAGAGAGAGGGATCCTTTCGGCCCATTCTGTATCTCAAATGAGTGAACAGATGCCTCAGGGTACCATGTTTTCTCATGGAAACGCTCCGGTCAGTCATTGCCTCTGCGCGAAAGGGAGAGTTTCTGGTGTCCCTGGATCTCACGGAGGCATACCTTCATATAGACATCCGGTCAGATCACCAGAAGCTCCTTCGTTGTGCGATACTGGGTCAGCATTTTCAGTTTCGAGTGCTGTCCTTTGGGCTGGCTACTGCACCCAGGACATTCATTAAGGTAATGGTAGTCGTGGCAGCCCATCTCCAGACGACTGGCTGATTCGAACGAAGGCAGAACCACTGGCTCAGTTGGCAATTCACAAGGTACTCCAGCTACTTCAGTCGCTGGGCTGGGTGGTCAATTTATCCAAGAGCAGGCTCGTGCCCTCTGTCCTTGGAGTATTTGGGGGCTCTATTCGAAAACACAGCAGGGCAGAGTATTTCTTTCCAAATTGCAGGCTCAAGTAAGAGCCTTGTTACTCAAGCATCCTCCTAGGGTCTGGGATTACTTGCAAGTTCTCAGCTCGATGACCTCAACCTTGGAACTGGTTCCCTGGGCCTTTGCTCATATGTGGCCTTTACAGTCCGCATTGCTTTCTCGCTGGAATCCCGTCTACGAACTGTTTCTTCTTCCTCTCCCACTGATGGATGCAGCATGGTCCAGTCTTGATTGGTGGCTGGTAATGGACAATCTGACTCATGGAATTCCCCTGGAGGTGCCCGACTGGACAGTGGTTACCACGGACGCCAGTCTCTCCGGTTGGGGGGCAGTATGCCGGAGGAAATCTGTACAGGGATTTTGGTCTCCAGAGGAGTCACAGTGGTCTATCAATCATCTGGAGACCCGAGCGGTGTGGTTAGCGTTACAAGCGTTTCGTCCTCTCCTCCGTCCGAGTTCTCTCAGACAATGCAACCACAGTAACGTACAACAGTCGTCAAGGAGGGGCTAGAAGTTAGCCAGTGGCAGTCGAGGCTCGTCGATTGATCAGCTGGGCAGAACAGCACTTAGCATAGCAGCGTCTCACATTGCCAGCGTGGACAACGTGCAGGCAGACTTTCTCAGGCGAAATCGCCTGGATCCCGGGGAATGGGAGTTAGCGGACGCAGCTTTTCAACTAATATGCGACACGTGGGGTACGCCCAGCATGGATCTCATGGCGACATTTCGGAATGCCAAGATTCCACGTTTCTGTGCTTGTCGCAGAGACTGGAGCAGAGGGCGTGGATGCCCTGGCCCACCGAAGTTCTACTGTACGTCTTTCCACCTTGGCCGTTGATCTGCAAAGTACTTGGACGAATAGAGCTCCATCCGGCGGAGGTCATCCTCGTAGCCCCGGAATGGCCCAGTCGCCCATGGTTTGCAGACCTGCTCAATCTAGTGGTGATGGGTCAGCTGCGGTTTCCAGACAGTCCAGATCTGCTACATCAAGGGCCCGTCTGTTTGGAGGAAGTCTGTCGCTTTTGTCTAGCAGCATGGCTTTTGAAAGGCGATGGTTACAGGGCAAAGGCTATTCTGCAGCCGTAGTGGCTACGCTCCTGCGATCGCGTAAGACGTCCACCAACCTCGCATATGTTAGAGTTTGGAAGATTTTTGAGGCTTGGTGTTTAGACTGAGATGTTTCTCCTACCCAGGCCTCTGTGTCGGATATTCTGTGTATTCCAAGGGCTTGTCGTGCAGTTCCCTCCGTGTGCAAGTGGCGGCTCTTGGTTGTTTGCGTGGCTTTGTGCAAGGTGTAGC
The DNA here is from genome assembly GCF_901001135.1 of Rhinatrema bivittatum. Lineage (NCBI taxonomy): Eukaryota > Metazoa > Chordata > Amphibia > Gymnophiona > Rhinatrematidae > Rhinatrema > Rhinatrema bivittatum. The sequence continues at coordinate 142,876,697 of NC_042622.1, forward strand.
ATTAGCAGCACATCCAGATGTGGCTCATTTCTTAAGGGGGAGCAAAGCACTTGCATCCTCCGCTGAGGCATCCTTGTCAGTCTTGGAGTCTAAATTTAGTTCTCATGGCTCTATGCTTAGCACCCTTTGAAGAGGTCAACTATGAAGGATCTTACCTTGAAGGTAGTCTTTCTGGCCATTACATCGGCTCGTAGTGTTGGAACTCCAAGCTCTTTCCTGTAGAGAGTCTCTTTATTGTGGATTTCGGAGTTGGGGGGGTTTCATTACGGACAGTGCCTTCCTTTCTCCCGAAAGTGGTTTCTTCCTTTCATATCAATCAATCGGTGGAGCTTCCGGCTTTTGCGGAATTAGACCATTCGGATCCCTTGTCCAGGGATTTGCGGAAGCTGGACGTTCGCAGAGCATTGCTCCATTATCTGGAGGCTACAAAAGACTTTCGTGTTTCTGACCATCTTTTTGTGCTCTGGAGTGGCTCCAAGAGGGGTCAGATGGCCTCCAAGACTACCATAGCTCGCTGGCTGAAGGAGATTATTAGCTCGGCCTATCTCCTTCATGGTAGATCTCTTCCTGTTGGTCTAAGGGCTCGCTCTACTCGTTCGCATGTGGCGTCTTGGGCAGAGTGCCAGATGGCTTCTCCACAGGAAATTTGCAGGGTGGCTACGTGGAAGTCCTTACTTGCGAGACATTACAGACTGGATGTCCAAGCCCCTAGTTCTGGTGGTTTTGGAGAAGGTGCACTTTGAGCGGGCCTCTCTGGATCCCATCCCAGCTCTGGTACTTCCCAGGAGTCTGGACTGATCCGGGTACATACAGGGAAAGGAAAATTAATTTCTTGCCTGATAATTTTCGTTCCTGTAGTACCACGGATCAGTCCAGAGTAAGGGAGAGTCCGCTTGGTTATGTAATTAAATTTTAGGTCTGAAGAAATTTGCTATTCTGTCTTCAAGTGGTTCTACAGATTCGGTTCCCAGGAGGGTTGAGTGAACCAATTATTTCTTTTTCTTGTTAAAGGGTTATTGTACATAGTTCAAGAGGTTTTGATGAGAGATACTGCTGGACTGTAGGTGGCACCATTCTATTTATAGGCAGAGCATTGTTATGGTAACTGCTCTGTCTGCTAGAGAGGGGGCCAAACCCAGGAGTCTGGACTGATCCGTGGTACTACAGGAAAGAAAATTATCAGGTAAGAAACTAATTTTCCTTTGCTGTGGTAATGGAAAGAACAGAGGTCTGTCACGTAACATGGCAACATCACCCCTTATGCCCATGCAGAGTATCCCAGTGGCCACTTGGAGGATCCTGCTAAGCACTGCATGGGCCCACCAGCACATGTGCTTCTATACTGGCAACCACCCACCTGCCAACTGGGTTTCTGCTTGCCTTTGGGCATGTTCCCTACCTGCAGGTTATCCCCTGATGGTTTCTAAGGACACTGAGACTCCTCACAACCAAGGGTCACACAATTCCTAGAAATAAAACCACAGACCAGATATACACAATCCAGGATCTTTAGTCAGTCCAAGACAGGCAGAGCTAATAAACTAAGATTAATAAAAAAAAAAAAGTAGGAACACTAAATGGATAAAAGATTTTAACTGCAAACAAACGGGTAACACAACAAGAATTAAACAGTAGAAACTAAAGAAAATCGATGCCGACCAGCTCAAGGAAGAAACAAGCGCTATTCAAGACCACTTGGTCATCTTTTGTGCGGGCGCTGCCCTCTGCTGTAGATGCTACCATCACTCAAACTTTAAACATTTAAACTTCGATCCTTAAACTTTAAATTTTACATCGTATTACTCAACATTGGACAGTTCCTAAATATTTACTATTTTTTTTTCTGTTCGATCCAAGCTGGGGAGGGAGAGGGAAGGGAGGGTAGGGACAGTTCAGCTGCAAGTATGAGATTCTGCTCAATTGGTTTAGAGTTACTATGTTGATAAAATACCTGTTAAAGTTGCATTGACATTGTAATAAAAAATCTAATACAAATAATTACAAACAAAAAAAAAACAGTGGAAACTAGCTAAACGCTTCTTACTCCCTTACTAGTGCCTGGGGAGGTCAGGAAAAGGCTGTCTACAGGGAGTTGAACAGGGCCTCCATGCAGTGATCTGTTCCCTCTGTACTCCCAGCTGAGACTGGAGAGTTCCAGAACCCTCAGGGTGAGTTCTGTCTCCAGGCCAATTAGGGCACACTGTATTAAGTTAGCTTTCTGACCATATCACTACAGGGTGTTCAAATGTCAAATGCTCTCAGGGCTGCTGGAATGTGCATTCTGATCAAAGCCACCTTCAGTTAAGGTAGCATATAAAGTATCTGCTTGAACTATTGGCAGAGGTCAAACACCACCTGGCCCCTTCAAGATGTAGAATATTTGGACTCAAAAACACCATCTTCCTGAACATACCCAGATCAGTTCAGAAAAGTGGGTTGTGTATCCCTACCAGCAGGTGGAGTCAGAGAACAATTAGAACTTGGGGCACTGCTACATAACGAGTGCCACCTGCAGTCACTCAGTATTTCTCTGACTCCAGCGGGTGGTACAGATGCACACCTGCAGTCTTTAGTTATATTTTTTATTTAGTTTGAATTTAATTTTTTGGTTTACAGTCGCATCCTGAGGTGTTGGGCGCCTTCGTGGGCCATTCCTCAGTAGAAGCCAGGCATCTGGGGAATTGGATATTCCTGTCAGGGTTTCGCCTGCCACAGTTCGGTGTCTGACCAGGGGCTCCTGGCTACTCACCACCGTCTCTGCTGCAGCTGCTCCCTTGTCTCCTGCAACAGCTTTTCTTGTGTCTTGGTAAAGTTAAATTAAAAAAAAAAAAAAGAGCTGTTCTCACTGCAGCTGACTGACAGTCTTCAGTGCTGAGGAAAGGAGAGGTGCAGGAGGGACCTAGTCTTTTATGGCCGGCTGGGGAAGCTGTCAGCAGTGTTCTCCTCAGCTCCCGGGGTTCTGGGTCGTTTTCTGAGGGCAAAGGTGAGTTTTTCTACGTGTACCTCGTTTACTCGCTGCTTCCCTGCTAAGGGCCTTGCGATTTCACTATAGACAGGCTCCTTTCCCGCGGCACGGCTGCGTGCGGTTTTTTCCTCCTCAGCCGGTAGTCTCTTAGCCTGCAGCACGAAAAGTTTGTTTCTCACTTCAGACTATCGGCGCGCTGCTGTGGTTGGGAGCGAAAACAGAATCGCAGGCCTGCCACGCATGTGGGTCACACGGCCAGGCGTTAGATGCGGCCTCATTATGCGCAGCTTGTTCCCCGGGGTTAGAGGGCTCTTCAGGGCTTCTTGCCTCAGTCTGTCTCTGCTTCGCGGGAAGAGGATTCTCCGCCTGTTCTAGCCCCGGTAAGGGAAGACCTCACCGGGGGAACTGATGATATCACCCCCAGCGGCCCGGTTGCCTGGAGGCAGGTTCGGACCTGCCTGAGAAAAGAGGTCGGGGAACAGACCCTCGTCAGCGCCTCTCTGATTGGCTCACCCCACAGGGGATTCTCCCCAGGGTATGTGTGATCCGATCCCATGGTCTGGGGCGACGCCAGCTTCTGGGGTAGTAGGGGCGGCAGACCCGGATCTGCGGCCGGATCTGGCTGATGTGGATACTGATGATCGGATGAGCCAGATGACCCTCCTGTGGAGAGGGATGACCCCGGTGTGGTGAGTGTGTTCAAGCGGGATGAGTTAAGACCCCTTATTCCCCAGGTCCTTGAAGTTCTGGGACTTAAGGCTTCTCAAGACGTCTGACAACGAGGGCATCAATCCAGTCCTCGACGGCATTAGGGGTCCCACAACATCTTTTCCTCTGCCTAAGAAGTTTCGCAAACTAATGACCCGGGAGTGGGAGATTCCGGCTTGAAGGTGGGCAGAGCTATGGCGAAACTGTACCCGTTATCGTCTGATATTTTGGATTTACTGAAGATTCTAAAGGTGGACGCAGTGGTCTCAGCAGTCACGAAAAAGACCACTATCCTGGTTGCTGGGGTGGCTGCCCTTAAGGATATGCAGGACCGCAAGCTGGAGATCCAGTTGAAGGCGAGCATTTGATGTTGCCGAACTAAGCCTTTGAGCGGTGGTTTGCGCTAGCCTCATGCAGAGGACCTGTCTGCTGCCGGGGCCAGTACGGGTGACAGTGGGGCTCTGTAGTCCGCCCGCCTAGAAGCAGGCATTGCTTATGTTGTAGATGCTTTGTATGATCTGGTGAGGACCTCTGAAAAAGAGTATGGTGTCCTGGTGTCAGTGCGGCGTCTCCTCTGGCTGTGAAATTGGGCGGCAGATTTCTTCTCCAAGTCCCAGCTTTGTAATCTACCCTTTAAGGGCAAGCTAATGTTTGGGGAGGATCTGGATCAGCTAGTAAAGCTGCTTGCCAAATCCAAGGGCAATCGGTTGCCAGAAGATAAAAGGTCTTCCCTTCTCGAGCTAGGTTTCGGGACTCTTGCCGCTTCAGAGCGGGTAGATACTCCACACCTCCTGCTTCTAAACCTGCTTCGGGGTGCCAGCAGTCCTTTCGAGGGCGTCGCCGACCCGGAAGAAATTCGGGACATCTTGGTGCAGGAAGTAATAAAAACCCCCAATGAAGCCACGAGCACCCATTCCGTCGTCGACATTGTCGACGGCAGATTATCCAACTTTTACACAGAATGGGCAAGAATTACATCAGACCGCTGGGTCTTAGACCTGATCAAAGACTGGTATACACTGGAGTTCTCGCGCCAGGTCCGGGAGGTTTTTGTGGAGTCCCGAGTGGCGTAAAGTGTCAAGCGAGAGGCGGTCCGGGTGACTCTACAACGACTTCTCGAGCTCAAAGCTATTGTCCCAGTTCCGGAGGCTCAACAGGGACGAGGTCTGTACTTTGTGGTCCCCAAGAAGGAGGGCACGTTTTGGCCCATCCTCGATCTGCAGAAGGTAAACCGTTGCCTTCGGGTTCCTCGCTTTCACATGGAAACCCTGAGGACATTGATGGCCGCAGTTCGAAAAGGGAGTTTCTCGCTTCTCTGGATCTCACGGAGGCGTATTTACACATTCTGATCTAGCTGAATCACCAGAGGTTTCTGCAATTCAAGGTCTTGGGACGACACTTCCAATTTCGAGCCCTCCCATTTTGTCTCGCAACAGCTCCTCGCACGTTCACCAAGGTGGTGGTGGCGGCCTTCCTTCATCAGGAGGGAATCTTGGTCCATCCATACCTGGACGACTGGTTGATTTGCACGAAGTCTCTGGACTGCGAGAGATCAGTGCACATGGTGATGTTCACATTACGATCCCTAGGTTGGGTAATCAATGTGCAGAAGAGTCAGTTGGAACCCACTCAGAAGTTTATTTATCTCTGAGCACAATTTAATACCTTGCTGGATCCAGGGCAGAATGGTGCGAGTCTTCTCGGACAATGCGACGATGGTGGCGTACATCAACCGGCAAGGTGGGACTCAAGTCCCGCCGTAGCACTGGAGGCATGTCTTCTGTTCATCTGGGCGGAGCGCCATCTCGAGGGCATTGCCGCATCCTATGTTGCGGGAATAGAGAATGTGCAAGCCGATTATCTCAGCAGTCAGCAACTAGACCCAGGGGGAATGGGAACTATCTCTCGAGGCGTGGAATCTCATTTGCACCAGATGGGGAACTCCTCAGCTGGATCTGATGGCAAACGCAAAAACAGTTTGTTTTTTCAGCCGTCGCCGAGAACAGGGATCGGTGGGCATAGATTTTCTCGTGTGTCCTTGGCTCACGGCGATTCTGTTGTATGCCTTCCCGCCCTGGCCCCTCATAGGTCGGCTTCTCCGTCGCATAGAGCGGCACCTGGGAAGAGTGATTCTGGTGGCGCCGGAATGGCCACGTTGTCCGTGGTTTGTGGATCTGGTACGCTTGGCTCTAGAGGGTCCACTTCAGCTGGCTCATCTAACGCATTTGCTCCGTCAAGGGCCCATATTTTCAGATCGGGAGGATCGCTTCTCGCGGCTTGGCTTTTGAGAGGCGACGATTATGCTTGAGGGGTTATTCAGAATAAGTCATTTTCATCCTCCTACAGGCGAGATGTCCAGCCACCGCTATGGCCTATGTGAGAGTGTGGAAGCTTTTTGAGACATGGTGTTATCAGCGTTCCTGCGACCGTTTAGCGGTGCGTGTTCCTCTTTAGTTGAGGATTTTGACATTGCGAATACATTTTACTTGTTTTTTGGTCTTTTTTTTAACCTGAGAAGCTGAAAAAAAAGAGAAAAATTAAAGAAAACATGAATAAACGTTCATGAAACTGAAAGAAAAAACAGTAGTTGTGGAACATCGCTTTTACACAACTGAATGCACAAGTGGACAAAATCAGGCTAGCACACGACTGTGGTGCAAGAATGTTGTTCATGCTGTGAACACTTTTTTTTTTAATTTACTAAAGAGATTAAAAAAATTAGTACAGTTTATTTAGAAAATCAGAAATTTATTTAGATGACCAAGCAAAGCTGAAGCAGCAACTAAACTACTTTAGCAAGATGGATTAAGGAAACAATTACTACATCATATACATTGAGGGGGTAGTAAGGATCCAGATATTAGAGCCCATTCCACAAGAGGTGCATACTTTCATCGTGGGCAGAGGCTGGGACTATGATCCTATAGATATTTATAAAGCAGCCACATGATTTAACTTTGTTCCCGCTCCTGTTGGGATAAGGGGAATTGAGCTTCCGAACAGGTTGAACAGCAGTCTGGGCTAGGCCCCACTATAGACGTGGTCAGCACACCGTATGGTAGGCCACAGCGGCACCATCTTGTGCGTGTTTTCTTTGCATGCCGTGTTGCCCCTAGGATGTCAGTGTGCACAGTGTACGTAATGGCACGTGTCCCTATGAGCACAACTTTGAAAGCGTTCGCTACAGGAAGAGCTGTGTGCATGGACTGTGTGCATCTCGCCACGCCTGGATACTTGAAATATGTGCGCATAAATTTTAAGCACAAGCTGATTGAATGCACAGCTACCGCTGCCAATGGTGCTGGCAACTAAGGAAACCTAAGCGCATTGCTCTCCGCATTGCTTGTCATGTTAAGGCTTCACAGCCTCACCTGGATTGCAATGTATGTCTGCACTATGAGGAAGCCCAAGGAGAGTTGGCCACCTCAGACTTTGCTAAGCCAGGTTCCTCCCTTATGGCACAGATGAAGATGAGGATCTAGATTCTTTGGAAGATGGGGAAATTCCCCCATGGTTGGAACAGTATCGGACCATGTTACAGTTCTTTCATAGAGACTATAATTGCCTGCCCTAGTTTCCCAGTCCCTAAAGACCAGAGGCAACATGGATTCACCAGGGGAAGATCCTGTCAGACAAATCTGATTAACTTTTTTGACTGGGTAACCAAGGAATTGGATCGAGGAAGAGCGCTTGATATCATATACTTGGATTTCAGCAAAGCTTTTGATACGGTTCCGCACAAGAGACTGGTTAATAAAACGAGAAGCTTAGCAGTGAGGGCCGAGGTGGTGACCTGGATTGCAAATTGGCTGACGGACAGAAGACAATGTGTGATGGTAAATGGAACCTTCTCTGAAGAGAGAGCGGTTTTAAGTGCTCCCAACACCGCAAGGATCGGTGTTGGGACCGGTCCTGTTCAATATCTTTGTGAGCGACATTGCGGACGGGATAGAAGGTAAGGTTTGTCTTTTTGCGGATGACATGAAGATCAGCAACAGAGTGGACACGCCGGAAGGAGTGGAGAGAATGAGACGGGATCTAAGGAAACTGGAAGAGTGGTCGAAGATATGGCAGCTCAGATTCAATGCCAAGAAGCGCAAAGTCATGCATATGGGGAGTGGAAATCCGAATGAACTGTATTCGATGGGGGGGGGAAAAGCTGATGTGCACGGAGCAGGAGAGGGACCTTGGGGTGATAGTGTCTAATGATATGAAGTCTGCGAAACAATGCGACAAGGCGATAGCAAAAGCCAGAAGAATGCTGGGCTGCATAGAGAGAGGAATATCGAGTAAGAAAAGGGAAGTGATTATTCCCTTGTACAGGTCCTTGGTGAGGCCTCACCTGGAGTACTGTGTTCAGTTCTGGAGACCGTATCTACAAAAAGACAAAGACAAGATGGAAGTGGTACAGAGAAGGGCGACCAAGAAGGTGGAGGATCTTCATCGCATGACGTACGAGGAGAGATTGAAGAATCTAAATATGTACACCCTGGAGGAAAGGAGGAGCAGAGGTGATATGATACAGACTTTCAGATACTTGAAAGGTTTTAATGATCCAAAGACAACGACAAACCTGTTCCGTAGGAAAAAAATCAGCAGAACCAGGGGTCACGATTTGAAGCTCCAGGGAGGAAGATTCAGAACCAATGTTAGGAAGTATTTCTTCACGGAGAGGGTGGTGGACGCCTGGAATGCCCTTCCGGAGGATGTGGTGAAGACCAGAACTGTGAAGGACTTCAAAGGGGCGTGGGATAAACACTGTGGATCCATAAAGTCAAGAGGCCGCCAATGAAGAGTGGGTGACTCGCCAGAATGACAGCTACTGCCTGGAGACAATACCCTTATTCAATAAACATACACATGCTTACTGTGACTCCAACATCGCTCTAAGCTTCAACAGCAAGAGGAAATGTGGAAAAATGGATTTACACTCACAAAGAGGGGAGTAGCTGGCTTGTTACGGCGGTTACTACCCCAAACCAAATAAGCCTGATGCTTCACCTTCAATGCATATACAGCATAGTTCTCTGCTTCAACGGCAGGGGAGAAGAAAAAAGGGTTCGCACTCACAAAGCGGGGAGTAGCTGGCTTGTTACGGCGGTTACTACCCCAAACCAATTGTGTCCGATACTTCACTTTCGATGCATATCCAGCATAGCTCCCTGCTTCAACAGCAGGGGAGAAGAAAAACAACCAATAAGGACTGTATAACATAGTTGGGTAAAACAAATAAGCATGGGTGTAGCTTGCTTATTGCGGCGGTTACTACCCCTACTACCCCTAACTAATCAAGCTAGATATTTCAATGGTGGGGGTGGAAGGGAAATAGAACCAAGAGCTAAGAGAAACAGATAAGTATGAGAGAAAAAAACGTGTGAAGCTTGCTGGGCAGACTGGATGGGCCGTTTGGTCTTCTTCTGCCGTCATTTCTATGTTTCTATGTTGGGAGTTCCTGGGGTGGATTCTATGACCAAACCAAAGAATAATCCCATTCTGATTTCCCTGTGAAAAAGCTTAATATTTTTCCTGTGAATGCCATCCAGGAGTTGATTGATCTGGAATGGGATGCCCCAGAAGCAAGTTTTTAAAGGGGGCTGAGCGTTGGAAGCTCTATACCCTCTGGACCTGGTGGTAAGAGAATGTTTGCATTTTCCTAAAGTGGATGCACTGTGCAGTCTTTAAGCAAACTATCCCAGTTGAGGGAGGAGCGGCCTTAAAGGATGCACATCATAGACAGACTGAGTCTATCCTTAAGCCTTTGACGCAGTAGCAATGACCTTACAGATTGCTTCTTGTTCTCTGGTGGCTGGTTCGTGTCTACTTCTCTCAGGAGGTGAATGATTCTGGGAGTGAATTCCAGAGCAGTTATGGAACTTGTGGCTGCAGTTTTAGCAGACGTGAGTTCTGATTGTCTACTTCAGCTAGAGGAGTGGCTTCAGTGGTGGCGACCAGACAGCTATGGCTACGCAATTGGTCAACTTGGTGCAGCCTCCAAAGCTAATCTTACTAAGATGCCTTTTAAAGGATCACTCCTATTCAGGATCAAGCTGGAAACGCTGGTCAGTAAATGGGGCGAATCTCCAGTTCTCTGTTTACCAGAAGACAAGAGGAAGCAGTTACACCACCCCTCGCCCATGAAGGGTCATTCCAGGGGCTCCCAGAGGTTTTGGCCCTGCAGAAATTCGACATTTGAGGTCTCAGTCCTTTTGTATGTGGCAGCCCAAGAGAGGGTCAGGCTCATCCCGAACACCCCAATTAAATTTTACCGACCTACCTTCAAGATGAGGAGCTAGGGGTGTCATCTGTCTCATTTTTACCAACGGTGGGTCGAGATCACTTCAGACAAATGGGCATTGGAAGTCATACGAGACAGATATGTACTGGAATTTCACAGCACTCCTTGGGACGTGTTCATGATGTCTCCTTGCCACTCCCAGCACAAGAAGCAGGCAGTGGAGATTACGCTTCTAAGACTCCTCAGGATGAGGGCTGCGATCCCAGTACCTACACCCCAGGAAAATATGGGGCTTTATTCCATTTTATTTTGTTGTAACCAAGAAAGAAGGTTCCTTTCATCCCATCCATGACCTCAAGAGTGACTCATTTTTGCATGGAGATCTTACGCTCCACGATGATGGCCGTACAATCGGGAGAGTTCCTAACATCCCTGGACCTATCAGAGGCCTACCTTACATATTCCACTCTGACAAGAGCACAGTTTGTTTTGCGGTACTGGGTTGACAACCGTTTTGGGCGCTGCCCTTTGGCCTAGCCACTGTCCCCAGAACATTTTCCAAGATTATGATGATCGTGGTGGCAGCATTGAGGAAAGATGGGATCTTGGTGCACCCATACTTCAATTGGCTGATTCGGGCCAAGTCTGTGGAAGAGAGCCTCCTGGTGGCCAACAGGCTGATCTCCTCCTTGTTGCAGGAACTCAATTGGGTAGTAAACCTGTCCAAGAGCAGCCTAAAACCTTCCCAGTCCTTGGCGTATCTGGGAGTCCGATTAGAGACCAGGCGGGGCAAGGTCTTTCTTCTGATCACAGGGATCTTACTCAGTTCTGTCTTACGGTCTGGTCCTTGAGAGGGCTTGTCTGATGAAGTGGGGATATTCTGCGGTGGTAATTGTCCAACTTACTCTGCGCTTGGAAGTTCTCCACGTCCCTAGTGAATGTGCGTGTCTGGAGAGTATTTGAGGCCTGATGCGAAGAACACGGTGTCCTCACTCCGGTCAAAATTCTACTTGTTCTGGAACTCTTGCAGGACGGTCTGAATAAAGCTTTGGCCTTTAACTCCTTGAATGTACAGGTAGAGGCTCTCTCCTGTTTCAGGGGTGAGGTGAATGGGGCCTCCTTGTTGGCTCATCTGGACGTGACCAGTTTTCTGAAATAAGTGAAGCACTTTCGTCCAGTATACTGATGTCTCATTTTACTGCATAGTTACTAATACCAGTGATATCACTGGAAAATTGTTCTGTACCCATCTTTTGGCAGGGTGGTATAAACTCACGCATCCGGTTTGGTGTAGCAAGATCCAAGGAAAGGAAATTATCAGGTAAGACAAATTTCACCTTCTTGCTTGCTGAAAGTTTTACTTTAATGGATTGGTGGCTATCTGGAGAGGGGCATGCTCCTGTTGTTGACTTTCCAAGCGTGTTTTTATCACTCATCTGTTTTAAAACAAAAGGTTGTAGTGTATATTATACTTTGACTCACAGGCTGTTTTTCTTTTACATTGTAAGATCTAAGGTAGTTGAAGACTAAACTGCATTTAAAGGGATCCCTCAGTACCTTCACCATTCCGGGTTGTCACCATCAGTGTGATTTGGGGCATTGAAATACTAAAGGTTGTCTGTGTAGTGAGTGATAAAGATGCCAACCTGTTTAGCATACCATGATAGCGAGGCCTAGCAATTGCCTGCCTTCTGGAGGGATGGTGCTTCCTGGCCCAGGTGACTCATAATGTACTTGTACAGAATTGGTTATAGAAGTTACTTTTTTGTTTCAGACCCCCAGCAACTCGTGTAAGTGATAAGGTGATGATTCCGCAGGATGAATATCCAGAGATAAACTTTGTAGGACTTCTTATTGGACCCAGGTGAGTTTCTAAATTATCTCCTACACCTTGCTGTAGAATCCTGCTTTACCTTCCTGGATAGATTGTTTCCAAGAATAGAGCTTTCATGTCAAACTTCACTGTGGTTTCAATCTTTTCTTTGGTGGTATCAAAAATTAGATTTTAATAGTGAATTGCAATGTATGTCTAAGGCTTGGGGATGTTATAGATTAGACTAAGGTAGGGCATTTATCAGATTGTATATAAGTTTATTTTATTTTATATTTGTGTTTTCTTTTTTGCATAAGCAATCATGGGCCTCTGAGCCACTCAACCATGAGGTGGTTTAGACATGGGGGGGAAGTGGATGGATAGGTTTAGGTTTTGGTTATGTTTTGGGTTCTGGAGGAAAACAAAAACACTTGTGTTGGTTCTTTCTGGATGTTATCCTTACATTGAGGTATTGCTCCTGGGGGAATTTTGCGCAAAAAAAATTAAAAATTCTGCGCACAAAAACTTAAAATTCTGCAAAATCCTGCAAACTTTACATTGGTTAAAATAACACAATTTACATGACAGTCTTTAAGGAATTACATTTTAAATTAATACAGAAAAAAGTTATTACTGAGAGATGCAGAATTTTCCTAGAAATTCACTGTGTCCCTTCCACTTGCTTTCCCTACTCCCCTGGCCACTTTGCCCTCTCAGGCCCCCAACTCTTCCACCCGCCAGTCTCTCTCTCTCCTCCACTTCTAGGCTCAACCCCTTCCACACTATCGCCAGTCCCAGAGTTTGACCCCATTCTCAGTACTGCCCCTCACCCAGGCTCCCTCTGTCCCTCCCTCTCTCACACACATGCACCTTGCCTCCCAACATGCGCCTCGAGCCATGTGTGAGCAAATTCAAAAAGAAATTAAAAACTTTACTTTCCCTGTACGTACCAGGATCAGTCCAGACAGCTGGGTTATGCCTCCCCTCCAGCAGATGGAGTCAGAGAGAAAACTGAAAGCACCCCCTAGATATACTGGTGTGCCACCTGCGATCCTTCAGTATATTCTCTGACTCCAGCAGATTGAGAGGCATAACCTGCGGTCCTGGCCTGGTCAGTTTGTTAGTACTGGGGAAAAAAAAAAAAGGGAAATCTTAATAGAGGGACAAGATCATTTGGTTTCTTTCTTCTCTCTATCCTGTCTGTTCGTGTTGGTGTTTGTGTGAACGCAGCGCGGTTTTGAGCTCAGTGTGGGGCAGGCACATAGGGCACTGCCCTATGAAAGTTCCCGGGTTAGACGGTCCTTGAGGCTGGGGGAGAGCTTACGGGTGGGCCGGTCACCCTCCCCCCAATTCCAGGGGTCCCAACCCTGAAGGGGGTTTAAAAAAGAAAAAAAAAAAAAGCTGTTTCTTTTAAAATTTTGTTTGGGCCACTTCAGTCCTGTTGGGAACAGGCAGTGGATTTTTTTTGTGCCTGCCAGAGTCTCTACGGACCCCGGAGTGGGTGGCTCAGTCACCCGGCGCGCTGGGCTGGTGAGGGGTTTACTCACCTCGATTTTGGCGCCTTTTTTCATCGGGGCTCCATTTTCTTCCCGCGATGCCGCGATCTTCGGCCTCTGTGGCCTGTGCAGGAACGGGGGCGCGACTCTCCCGGGAGGGCCTCTGTCCCCAATGTCTCCCCGGGGACGAGGGACCCTCCCGGGGGCCGAGCGCTGCCCGCAGCGATTCTTTGCTGCCTTCTTCACCGCGGCATCGCGGCGCTTCTATCAGGCGTTCTCCGGCCCCTCCTCCCTCGGGGAGGAGTGCGGCGGCCATCTTGGCCACGCGGCAGACAGACTCTGAGGCATCAGAGGAGGAAAACCCCCCTCCCCTAGCGAGCGAAACCCGCGGTCCCCGGCCGATTTGGGAAGCCCTCAAGCCCCTCCTCCCTCGGGATCCATTAAGAAGAACTTAAAAAGGTCTGTGCCTTTTTCCTCCGATTTTGTGCTTCTAATGCACAAAGCTTTTTTGCAGGCTGAATCTGGTTGGGAGGCAGAGGTCCCTTCTCCCCCCAAGGTCCCTAAACCTACCTTACCTCAGGGGAAACCGCTGGGCGTAGGGTCCTCCGGAGCCAGTGTTCCCCGCCCGCGGGGGGGGGGGGGGGGGGGGGGGGGGGCTGAGGGCACAGGGGCCGCGGAACCTGTTCTGAATCCCCAGGAGCCTTCAGATTTGCTGACGGCGGACGAACAGATGCCCGTGGAAGGGGATGACCCCCAGGTGCTGCGTTTATTCGGCAAGGAGGAGTTAAGCTCCCTTATTCTTCATGTCCTGCAGGAGCTTGAGCTAACGGCGCCCCCCCCAGGACGCTGACACTTCTACAGGGGATATCGCTATGGCAGGGCTTCGGGCCCCCCCTCAGACTTTCCCATTCCATCACAAGGTTTTACAGATTGTCTCAAAGGAGTGGGAGCTGCCAGAGTCTTCCCTGAGGGTCACTCGAGCTATGGAAAAGCTATATCCCTTGCCTAAGGAATCCTTGGAGCTCCTAAAGACACCGGCGGTGGATTCGGCTGTCACGGCTGTGGTTAAACATACGACTATCCCCGTTACGGGTGGTATAGCTTTGAAAGATCTCCAGGACCGTAAGCTGGAGATCTTGCTGAAGCGTATCTTTGTGGCGGCCCTAGGTGTCCGGGCAGCGGCGTGCAGCAGCCTCGTGCAGAGGGCCAACCTGCAATGGGTCCAGCAGTTGCTGACCACGCAGGAGCTTCCTCCGGGTGAGGCTGAGCAGGCTAATTGCGTGGAAGCTGCGGTCGCTTATACAGCGGATGCCTTATATGATTTGTTGCGCACTTCAGCTCGCATTATGTCATCGACGGTTTCAGCTAGGAGGTTGTTGTGGCTCCGTCGTTGGTCGGCGGATGCCACCTCTAAGGCAAGATTATGTTCCTTCCCCTTTAAGGGCAAGTTGCTTTTTGGTGAGGAGCTAGATCAGCTTATAAAGGACCTGGGAGACAACAAAGTATATAAGTTGCTGGAGGATAAGTCTCGTCAATCGCGGGCGTTTGGGAATGCTAGGGCTCGCTTTCGGGGTCAAAGGCGTTTCCGTGCGGGAAGAGGTGGTGCCTTTCCCCAGAGACAACAGGCAACGAGAACCCAGTCCTGGTCTCCTTCCTTTCGGGGCAGGAGGCCTCAACGAGGAGGCTCCTCACAAAGTTTCGCTACCAGCAAGCCCGCACAATGAAGGTGCGCAGGCCCATTCCTCCGTTCCTGTTATCGGAGGTCGGTTGTCCCGGTTTTGGGAGGAATGGGTCAAAATAACTTCGGATCAATGGGTCCTCGACGTGGTTCAGTACGGCTACGAGTTGGATTTTGTACGTCCCCTCCGGGATCTCTTTATGGTGTCGCCGTGCGGTCCGTGGGAAAAACAGCTGGCTATAGCTCAAACTCTCACCTACAGGCTCTGGGGGCAGTGACTCCGGTCCCGCTGGACCAGCTTCGGACGGGTCGGTATTCCATTTACTTTCTGGTTCCCAAAAAGGAGGGCACCTTCAGACCAATCCTGGATCTCAAGGGAGTAAACAAGGCCTTATGCGTGCCTCGCTTTCGGATGGAGACTCTAAGGTCTGTTATTGCGGCCGTCCACAAGGGAGAATATTTGGCTTCTTTGGACTTGACCGAGGCTTATCTCCACATCGGAATCCGAGAGCGTCATCAAAGATACCTGAGGTTCATGGTGTTAGGGTCCCGTTACCAGTTTTGTGCCCTCCCCTTCGGACTGGCCACCGCGCCGCGAGTGTTCACCAAGGTTCTCGTAGTGGTCGCGGCCTCTCTCCGTCGGCAAGGAGTACTTGTGCACCCCTATCTCGACGATTGCCTCATCCGGGCAAAGTCGCATGCGGCTTGCAAACGGGCAGTCTCCTTAGTGCGTCAACTTCAGTCGTTGGGTTGGGTAGTCAACTTCGCGAAGAGCGGACTCGAGCCGACCCAACAGTTGGAGTTTTTGGGCGCTCGGTTCGATACCTTGGTGGGCAAGGTCTTTCTTCCTCAGCAGCGCATGCTCAATCTCATGGCACTGGTGCGGCGCCTGTTGGCTCTCGCGACTCCCACGGTTTGGGATTATTTACAGCTCATTGGTCATATGGTATCTACTATGGAGATGGTGCAATGGGCTTTTGCGCATATGCGGCCTTTACAAAGAGCACTTCCATCTCGTTGGGATCCCAGATCAGAGGATTACGGGATGGAACTCCCTTTGCTGGAGGAGGCCTGCTCCAGTCTCTTCTGGTGGCTCAATCCAGACAACCTGCTCCAGGGAGTGGACCTGGAACCTCCATCCTGGATGGTGGTGACGACAGATGCCAGTCTTTCCGGCTGGGGGGCGGTCTGCCAATCCTGAGCTGTTCAGGGTACCTGGTCGGCGCGCCAGTCCACTTGGTCCATAAACCGCTTGGAGACCAGAGCGGTACGTCTGGCCTTGCGTCGCCTCCTTCCCATGGTGAGCGGCTGGCCGCTATGCATTCTGTCGGACAACGCAACCACAGTGGCGTACATAAATCGACAAAGAGGCACCAAAAGTCGAGCGGTAGCGACAGAGGCGGCGTTGTTGATGGCTTGGGCGGAACGACACGTGACGCGCCTCGCGGCCTCCCACATTGCCGGCGTGGACAACGTTCAAGCGGACTACCTCAGTCGACAACACCTAGATTCGGGAGAGTGGGAGCTCTCGACAGAGGCGATGTGTCTCATCACTCGGCGATGGGGGATTCCGCGCTTGGACCTAATGGCGACTCGAAAAAATGCGAAGGCGGCGCGTTTCTTCAGTCGAAGAAGAGAGCACGCGTCGGAAGGAGTGGATGCGCTAGTACTTCCGTGGCCCCGTCACATCCTTCTGTATGTGTTTCCACTATGGCCCCTGGTGGGGAAAGTGTTACGATGCATAGAGTCCCATCAAGGTCAGGTGATTCTCGTGGCTCCGGAATGGCCGCGTCGCCCGTGGTTCGCGGATCTCGTCAATCTGGCGGTGGACGGTCCTCTACGGCTGGGTCATCTTCCCAATCTCCTGCGTCAAGGTCCGGTAGTTTTCGATTTGGCGGATCACTTTTGTCTGGCGGCTTGGTTTATGAGCGGAAGCAGTTAAAGAAGAGAGGTTATTCGGATGCGGTGGTGTCTACTCTACTTCGGGCGCATCTGTCTTCTACTACGCTGGCTTATGCTAGAGTCTGGAAGGTTTTCCATGATTGGTGCGCCGGTTTAAATATATCACCTAGACGTTTGACCGTGCCTCAGATCCTCATGTTCTTACAAGAAGGCCTGAAAAAGGGTTTGGCGTATAATTCGCTTCGAGTCCAGGTAGCGGCTCTGGGATGCTTGAGAGGTCAGGTGGAAGGGTCCTCCCTCGCGTGTCACCCAGATGTAGCTCGTTTCTTGCGCGGTGTTAGAAATTTGCGTCCTCCTTTTAGGCTTCCCTGTCCTTCCTGGAACTTGAATTTGGTACTCCGTGGCTTGTGTGTGGCCCCGTTTGAGCCTATTAAGACGGCTTCGTTGAAGGATCTGACCCTCAAGACGGTGTTTCTTGTGGCCATTTCCTCAGCTCGTCGAGTGTCGGAGCTTCAGGCTCTTTCTTGCAGAGAACTGTTTTTGCGTATTTCTGATTCGGGAGTTTCCTTACGAACCGTACCCTCCTTCTTACCTAAAGTGGTCTCGGCGTTTCATGTCAACCAGACGGTAGAGTTACCTTCTTTTTCAGCAGAGGACTTGCGGTCTTCGCAAGGTAAGGACTTGCGGCGGCTGGACGTCCGAATTCTTCTGCGCTATTTGGAGGTTACCAATGACTTTAGAAAGTCGGATCACCTTTTCGTGTTGTGGAATGGGCCCAAGAAGGATCTTCAGGCGTCCAAGGCTACGATTGCACGCTGGTTAAAGGGGGCCATTGCGTCCACGTACCTTGGCTGCGGTAAGCCTGTTCCTGATGGACTTAAAGCTCATTCGTTGCGTTCTCAAGTGACTTCGTGGGCAGAGAATCAATTGGTCTCTTCCCAGGAGATATGTAGGGCGGCCACTTGGAAATCTTGGCATACGTTTGCCAGGCATTATCGCCTGGATGTCAGTGGTCCGTCCACACAGTCGTTTGGCAGCAGCGTGATTTGAGCGGGACTCTCAGGGTCCCACCCCAGTTGAGGCGGCTTGGGTACATCCCAGCTGTCTGGACTGATCCTGGTACGTACAGGGAAAGGAAAATTAGGTTCTTACCTTTGCTAATTTTCGTTCCTGTAGTACCATGGATCAGTCCAGACGCCCGCCCACATTTTCTGGGAGTCCGCTCGTGTTCCATTATTATCTTTTCCATTACAGTTGGTATCCACACCACAGATGAAGCGTTTTTTAGCTGTACAATTGTCATTGTTTCATGTTGACTGTACAACTTTGGTGTTCTATTTGTTTGTCTGTTTTCAAGGAGGTTACTGTTTGATCTGGCCTCTAAGTTGAACTGCAATCAGTTACGTTTTGGAAATTTATTGGGGGTGGCCTTTGCGATGGCTGGATTCTTACTTCTGCTTTGATATCACATATACTGAAGGATCGCAGGTGGCACACCAGTATATCTAGGGAGTGCTTTCAGTTTTCTCTCTGACTCCATCTGCTGGAGGGGAGGCATAACCCAGCTGTCTGGACTGATCCATGGTACTACAGGAACGAAAATTAGCAAAGGTAAGAACCTAATTTTCCTATTCAAACAAGCCTATCCAGAATAGGCTATCCCACAAATCCACCACTCTTTGCAGCATCACATGGTGTTTTATGCATTCCTCATATTGAGGCCCCAGTTTTAATAATCTTTTCTTCATAACTGCTCTTTGTTACCCCCTCCCAGTTTATTTTTCCCTGTTATGTAATTTCCAAGCTTAATTTGTTTAATGTAAACCGGTGTGATGTCCTAACTAATACCAGTATATAAAAAAAAAAATTTCAAATAAATAAATAGTACACATACACACACCCTCATACAGGCTCCCTCACTCTCACGCGCACACACATCTCCTCATACAGGGTCTCTCTCTTCTTGCATACACACCCACACAATCTTTCTCTCTCACACATACATCCTCATACAGGCTACCTATATCTCTCATATGCACCCCTTTGCACAGGCTCTGTCTCACACATAGGAAAAATGGGTTCTTACCTGCTAATTTTCGTTCCTGTAATACCACAGGTCAGTCCAGACCAGTGGATTGTGCATTGCTACCAGCAGATGAAGTCAGAGAACAATTAGAACTTTCTCGTTATGTAGCAGTGACCAGTGCCACCTGCAATCCCTCAGTATTGACCTGTATCCCAAGCCTAAACAACCAAACTGTATTTAAAAGGCGAAGGTGGTTGGAACCCAAAACTTAACCCGCCAACCTCTTGCCCGGAACAGATAAAACAAAAAAAAAACCAGTAGACCACATCTGAACGTGCCCCTTCCGGAGCATTTGCAAAAAGACCAAATTGTTTGTTCAGGAAATAGCACCTCTCAAGGTAGTCTTTCGGAATCTGAAAAGGGGGACGGGTCTCTGGACTGATCTGTGGTATTACAGGAACAAAAATTAGCAGGTGTAAGAACCAATTTTCCTTTCCTGAACATACCCAGATCAGTCCAGACCAGTGGGATGTATCCAAGCTACTCTACACTGAGTGGGAACCCGAAAGACCCGCTCGCAGTACACCCTCCCCAAAGGACGATTAATCTTGCGCCCTCACATCCAAACAATAATGCTTGGTGAAAGTGTGCAGGGAGGACCAAACCGCCGCTCTGCAGATCTCCTGAGGCATCAGAAGCTCACACTCTGCCCAGGAGGTAGCCTGGGTTCTAGTGGAATGAGCTCTCAGACCCATGGGCACCTGACACCCACAGGCAACCTAAGCCGCAGCGATAGCCTCCTTTAATCCAGCGCGAAATCGTAGCCTTCAAAGCCTTGTCACCCTTCTTAGGACCCCCAAACAAGACAGATGGTCCGAACGCCAGAAGTCATTAGTAACCTCCAAATAGCGCAAAATTACGCGACGCACATCTAAAAGATGAAGTTCCCTCTCCTGAGGAGAATCCCTGGACCAGTTCGGAAATCCTGGCAGATCCACCGCCTGATTGACATGAAAAGGAGAGACCACCTTGGGCATGAAAGAAGGAACCGTGCGCAGCAAAACTCTATCAGTATCATCAAATCCTAAGAAAAGGATCTCGACACAACAAAGCCTGTAACTCTGAAATGCGTCGAGCAGAACAAATGGCTACGAGGAAAACTGTCTTCAAGGTCAAATCCTTAATGGGAGCCCTCTGTAAAGGTTCAAAGGGGGCTCCGCAAAACACCCGAAGCACCAGGTTCAAACTCCAGTCCGGACATAATGGGCGTACGGGAGGACGTAAATGCTTTACTCCTTTGAGAAAATGTGAAATGTCTGGATGCACTGCCAGTGACCGACCGTGAACTCTGCCCCTTAAGGCACCTGAGGCAGCCACCTGAACCTTAAGAGTTGAAAGCTAAACCTTTGGCCAATCCCTGTTTGCAGGAAGTCCAACACCTGGGGAATCTACGTTGACAAAGGATCCAAGGAGCGCTGGCAGCACCATGCCTCAAATAACTTCCAGACCCTTACATAGGCCATAGAAGTAGAAGGCCGATGCGCTTTAAGAAGAGTGGAAATGACCTGCTCGGAATATCCCCTCAATCGCAATCGCTGCCTCTCAAAAGCCAGGCCGCGAGAGAGAAGTGATCCTCCCAATCTGAAAATATTGGCCCCTGGCGGAGTAGATGCGGAAGATGCGCCAGCTGTAGAGGACCTTACAAGGCTAATTGCACCATGTCTGCGAACCACGGGCGACGCAGCCACTCCGGAGCCACCAACACTACATTGCCTAGATGCTGCTCTATGCGTCGTAGAAGCAGACCGATGAGAGGCCAGGGAGGAAAAGCATAGAGAAGAATGCCTTGGGCCACGGACATACCAGTGTCTCCAGTCCTACCGAGCCTATTTTTCGACGACAGTTGAAGAAGCACTCCGTCTTCGCATTGGCTCAAGTTGCTATCAGATCCAACTGAGGCACGCCCACCTGGCGCAAATGAGGTTCCATGCTTCGGGAGCTAACTCCCACTCTCCCGGATCGAGCTGTTTCCTGCTGAGGAAGTCCGCCTGTACATTTTCCACGCCCACAACATGAGATGCAGTGATTCCTTTGAGATGGTGCTCTGCCCAAGCAAACAATAGCCTTGCCTCCAGTGCCACTGCAAGACTCCATGTCCCGCCTTGCCGGTTGATGTAAACTACTGTCGTCGCTTTGTCTAACACTCGAACCATTGTGTCCTTGACCAGAGGAAGAAATGCTCGGAGGGCCAGTCGGACAGCCCTAGTCTCGAGGCAGTTGATGGACCAGGATTTCTCCGATTGAGACCAAAGCCCTTGGGCAGATTTGGTAAGGCAAACTGCACCCCATCCAGATAGACTGGCATCCGTGGAGATAACCATCCAATTCGGAGGGTCTAAGTCCGCTCCCTGTTTCAGGTTGCTGCATGAAAGCCACCATGATAGACTGATTCTGGAAGGAGAGGTAACTGTATATGGAACTTTTCTGACACAGGACTCCACCGCGATAACTGCGCACGCTGCAACGGACGCAAATGAGCGAACGCCCACGGGACCAAATCCAAGGTGGAGGCCATGGATCCCAGAACCTGTAAGTGATGCCAAACTGTCGGATTCTTCCTCTGAAGCAGGGCTTGGACCTGATCCTGCAACTTTGTTACACAGTCCGCTGCCAGAGAAACCTTGCCTCGGAAAGTGTCGAACGCTCCCAAGTAGACAAACGACTGCGTGGGCTACAAATGACTTTTCTGGACATTTATGACCCAGCCGAGCGACTGCAAGGTGAGCATCACCCTCTGAACTGATATTACGCAGTCTTCCTGAGACTTTGCTGGGATTAGCTAGTCGAGATATGGGTGAACAAGGACTCCTTCCTTGCGCAAGAATGCCACCACGACCGCTATGACTTTGGTGAAAGTACGTGGAGCTGTCGCCAGGCCAAAAGGAAGAGCTTGAAACCTGAAATGTTGGCCCATCACCTTGAAGCGGCGGAACCGTTGGTGAGCCCGGCGCATCGGGATGTGGAGATACGCCTCGGTGAGGTCTAACGACGTGAGAAACTCTCCTCTGCGTACCGCGGCCACTACAGTTCTCAACGTCTCCATGCGAAAACGGGGAACATGCAAACACCTGTTCACCTTCTGCAGATCCAGAATAGGACGAAAGGTGCCCTCTTTCTTGGGAACCACAAAGTAGACCGAATACCATCCCTTGCCCTGTTCCACCAGAGGAACTGGAACAATGGCTTGGAGATCGAGCAGTTGTTGAGTCCCCTATACTGCTTCACATTTGACCCGTGAAGCAACAAGAGACTCCACAAAAGCCTACCGCACCGGGCGCGAACACTCGAGAGCGTTAACTATCCTGGACCACTTCCAAGACCCATCAGTCCGAGGTAATCTTTTCCCACTCCGCCTAGAAGCTCGACAATCTGCCTCAGACAGCTTCTACGACAGAATGGGTGCCCCTGGCTTCATTGGGTAGGTTTTCCACGACCAGCACCCTGGCTCGTGGACTCTCTTCTTGGGCACAGTCCTCCACAAAAGGACTGCTGACGTCTCAAGCTCGGCCTGGACCCCGAAGGAGCTGAAGACCTACCAGGGCGAAATCTGCGAGAATCCCGAAAACGAACCCGTGAGGGAAAAACCTTCCTCGAAGGTTTTCTATCCTCTGGCAATCTGTTGCCCTTGGACTCCCCCAGCAATTTCACCAACTGGTCGAGATCCTCCCCAAAGAGAAGCTTGCCCTTAAAGGGGAGGTTACAAAGTTGAGACTTGGGAAGATAAGTCTGCTGACCAATTACTCAACTAGAGCAGTCTATGAGCCGTAACCGCAGACACCATAGTACGCGCTGAGGTCATAATCAAGTCATACAACGTGTCCGCGACATAGGCAACTCCTGCCTCCAAACGCGTGGCTTGAAAGGGCCCCCTGCCGTCTGGTCTGGCAGTTCCGGCCGCCTCCTGAACCCAGCAAAGCAGGTTCTCTGCATGATGCTGGTGCAAATCACTGCCCTGAGACTCAGCGCTGAGAGCTCGAAGACTCACTTCAGATGAATCTCCAGTTTGCGGTCCTGAATGTCCTTCTGCGCAGCGGCCCCGGCCACAGGAATGGTGGTCTTAGTCATGGCAGACCCAGTCTCGTCCACCTTCGGTATCTTTAGAAGATCCAAAACATCCTGCAATAGCAGGTAAAGTTTCGCCATGGCTCTTCCCACTTTCAAACCTGCATCCGGCGAGTCCCATGCCTGTGTCACTAGCTTGCAGACCACCTTAGCTAATGGGAAGGAAGTCGTCGGACCCCGAATCCCATCCAGGACCGGGTTGACACCTTCACTGTCTGATTCCTCCTGTGAAACTTTGATCCCCAGGACCTCCTAAATCTGGGGAATGAGAGGTCGAAGCTCCTCTCGCTTGAACAAGCTCACTACACTGGGATCATCGCCTTCCAAGGGTGGGAGGTCATCTTGGTCCGGGTCGTCCTGTATCACATCACCCATATCCTGGGTGAGTCCCGGATCCTGATCCGCCCCAGGGTCTGAGGGTTCCCCGAGTGGGGCTGGCAACCTATCCACACCTTGAGCCCCTTGGTGAGCCCCTGCAGGGTGATGGCGGTCCAGGGACCCCATGGGTATCCACTTTGGAGGTTCCGCCAAAGGGTCCAGCTGTGCTGCTCTCTTCAGGATCTCCTGTTTCCTAGCCAGGAACACCTGATGCAGCAGGAGTACAAACTCGGGGCAAAACTCCCCTGAATCAAACCCCCCCCCCCCCCCCCCCACGCAGGAGGGTCCGGTGGCCCAGGGTCATCCCCAAACGCGGGAATTTGGTCCACCGGGGAGAGAATGGGAGGGTCCGCCTCCCTTGGCAGCTACCGCGAGCTACCATCCCCCGCCTAGGAGGACTGCGGCCCGGAGGACCGGAGCCCTTGCCTGCTTACTGCTCCCCTGAAGAAGTTCCCTCCTGCCCTGAAGAACAGGCAGAACACAAGGAACTAGCATTTATAGCTTGCCCTGACGCCCCACTTGCGTGGCAGGTTCCCAACTTAGGATGGGGTGCCATTGAGAAAAATGAGCAGAAACGCGGTCGGCTAAAAAAAAGAAAAAAAATTCCACTCAGAAAATCTTCATACGACTGCAGGAGCTAAAAATAGAAAATCTTCCTGCAGGCGCAAAATTGCTGTGAGGAGAGTTGCCGGTGCGAAAATAGAGGCCTCACATGCACGCGAAGGCCTACCCCCGCCGACCTATCCAGAGCCCCAGGCTGTCATGAGGACCTGCGGGGTTAAGCTCACCAGTCCAGCTGGCCTGCCAAGGGCACGGCCTGTTCCCCAAATGAGCTCCTCCTACCTTGAAAGGCTTCTTCCTTGCTTGCTTTCAGAATTTTTTTTTTTTTTTTAAGAAACTTTATTCTGACAGAGTTGGTGTCTGAGGGAAGGAATGAGAGGAGCCTCAGTGCTCAAGGAAACTAGGAGCCCCTGGCTATCGAGACACTGGCACCGATGCGGGCGAGACACAGGCAGGGGTATCAAACGCCCGGATTCAACTGAGAGATGGCCCACGAAGGTGCCTAACACCTCAGGAAGCCACACTAACTACAAACTAGCCTATCCTAGGAAAAAAAACTTTTCCCTAATAACTTTGTTTTTTTAACTGACAGACTGCAGGTTTGCATCTCTACCATCTGCTGGAGTCAGAGAAATACTGAGGAACTGCAGGTGGCACTGGTTATGTAGCAGTGCCCAACTCCATCTGCTGGTAGGAATGCACAACCCAGTGGTCTGGACTGATCTGGGTACGTTCAGGAAACATCCCTTCACGCAGGCTAGCACCCTCACTTACTCACGATCCCTTTTTCATACACCCCAGCTCCCAATCTCTCACATACACACTCCTTCACAATCTCCTCATATAGACTCCCTCTCTCTGGCACCCACACTCAAGCATCCCCCCCTTGCTTTCTCACTCTTCTTTCCCACCCCTTCCCCTGCTCTCACCCTCCCCTTTCTCACCCCTCTCTTTATCGTCTCACACACATTCACTTTCACCAGGTCTTCGTCTTCACAGTCAGCGGAGCATACTCTGCAGCACACGGGCCTTCATGTTTGCCGCGAACGGCGCGCCAGGGTCTTCATCTTTGTGCACGCTGTTCGTGGTATGCCGGGGTCTCCTCTTCCATTTTCTGTGCAGAATTTGGCAATTCTGCGCAAATTCTGTGCTCTGCAGTAGTGCAGAATTCCCCCAGGACTAACATACTTATATCTGCCAACACTAAAGTCTAAATATTAAAACAAAAAACTTCACTGTGGTTTCTTATCCTTAACTTTAGAGTAGTTTTGTTTTTGTTTTTATGGACAATGTCAACTAGGTCATGTAGTGTTAAATATCGGTTCCTTGTAAATTTTGTATTTTCATCTAAAGACTGTAGCTAATAACTAGCTATAGATTAGAGTTTTAGCAATTTAGGAATGAGGATAACTTTGTAATTTAGGGTTCTAAAGATATATATTTAAAAAATCTTAGGCGTTTGAACAGAACAGGTGCATCCTGCTATTGAATGTGCTGAAAAGTGGCATATATTTACAGGAAGCCTTTTTTTTTTTTTCCTTCAGGGGGAACACATTAAAAAATATTGAGAAGGAATGCAATGCCAAGATTATGATCCGTGGGAAAGGGTCTGTAAAGGAAGGGAAGGTGGGACGAAAGGATGGTCAGATGCTACCTGGAGAGGATGAACCTCTACATGCTTTGGTCACCGCCAACACTATGGAAAATGTAAAGAAAGCTGTGGAACAGGTACAAATCTTTTCTATGGCCATTACAGAGTTGAGACTAATTAAAATATGCCACAGAGAGAGTATGAGGAGGTCTGTTCTGCTGACATGTATGAGATTGATTCTTGCAGATCCGGAATATCCTGAAACAAGGTATTGAGACCCCAGAAGACCAGAATGACCTGAGGAAGATGCAGCTGCGGGAACTGGCACGTCTGAATGGGACACTGCGTGAAGATGACAACAGGTAGGTAATGCTGGTATCAAAAGGGCGGTGAGTGTCATCTGGTTCTCTCCCAGTTAATGGATACTAATCCATATCATTGCTCTTCTGGCAGGATTTTAAGACCCTGGCAAAACACAGAGACGCGCAGTATCACAAACAATACGCTGTGTTCCAAGTGTGGAGGAGCTGGACACATTGCATCAGACTGCAAGTTTGCGAGGTAAGCCTGAGAGAATGGTGCCCCAGTGACAATTTTATGAAGTACTGCATCTATTGCTGCTTTCTCCCCATGCATTTGAGAGTTGAGTGCATTCAGTCTTAGATTTCTGCAGAAGATTTTTCAAGATTCTCTGGCAGATTCTGTGCCAGTTATGGCATTTAAGTAATTTAACAGTTACATTTGACTACACACAAAATATTTTTATTGAAAAAAATTTAATATTTAAACTATATACAAATACAAAATTTTCCAAATATAAAAATCAGTTCTTCCTCATCCAACTAGACCAGTCCAGATGCATTGGTTATACTCCCTAGCCAACAGATTTAGAGAGGCTTGCTGACATCACTCCTTATAGGGTTCCATTCTGCACTTAGCCTGCATCTCCAGCAGGTGGTAGACGAGTCTCCTGTGCTGTGACCTTCCTAGTTTTAGACCAGGTGAAGTGAAAATTTTCTGAATTGGGCTTGCTCCCCAGGTGATTAGTCTTGCGACTCCCTCACCCATTGGGGGCCTTTTTTGGGAATCTGGATATTTGTCTGGGCTATACCCAGTCTTTCCTCCTCAAATGCAGCTTTCTATTCTGCAGCCTTTCCTTGGGATTTTTTGTAATTTGACTGTTTTTCCCCCCTCTTCCTTTGCTGTTTTTTGTTTTGGGTAAAATTTGAGAGATGGTGGGGAGGGAGTAAGTGAGAGTACAGGAATCTAAGGCATACTGCTGTGGAGGCTGCTTTCCTGTGGCAGGAAACCCAATTATCTGGGAGGTTTTTTCTCCAGGGCTGGGTGGCAAATACTTTTATGTTGGTATTGCAGGAGCACGGGAAGAAGCTCCCATTCCCTGTACGTACCTGGATCAGTCCAGACTGTGGGTTGAGCCTCCTTTCCAGCAGGTGGAGACAGACTAAAACTGAAAGAATATCCTATATGAGGACAGAGCCTATCCTGTAACCCTTCAGTATTTGTCTGTCTCCAGCAGGTGCAGCACATCTCCCTTTGGTCTCCTGATCTAGGCTAGTCAGCCTTTTTCTTCCTTCCTTCTGGGATCAAGCTTATTCCTTAGGGATTTTATGGGTTTTTCTTCCTGTTAAAATAAAATTAAAAGGTTAGTCAGGAAGTTGAATTTTTCTTCAGGAGACTGCTCAGTCTCCTGGCTCTTGCCGGACTCAGGGGGGCTTTGCCCCTTGTGCAGTGCATAACCTGTGTCAGTTACCGCTTCCAGGTGTGGGGACAGAATCTGGTAGTCCAGTTCTCGTCTTCCCCCCCCCCCTCCCCCCTGGCTGCCAAAGGGTCTTAAATTTACGCTGCACAGAAACAGGTGTGCATACTGAATTTCTCCAAGAGCTACCTTCAGCCCTCCCAGGAGTTAGGGTTCCTGGGAGCCCACTTCGACCCTCCCGGGTGGGCAAGGTCTTCTTGTCTCACGCGCGGACTTTCAAGTTGATCAGACTGTTTCAGAGTCGGAAAGGAAAATTAGTTGTTACCTGTTAATTTTCGTTCCTGTAGTACCATGGATCAGTCCAGATGCCCTTCCCTGTTTTTCTGTCCTCTCAAAGCTTGTTTCTCTTGCAGATTCCTAGATTTCCACACACCTTTTTTTGTGCATGAATACTGAGCAAATACACCGGAAGCCTTGGTTGCTCAAGCACCAAGTATATGCAAGAGCGGTTAGTCATACCATATCTATTACATTGTTCTACATCTGCTCCATTGAGCTTTCTGGTTACTTGCTTGATCCTATTCTGGTTTTGTTGTTTTCTGCTTTGACAATGGTTATACTGAAGGGTTATAGGATATCCTTTCAGTTTGTCTGTCTCCACCTGCTGGAAAGGAGGCTCAACCCACAGTCTGGACTGATCCGTGGTACTACAGGAACGAAAATTAACAGGTAACAACTAATTTTCCTTTATGTGCTGTATTTGGCCCTTGCTGGCAGGGGGGAAACCTTACCAAACCAGTGAGAAGGAGAGAGAACAGAGGCTGAGCACAGCAGGTTCAGGGGAGGCCACATCAGTGGGGTCATTTAGACCATCTTGTTTCCGCTGGCTGGTTAGCCAAGATCAGTTCAGATGCATGGGTTTTTCATCCCTATCAGCAAACGTAGACAGAGAACAAAATGTTTCACCAGCACTGCTGCATAACAGTGTGCTATGTGTAGCCCCTCAGTATTTCTGTCTCCAGCAGATGTAGAGGTGTAAAACTTGCAGTCTGGAGAATTAAAAAAAAAATTTTTTTTGATCCAAATTGCTCCCAAGGTGTTAAGGCCTGATAGAACCTTATCCCTGGTAGTGTAGGGCAAACAGAGGGTTGATAATCCTGGAGTTAGTTGGTTGTGGGGATTGAAAGCCAGTGGTCTGGCTGCCTCTGCTTCCCTGTGGACCTTCCTCTGTTGGATTCAGTCTGGCCAGCAAGCAGGAAAGTATGCTTTTATTTGGGGATTTGCTGGCTGTTTTATGGCAAGTCATTTGCTTTAAGCAAAGTTTAAAAAAAAAAAAGATAAAATTTGAATCAGACCTGTGTGGCTTGGGGAAGCCGCCAAGAGGAGGAAGGGATGTGTGACTGCTGCTTCGACCGGGAGGGTCGACATGGGACTGGCACGGCAACTCCAGAGTCGAGGTGTGGCAGCATGTGCAGTAGTAACCTGGGGAGGATGCGATCCAAGATAGTTACGTCGACAGACCGCAGGAAGTGCTGCAGGGAGTATGTTGGGGCTGTGTGGCAGTTCTGCAGCAGCAGCCAGTGCCTGACAAACAGTAGGAAAGCGACTCAGTTGTCAGTAGCAGGCAGACTGGGCCTCTCAGATATGGGAATGGCAGCCATTTTTCCTGCAGGTGCAGGAAAGATTGGCGGGAGAGGGTAGAGGTTCCCCACCTCCCTTATCCCCAGTGAATTGCAACACGGGCACTAGGGGCAACACAGAAGCAGTGGAGGAGTCCTTGGATGACAGATTAGAGGATTCTGAGGTTCCTGAACATACCCAGTTCCCTGTACGTACCCGGATCAGTCCAGACTCCTGGGTTTGGCCCCCCCTCTAGCAGATGGAGACAGAAGTTTAACAACAAACTCCGCCTTAACTGGGCTGGTGCCACCTACAGTCTGGCAGTATTCTTCTGTCTCCAGCAGGTGGAAGACGGGCCAAACTTACAGTCTGAGTTAGGGCCTAGCATAGTTAGTCATCAGAGGACCTCGGTGCAGGGCAGGTGGTCCACTGCAGGAGGCACGTTGGTCAATCAACCGTCTAGAGACTCGAGCGGTGCAGTTAGCTCTTCAGGCTTTTCTTCCAATGATTCGAGGCAAGTCTGTGTGCATCCTCTCCGACAGTGCGACCACAGTGGCTTATATCAACTGACAGGGAGGAATGAGGAGTCATCCAGTTGCGTTGGAAGCTCGGTTGATGATCTCTTGGGTGGAGCGGAACTTGTTCAGTATAGCCGCTTCCCACATCGCCGGGGTCGACAATGTTAGAGCGGATTTTCTCAGTCGACATTGCATAGATCCAGGGGAATGGGAGCTCATGGACAAAGCCTTTCTTCGCATTTGCGCTCGGAGGGGGCCACCCTGTGTAGATCTAATGGCGACGTTCAAGAACACCAAGACGCCCCGCTTCTTTGCCCGCTGCAGGGAACAGTATGCGGAAGGCGTGGACGTGCTGGTTCTTCTGTGGCCGGTGGGCATCCTTCTGTGTATGTATTCCCTCCTTGGTCACTCATCGGCCGCACTCTTCGCAGAATAGAAGTGCATCCGTCGGAGGTCATTCTCGTCGCTCCCGAGTGGCTGAGACGTCCATGGTTCGCGGATCTCATCAATCTGGCCATCGACGGCCCCTTGAGGTTTCTGGATCTACCCGATTTGCTCCTTCAGGGTCCGGTTTATTTCAATCAGGTTGAATGCTTTTGTCTAGTGGCATGGCTTTTGAGAGGCAACGTCTGAAGACCCAGGGGTATTCAGATGCGGTGGTTTCCACGATGTTACAATCCCGTAAGGTTTCCACTTCCTTGTCTTATGTCAGGGTCTGGAAGGTGTTTGATACTTGGTGTCTTGCCAGAGGTGTTGTCTACCTGAGCGGAAGTCTCTGTCTTGGGTTTTCTCCAGGATGGTTTATCAAAGGGCTTGTCCTGGAGTTCTTTACGAGTGCAAGTGGCCGCGATCGGTTCCTTGTGTGGTAACATACATGGTCTAAGCCTAGCATCACACCCGGATGTTTCTCGATTTTTACGTGGAGTGAAGCATTTGAAGCCTCCTATTCGGGAACCTTGTCCGTCTTGGAATTTGAATTTGGTGCTTGACTTGGGGGCGGCATCTTTCGAACCTTTGCGTAGGATAACCTTGAAAGATCTCACCTTGAAGGTAGTATTCCTAGTGGCGATTGCCTCAGCTCGTCGAATTTCAGAGCTCCAAGTGTTGTCGTGTAGGGAACCCTTTTTGCGAATTTCTGATTCGGGCGTTTCTTTACGTGCGGTGCCATCTTTTCTACCCAAGGTGGTATCTTCTTTCCACTTGAATCAGTTGGTGGAACTACCAGCCTTCTTGAACCGGTCAGAGCCCAGTTATAAGGATTTAAGGACCTTGGATGTTCGGACTTTGCTGCGTTATCTGGAACTTACTAATGAGTTTCGGGTGTCCGATCATCTTTTCGTACTCTGGAATGGACCTCGTCGAGGTAATATGGCTTCGAAGACCACGATCGCTCGCTGGTTGAAGGAGGCCATAAACTCTGCATACTTGTTAAGTGGGCGACCTTTGCCGGTGGGGCTCCGGGCTCACTCTACTCGATCTCAGGCTGCCTCTTGGGCAGAAAGTCATCAGGTGTCGCCCGAGGAAATTTGTCGGGCGGCTACGTGGAAGTCTCTTCACACTTTTGCTAGACATTACCGTTTGGATATTCAGGTGTCGGGGAAGGGGACATTCGGAGCAGGGGTACTGCGTGCGGGCCTCTCCGGATCCCATCCCAAGTACATGAAGCTCTGGTACATCCCAGGAGTCTGGACTGATCTGGATACGTACAGGGAAAGGAAAATTAGTATTCTTACCTGATAATTTTCGTTCCTGTAGTACCATGGATCAGTCCAGAGTCCCGCCCTCTTTAGGGTCTTATCAGTGTGGAGAGTCCTCGCTGTTGTATTCCTGTCTGTTTTTTGCAGACCGATTGCATTATTCTGCAGCCCATGGGTGCTGATCCCATCTGGGGGTTCCATGAGCCAATTTTTCCGGTGGTTCGATTTCTGTATAGTCTTGGGTTTTTGATGATCCATTCTGCTTTGACATTTAGTAATACTGCCAGACCTTAGGTGGCACGAGCCCAGTTAAGGCGGAGTTTGTTGTTAAACTTCTGTCTCCATCTGCTAGAGGGGGGGCCAAACCCAGGACTCTGGACTGATCCGTGGTACTACAGGAACGAAAATTATCAGGTAAGGATACTAATTTTCCTATCAGTCCACCAGCAGATGGAGTCAGAGAGCAAAACTTTGGGCACAAGAGTGCCACCTGCAGTCCCTCAGTATTTCTCTGACTCCAGCAGTTGGTAGTTATGCACTCCGGCAGTCTTAGTTTTTTCAGTTAGTTTAGGGAGATAGGAGTTTCTTTTTTATTTTCCTTCGGCTGCTTCCTGAGGTGTTAGGCACCTTCGTGGGCCATCCCTCATTGGAAGCCGGGTGTCCGGGGGGTTGGACACCCCTGACTTGGGTCTCACCCGCTCCAGTTCGATGGTTGGAGGCCAGGGGCTCCTGGCTACACACCTCTGAAGCTGCTCCCTCGACTCCAAGCTTGTCAAGCAAAAAAAAAAAGGAAAGTTTCATAATTTAAAAAAAACAAAAAAAAACCCTGCCTGGCTTGGCATCGTTTTCCTGCGAGGTAAGGAGTCGGGGGCCGCCTCCTGCAGCAGGGGTGTGCAAGTGGGATGCTCCGGATGCGGGGCTCAAAGTTGGCAGAGCTATGGCCAAGCTTTATCCCCTGTCAGATGTGTTGGACCTCCTCAAGATTCCAAAGGTGGATGCGGCTGTTTCAGCAGTTACAAAGAAGACAGGCAGGACTGCAAACTGAAAATCCAGTTGAAGCGGGTGTTTGAGGTAGCCGCTGTGGGCCTCAGAGCGGCTTATGCAAAGGGCTTGCCTTTGCTGGGGGCAGGAGGTAGTGCCCGGCTCGGGAACCCCAGGGGGTGGTCCGTTGCAAACCGCTCGCTTGGAGGCGGGCATTACATAGGTGGCAGACGCTCTCTATGATCTGGTGCGCACTTCGGCGCATAGCATGGTGTCCGTAGTGTCAGCGCATAGACTCCTTTGGTTGCGGAACTGGGCGGCAGATTTGTCCTGAAAATCCCGCCAGTGTAACCTCCCCTTTAAGGGCAAGCTCCTATTCGGAGAGGAACTTGATTAATTGGTTAAGCTACTTGGGGAATCCAAGGGCAATCGCCTGCCGGAGGATAGGCGAGCCTCCAGGAA
The DNA here is from genome assembly GCF_901001135.1 of Rhinatrema bivittatum. NCBI lineage: Eukaryota > Metazoa > Chordata > Amphibia > Gymnophiona > Rhinatrematidae > Rhinatrema > Rhinatrema bivittatum. The sequence goes on from NC_042622.1 coordinate 142,909,167, forward strand.
GGTGTTTCCTCCGCGACCCCGTTATCGGGATACGTGCCATTTTTGATCTGGCAGATACACCTCTTTTTCTTCCTCTTCTGGATCTAAACAGACCCGGGACGCCAGCAGTCCTTTCGTGGGCGTAATCGCCCCAGGCGGGACACAGGAAGTCTCGGGGCTGGGGGAAGGCAAACCCTCCCAATGAAGCCACGAGCACCCATTCCGTCGTTGAAGCTGTCGGAGGCAGATTATCCAACTTTTACATGGAATGGGAAAGGATCACCATGGATCGCTGGGTCTTGGAAGTGATCAGAGATGGCTAAGCCTTGGCGTTCTCCCATCCAGTTCTAGAAGCCTTCGTAGAATCTCACGTGTCCTCCCGCTGCAAGCGTGAAGCAGTTCACGACACTTTACAGCGCCTCCTCGAGCTGCAAGCCATTGTCCCAGTTCCGGAGTCCGAGCAGGGCCGGGGTAGGTACTCTGTTTACTTCGTGGTACCCAAGAAAGAGGGCTCCTTTCGTCCCAACCTCTATCTTCAGAAGGTGAATCGGAGTCTCCTGGTCCCTTGGTTTCGAATGGAAACCCTGCAGACGGCTATGGCGGCGGTTCGGAAAGGGGAGTTCCTAGCGTCCTTGGACTTCACGGAAGCATACCTTCACATTCCGATCCTGTGGAACCATCAGCGCTACCTGCACTTCAAAGTGTTGGGTCAACATTTTCAGTTTCGAGCGCTTCCCTTCGGACTCGCTACAGCGCCTTGTACATTTACCAAGGTCATGGTAGTGGTGGCTGCTTTCCTCTGTCGAGAGGGCATTTTAGTCCACCCGTACCTGGACGACTGGTTTATCAGGGTGAAATCTTGTGAAGACTGCGAGAGGTCGGTCTACAGGGTGCGGCTCACGTTACAATCGCTCGGCTGGATAATAAATGTGCAGAAGAGTCGCTTGGAGCCTACCCAACGCCTTATCTATTTGGGAGTGCTGTTCGACACCTTTCAGGGCAAGGTGTTCCTGGCAGTGGACAGAGTGACAAAGTTACGGGACCAGATCCGCAACTTCTTTCAGAGGGAGGACCTCACAGTATGGCATCATTTGCAAGTCTTGGGATCGATGGCCTTCATCTTGGATTTGGTCCTGTGGGCATTTGCTCACTTACGACCATTGCAGCGAGCACTGTTGTCACGGTGGAGTCAGTGTCGGAGCAGTTCCACTTGCCCATACCGCTGCTTCCAGAGTCAGTCTTTCATGGTGGCTGTCTCGACAACTTGGGTCGGGGAGTGGATCTGGACCCTCCAGAGTGGGGGTAGTAGTTTCCACTGACGCCAGTCTCTCCGGTTGGGGAGCAATCTGTGCAGGCAAAGCTGCACAGGGGCTTTGGTCACCAGCGGAAGGGTCCTGGTCCATCAATCGGCTCGAGATGAGGGCAGTTCATCTGGCCCTTCAGGCATTCCTACCCTTGATCGAACACAGGATGGTGCGGGTGTTCTCCGACAATGCGACGACGGCGGCTTACATCAACCGTCAAGGGGGAACAAGAAATCATGCAGTGGCACTTGAGGCTCGCCTCTTGTTCGCCTGGGTGGTGCGTCATCTCCAAGGGATTGCCGCTTCACATGTCACCAGAGTGGAGAATATTTAAGCGGACTTTCTCAGCAGGCAGCAACTCGACCCCGGGGAGTAGGAGTTGTCGGCGGAAGCCTGGAACCTCATTTGCACCAGGTGGGGCGTGCCACAGTTGGATCTCTTGGCGACTCGGGCCTCTGCAAAGACCGAGCACTTCTTTAGCCGGCACCGGGAGCAGGGATCGGTCGGTCTTAACGTGCTGGTGTGCCCATGGCCCACAGGAATTCTTCTGTACGCCTTCGCTCCCTGGCCCCTCATCGGTCGCCTCCTCCGTCGAATAGAGCTCCATCCCAGCAGGGTAGTGCTAGTGGCTCCGGAGTGGCCGTGTTGCCCGTGGTTCGTGGATCTGGTTTGCATGGCTCTGGAGGGACTCCTGCGCCTCGCCCACATTCCGCGGCTGCTGCGACAAGCACCCGTATTTTCGGATCGGGAGGGTCGCTTCTCTCTTGTGGCTTGGCTTTTCAGAGGAGACGTTTACGTTTGAAGAGAGATTCAGAACAAGTCATCTCCACGTTGCTTCAAGCGCGGCGTCCATCTGCTTCCATGGCGTACGTTAGGGTTTGGAAGCTTTTCGAGACTTGGTGTCTCCAGCGCTCCTACGATCCATTGACCGTAGGTGTTCCCGTGGTGTTGGACTTCTTGCAGCAGAGGCTAGCTAAGGGGTTGACCTTCAATTCCCTCCGGGTCCAGGTGACGGCCTTGGGGGCCCTGAGGGGCAAGTTTCAGGGCTCTTCTCTGGCGGTTCACCCGGATATTGCTCTGTTCCTCAAAGGGGTCAAGCATTTGCGTCCTCCAGTGCGCCCGGTATGTCCGGATTGGAATTTGAATTTGGTGCTTCGTGTGCTGTGGAGCACCCTTTTAACCTCTCCGTCGAGCTTCTATTGATCTGATTTTGAAGACTGTTTTCTTGGTGGCCATTTGTTCGGCGCGACAAATTTTGGAATTGCAAGCATTATCATGACGCGATCCATTTCTGCGGATTTATGATGATAGGGTATAGTTACGTACGGTGCTATCCTTCGTCCCCCAAGGTGGTCTCCTCCTTCCATGTTAATCAGACAGTGGAACTTCCTGGGTTCCCACAGTGGTTCCTGGATTCTGCTACTGAGAGGGATCTTCATTTCTTGGATGTTCGGAGCATTTTATTACACTATCTGGAGGTTACCAATGACTTCCGCCGTTCAGATCATCTCTTCATTCTGTTTGGCGGACCGAAGAGAGGGGACAAGGCATCGAAAGCTACCATTTCCCGCTGGATTAAAGAAGCTATCTGTTTGTCCTATATAGCCCGAGGGCGTCTGGTGCCGGTTGGACTGCGTGCTCATTCCACCAGGGCCCAGTCTACTTCCTGGGCTGAATGTCAGTTGCTGTTGCCCCAGGAGATTTGTAGAGTGGCAGTGTGGTCTTCTCTTCACACTTTCACTAAGCATTATCAGTTGGATGTTAATGCTTCTGAGCATTCATCCTCTGAGTGTGTTCTGCGCGCAGGCCTTTCGGGTTCCCACCCAGTGTAGGTTGGCTTGGGTACATCCCACTTTTCAGGATTGATCTGGGTATGTTCAGGAAATGAAAATTGGTTCTTACCTGCTAATTTTCATTCCTGTAATACCACAGATCAGTCCAGAGGCCCACTCCTTACTTCAGAATCCAAAAGACTACCGTTGCTAAGTTGTTTCCTATTTGTTCATGAGCTCCTTATTGCAGACACATTTGAAGGAGCAGTTTCATGCAGGGTGTTTACGATTTATTGATTTTTGGGGGTAAATTGGTTATGAGTTTGGTTGGGTTTCAACCCCCTTTGCCCATTCGTTTCTAGTGTGAGCTTGGGTACAGGCCAATACTGAGGGACTGCAGGTGGCACTCTTGTGTATATATAGCAGTGCCCAAAGTTTTGCTCTCTGACTCCATCTGCTGGTAGGGTACCCAACCCACTTTTCTGGACTGATCTGTGGTATTACAGGAACGAAAATTAGCAGGTAAGAACCAATTTTCATACTTTTCCTCTGATTTTGTGCTCATTGTTCACAAGGCTTACCTGGCAAAGAAAGGTGCAATAGGCAAGCAATCCCTTCCACAGGGATCCCAGAGGTAGGCAAAGTTTGGGAAATGGACCCCTCAGGAGGGTAGGAGGAATTCTCTGCCTGCATGGCCTTAAAGGGCAGTTGAGCAGGTCAGAGGAATCTGAAGACCTTGAAGCTGCTGGAGACTTGGGGCATCCCCAAATGCTGATATAAATAAAGATTTTTCAGACCCAGAGGATGTGCCAGTGGCTGGGGGGATGACCTTAAAATGGTCAGGCTGTTCAGAAAAGACAAATTAAGACCACTGATCCCGCATATGATAAAAGAACTGGGGATTAAGGTTCCCCAGGAGGAATCAGATCACGAGGGAGTAGACCCTGTAATGGAAGGTCTGTGGAGGCCAGCAAACACTTTTACCTTTCATAGGTCAATGAAGAAACTAATTGTCAATGAGTGGGATACCCCGAGACGGGCTTGAAGGTAGGAAGAGCGATTTTCCAAGCTGTACCCCTTGCGTGAAGACTCTTTGGAACTTTTGATGCTACCTAAAGTGGACACAACTGTCTCTGCAGTGACCAAGAAGACCACCATTCTGGTGGCAGGGACAGCAGCCTTGAAGGATACGCAAGATCAAAAATTGGACATCTGTCTAGAGGATGTTTGAGGCATCTGCCTTGGGCATCCGGGCTGCATTCTGCAGTAGCTTTATGCCACATGCCTGTTTATGCTGAGTCTGTTTTCAGGTAAAAGGCACAGTACCCTCAGCCTCCGCTAAACAGGCTGAGCACCTGGAGGCAGGGGTTGCCTATATGGCAAACATGTGTGACTTGATTTGTATCTCAGCAAGGATTATGGTCTCTGTGGTATCAGCCTGCAGGCTCCTGTGGTTATGGAACTAGTTTGTGAATGTCTGGTCCAAGTTGCAGTAATCTTTTTAAAGGCAAGCTGTTTGGTGAGGACCTAAAACAGCTTGTAAAACACCTGAGAGAGTTGAAGGGGCATAAAATGCCAAAATTAAACCAAAAGGGGGCAAGAGGAGTTTGTCATGATCTCTGTTCCGAGACTCTAGAACAGAGCTTTCCAAACTGTGTGTTGGGACACGTTAGTGTGTCGCCTGCAGTGTGCAGGTGTGTCGCGCAAGCCCGGTCAACTCTGATGCGAGTTTGGGCTTTTTTTTTTCTAGAGATTCACTTTTTTTTTTCAGTTTATGGGTTGCTTATTATTGGGTGATTTTTGCTGTCAATCGCGTTTTTTTGGGGGGCTTGGTGGGTGGAACGAGCCCAGCCATCCTTGCATTGGCTGCTGCTGCCGATGAGGCCTGGCCATGAGGAGTACTGACTGCAAGCAGCAGTGTCTGGTGATCATGGAAGGGAGTGAAGCACTTAACTGGCAACAATCAAAAAGACGAGGTACATGAGTGTGGGGGCCAGACATGTGCTGGGGGGAGAGAGATGAGTGAGTGGGGGGCAAACGTGCTGGGGGGACAGACATGTGCTTGAGGGGGAGAGATATGAGTGTGTGGGGGCCAGACATGTGCTGGGGGGAGGAGAGAGATGAGTGTGTGGGGGACAGACAATTTGTTTTATTATTGTTTCTCATAAATTATAACAATAACATGAATCTTGGAATATATTTTTAATATAAATTTAAGGTTTTCATGAGATAGGTTGTGTCGTGAAACATTTTATTTATGTATATATTTAAGGAAACATACATAAATTGTCGAAATATGTTTCGTTCGTTTAACCTTTAACCTCTGGTTTACTAGTAGACTGAATTACCGTGTCGTGAAATTATGTTTGTCTAAAAAGTGTGTCACCAACATGAAAAGTTTGGAAAGCTCTGCTCTAGAAGGTATCACCCCAAGAAGCGTCCTGGCTGTCTGAGGCAAAACTCAAAGCAGCAGTCCTTTCAGGGCTCATATAGGCCAGGGTGTGATAGCTCCAGTCAAGGGGCCAGAGGGGGAGCAAACCTGTGCAACGAGGCAAGCCCACTCTTCAATGAAAGTGCAGGAGGAAGGTTAGCCCTCTTCTACAAAAAGTGGACCAAGGTCACTGGATCAGTGGGTTCTAGAGGTGATAAGACTACGCTTTCGAACTTGCTCTTGTGGTTAAAGAGCATTTTATGATCTCCCCTTGTGCATCTGGAGTATAAAGGGACATGGTTTGGGCCACGGATCAACTTTGGCATCTAGATGTGATAATCTCAGTTTCCTTAGGGGAACAGGGAGAGGAATATCTACTTTGTTCCAAAAAAGGAAGGAAGCCTTTCAGCCCCTTCTACATCTGAAAAAGGTGAATGTGGCTCTTAGGGTCATGCATTTTAGGATGGAGACTCTGCAACTGGGGGGTGTTCTGGCATCTCTAGACTTGACAGAAGCTTATCTGCACGTATCCGAGTGGAACACCAGAGGTTGCTCAGGTTCATGGTCTTGGGAGAGAATTTTCAGTTCAATGCGCTCACGTTTTGGTTTCGTGATGGCACTACAGAAGTGGTGGTGGTATAGCGGCAGCTTTGCGAAGAGAAGGCATTCTAGTCCATCCTTATAGCGACAACTGGCTCATTAGAACAAAGTCAGAGGGGCAGTGTCAGCTGGCAGTACAGGTAGTCATGTAGAGGTTACAATCCCTCAGCTGGGTGGTGAACCTAGCAAAGAGTATACTGATCTCAGCTTAGTCTTTTGGAGTATTTGGGTGCCCGTTTCAATACCAAGAAAGGCAAGGTGTTCCTCCCGTTGGAAGTATCCATCACATCTTGCAGCTTTCAGTGCCCAGAGTGTGGGATTATTTGCAGTTCCTGGGTTCTATGGTGTCTATGCTAGATCTAGTTCCTTGGGTGATCATGCACATGAGATCGCTTCAGAAAGTGCTTTTCTCACTAGAATTTACAGTCTGAGAAGTTCCTGCTTTCACTGCCTCTTCGAGGGGAGGCCAGGTCCTGTCTCTCATGGTGGCTTTCTTGAGCCAATTTAGAACAAGGGGTGGACTTGAACGTCCTGGATTGGGTGGTGGTGATCAGTTGCCATTCTGAAGGGCTGGGGGACAGTTTGCCAAGGGCAGGCAGCTCGGGGTCTGTTGTCAAAGGTGGAAGCGAGGCAAATTGCATGTCATGGTGTTGCTTTCCTTTCTGCTGAGGTTGCGCAGTCGAGCGGTTCAAGTTTGAAAAAAAGAAAAAAGTGACAACCATGGTGTACATCAATTGCCAAGGGGGAACAAAGAGTCAGATGGTGTCCCAAGAGGCCCACAAGCTCTTCAGTTGGGCAGAAACACCTGGTGACTCTGACGGCATCCCATGTGGCCAGGGTGGACAACATGCACATGGACTTTCTCAGCTGGTAGGTGTTAACCCAGGGGAATGGGAGCTGTCAATAGAAGCAGTGGCTCTCATTTGGGCTAGATGGGGCTTTCCCTCAACTGGACATGATGGCATCAAATGCCAAGGCAGACCACTTCTTCAGTTGCAAATATGAGGTCTGAGCAGAAGAATTAGATGCTCTGGTGCTTCCATGGCCTGTGGAGATACTCTTGTTTTCCCTGAATATATCGCAAAGCTGCCATCTGAACTCTTAAGAGAATTATAAGTGAGACATTTTTGTAATGCATCCCTAAAAGGCCAAGATATCTGGCACTGAAACCTTAGTAGGCTTCACTGTTTACTTGAGACACCACAATTTGAATATCCTCCATATTCCAACATAAGCCAGGGAAGCCAAGGGCCTCTGATCCTGTAGCAACATTGGAATGACCTCTTCCGAACATCCCTTTCTCCTTAAACAGAGCCTCTCAAAGCCAGGCCACAAGGCAAAAGCATTCCACCTGATCCAAGACGATGGAGCACTGGACAGGCCCTTGAGATTGAGCCACTTTCAAGGGTTGCAGCACGTTCTTTGAGAGAAGACGGGGGGGACCAGGAGTTAGTCACCCAGGAGGAGTCTGATAATGAGGGAATGGGCCCACTTCTGGATGGACTGCAGGGACCACCAATGGCCTTTCCAGTGCCCAAGAAGGTAAAGTTGGTAAACCGGGAGTGGGATACTCCGGAAGTGGGCCTTAAAGTAGGCAGGGCAATGTTAAAGTTGTACCCTTTGACAGAGTCCTTTGCTATCAGCAGTGACCAAGAAGACTACCATCCCAGTGGTGGGGTTGGTCACACGAAGAGATACACAGGACAGAAAACTGGATTCAGTTGAATAGGTGTTTGAGGTATTGGCCTTGAGTCTTTGAGCTGTGATCTGTGGTAGCCTGATTCAGAGGGCCTGCTTACACTGGGTACAGAAGGCTGAGGAGGAGTAACTTGGCAAGCAATGCCCAGCAGGCAGCACGTTTGGAAGCTGGGGTGGCTTATGTAGCAGATGCGCTGTATGATCTGGTGCAGACATCTGCCAGGAGCATGGTTTTCACGGCTGCAGCATGAAGACTCCTGTGGTTTGTTAATTGGTCGGCAGATGTGTGGTATATTTTAAGAGGAAGCTGTTCGGAGAAGATCTGGACCAGCTTATGAAGCATTTGAGGGAGTCAGAGGAATAGATTGCCAAGAAATCCTTTCCTTCCCGTTTTTGGTATATGCAAAGGTTTTGTGCTGGCAAGAGTTTTTCAGCTTCGGGACAGAAGCAAGGCTCAGGAAAGCAGCAGTCCTTTCGTGGCTTCCGCAGACAACAGCCTCAGGGATACGTCTGATCAGGGGACCGAAGGAGGAAAGTCCTCGCAATGTCAGGCTGGTCCCCTCTTCTGTGGAAGTGGTAGGGGGAAGATTAACCCGCTTTTGAGGAATGGATCAAGATCACATCAGAAGTGATGAGATGGCTATGCTTTAGTTCTCATTCAATCAGAGAGGCCTTCATGGTGTCCCATTGTGCATCCCAAGGGAAGGGAGAGGCAGTTCGGGATACACTGCAGCAGTTACAATGGCTAAATGCGATTGTGCCAGTACCGCCAATGGGGCAGGGGGAGGTATTCGTAGTTCCCAAGAAAGAAGGCACTTTTTGGCCAATTATAGATGTCCAAATGTTCAATCGGGAGCTGCAAGTTCTGTTTTCGTATGGAGACCATGCGTATGGCAATATCAGTGGTCTGCAGAGGAGAGTTTCTGGCATCATTGGATCTGATGGAAGCGTATCTGCATATCCCCATATGAGCGAAGCAGCATGTTTTTGCGGTTCATAGTGCTAGGCCAGTATTTCCAGTTTTGGGTTCTCCTGTTTGGGCTGGCGACAGCGCTACGCATTTTGATGAAGGTGGTGGTGGCAGCCCTAAGAAGGGAGGGGGATTTTGGTTCACCCTTATCTGGACGACTGGTTTATTTGGGGGAAGTCTGAGGTGGAACGCTCTGTTTGGGTCATGGAGCAGTTTCTGGGCTAAGTGATAAACCTGCCCAAGAGTCATTCAGTGCCAGCCCAATCATTGGAATATCTGGGAACAAGGTTCGATACTTGGATTAGCAGGATGTTACTCACCTTGGAGAGAGTGGTGAAGTTGCAGGTGCAAGTGACTCGTTTGCTACGACTTGCAGTGCCCAGGGCCTGGGACTATTTGCTGGTTCTGGGTTCTATGGCTTCCACACTAGATTTGGTGCCATGGGCATTTGCTCAAGTGTCCCCTCTAGAGGGCACTTTTGTTCCGTTGGAATCCGTTGTCTGAGTTTAATCTGCCTTTACTGCTGCAGGGGTCCTCCAGATCCAGTCTCTTGTGGCTGTCTCACCATAATTTAGAAAGGGAAGTGGATCTGGAGACTGGGTGTTGGTGAACACGAATGCCAGCCTCAGAGGCTGCGAGGTGGTCTGTCAGGGGCAGACAGCTCAAGGTCTTTAATTGCCAATTGAGGCATCCAGGTCTATCAATCATTTGGAAACGAGGGTGTTTCACAGGGCGTTTAGTTTTTTTTTCTTCCTCAGATCTGAGGAAGGATGGTGAGTTTTCTCGGACGGTGGCATATATCAGTCGTCAGGGCAGGCCGAAGTGTCACGCTGTGGCTCTGGAAGCCCAAGAGCTTTTTGTCTGGATGGCGCAGTATCTGGAAAGAATAGCAGTGTTGCATGTTACCGGAGTACACAGTGTGCAAGCAGATTCTCACCAAGCAGCAGTTGTACCCCGGGTAATGGGAGTTGTCCTTGGAGGCATTGGACCTCATTCGCACAAGGTGGGGCAGTAACCACCTGGATTTGATGGCGTCATGAGGCATGCTCAGAACATATGTATAATTGTGGATTCCTCTTTCATACTTCAGTAACATTAATTCCTTAATTAAATCTTCCTTGTTCAAAATGTGTACGATTCATTCTGTGAAGCCATTCCTTTGCTCTTCTAATTTTCTTACTGTTGCACAAGCTTTGTTTATCCCAGGACAAGCAGGATGATAGTCTTCACATAGGGCTCCATCCAGTGATGTCACCCATATCACGGAAAACTTTGTCAAAGTTTCTAGAAACTTTTGACTGGCACGCTAAGTCTACTGAGCATGCCCAGCATGCCATGATCCCTGCAGCCACAGGGGTCTCCCTTCAGTCTCTTTTTTTTTCCGCGTTGCTGTTAGCCTCGCATTTAAGGAGCTCTGTGAGTTCTCTCAATATTTTCCTCACAGAAATTTATAACCTATCATTAAAATTATCCATTGTACCTGAAGACTGGAGAGTGGCCAGTGTATCCCCAATATTTAAAAAGGGTTCCAGGGGCGATCGGGAAACTATATAGACCAGTGAGCCTGACTTCAGTGCCGGGAAAAATAGTGGAAACTATTCTAAAGATCAAAATCACAGAGCATTATAGAAAGACATGGTTGAATGGAACACAGGCAACATGGATTTACCCAGGGGAAGTCTTGCCTCACAAATCTGCTTCAGTTTTTTGAAGGGGTTAATAAACATGTGGGTAAAGGTGAACCGGTAGATGTAGTATATTTGGATTTTCAGAAGGCTTTTGACAAAGTCCCTCATGAGAGGCTTCTAAGAAAACTAAAAAGTCATGGGATAGGAGGTGATGTCCTTTTGTGGATTACAAACTGGTTAAAAAATGGTCAATTTTCTCAGTGGAAAAGGGTAAACAGTGAATGTCTCAGGGATTTGATTTATTTAAGTATTTTTATATACCGCGGCTCGTTGGCAAACATCACCTCAGTTTACAATGAACATTAAGTGAGCAACAGGCTTTACAATCCAACATATTTAAGAAAGGATACAATAGCTGATAACATTCAAATTATAGTATAATAAAAAACCAAACTAGAATCTGCACTTAGACTGGTGCTTTAATACAAAATTATTCAGAGTACTTAAATCACAAGCGGATTGTGATACATTGCAGGAGGACCTTGTGAGACTGGAAGATTGGGCATCCAAATGGCAGATGAAATTTAATGTGGACAAGTGCAAGGTGTTGCATATAGTGAAAAATAATCCTTGCTGTAGTTTCATGATGTTAGGTTCCTTATTAGGAGCTATCACCCAGGAAAAAGATGTAGGCATCATAGTAGATAATACTTTGAAATTGGCTCAGTGTGCTGCAGCAGTCAAAGCAGGTCAATCCAGTAACGAGTGGTAGGAAGAGCTGCGCTAGTGCCCGGCGTACCCGCGGTTGCCGCACGCACAGTCCAGCTCACCTACCGCTCGATCATGTATGTAAATAGCTTGCAAATGCAAGCTCTCTCCCCTCCTCCCGGAGCAAGGCTGCTTTTCGCGCCTTGTTTCGGGAGGAGGGGAGAGAGGACTGGCAATCCCGAGCGAAGGATTGCCTGTCCTCTCTCCCCTCTCTCTTGCAACTTTTTTTTTTTTTTGATTTTTCGATTTTTCTCGATTTTTTTTCGCTTTTGTTGCTTCGGGAGGAGGGGAGAGGACTGGGGCTGCCCCGGAGACCAGCACCCATGGACACGGCCAGGGCAGATGAGCTCGGTCTGTAGAGCAGAAGGGAATAGCGCATAGCATGCATGCCTACAAGCAGAATATATCATTCCCGGCTTCCTCTTGCTGAAGCAAAAATCCATATATTCCATTTGGAGAAGCGAGGCCATCCTGCCGAACCAAATATCAATAGAAGGTTGGACCAGAGGGTCAGTCCAGATGGCCAATGTAGTGCAGCATGGCATCATAACCACCAGACGTTCAAACATTGCCCTGGAGCATGTACCTGGAACTTGTTCAGCTTGCTGGTGAGTCAGTAAAAGGTGACCCGCATTGGGGATAACAGCTCCAGTGCATTTATGAATCACCTCAATAACTGACCGCCAAAACAAATGCCACCCATGAGCATGTGAATAGGCGATGATAGAGATGACCCTCTGCAGCATTACACTTGCTACAGAGAGGAAATTGAACAATCTTCATGTGAAAGCATCGAACGTCATCATAATAGATATAATGCAAAATTTTGAATTGGACCGCACAAGCCCACATTAGGCAGTACCTGGAAGAGGGCCGTGAAGCAGCCCTTCAGGTAAGTCGGAGCAAGCAGGGTACCCAGCAAACGTTGTCCAGCAATTGGTGAGATGCTGCAAGTGTCCTGCCGAGCCATGAGATTGACCCAGTTTTTTCCAACCAGTAATCGTGTTAGTTAGGCAGACTATATAGAAGAGAGTATTAGCAAACTCTGTTTCCTTTATCAATTCTTCCACAGTCCAGGAAAAAAGATTGAATGTAGTGGCGGGCTTGCAGGTATGCATAAAAGTATTTGGTGGGTAATCGAAATGTGTGGGCCAGAGTAGCAAAGTCTTGGATAATGTGAGAGTCCGGGACTACCAAGTGAAATAGATACCCCACCCCATTATCCACCCACGCCTGGAAAACAGCCTTGCTATCTAGCCCTGGTACAAAGCTCACATTCCCCACAAAGGGCAAAAAGAGGGAGGCTATGCCCCGTAGTCTCCATTGTCGCTGCAACCAGCACCAGGCTCGTATACAGGGGCCAAGGAGTATTTTAGGGTAAGCCATGGAACATCGCAACCCCGAGCGCAGCTGAATGAGACTTAAAGGGGAACTAGGCCGGGACATCTTATTTTAACATCCCAGGTGTACAGTAAGAATAAGTTTCTGTGATCCATTCTCCCACATAGTGTAACTGACACGCCACATTATAGAAGCTCAAATCTGGCAAGTTAAGCCCTCCTTGTTCCCGGGGGCATTCCAAAACCGTATATGCCAACCGGGCCCGCTTCCCCTTCCACAGAAACTGTTGTAAATTGGTGCGCAATTGACAAAGGTCTCTAGCCTTCAGCCATCAAGGGATCATGTGCAGCAAATAAAGAAGCCATGGCACCAGCACCATTTTGATAAGAGCACTCCTACCAAATAGAGAAAGTGGTAAAGGGGTCCACAACTGCAGCTGTGCCTGGAGCTTAAGGAGACATGGGGTAATATTCAACTCATAAATCTTTTAAAGATTTCGAGGAACCCATACACCCAAGTATTTAATTTTTCTGGGGGCCCATTGAAAAGGGAATGGGCAGCCCCAAGAGCCTGGTAGGTGAGCATTCAAAGCTAGGGCCTTTGACTTTCCATAATTGATTGTCAGCCCCGCCACCAGTCAGAACTGATCAAAACGTTGGATGATAATAGGCACACTGGTGTGAGGTCGCCCCACAAACAAAAGAGTATCGTCAGCAAATAAAGCAGTTTTCAAGGGATGGCCATCAACACTAATTCCAGTGAATCCCAGTTCACTCCACGGCCGTATGGCCAGGGGTTCTAAAGCCAATACAAATAACAGCGGAGAGAGAGGGCAACCTTTTCGGACCCCACAATACAGTAAAAAGGGTTCTGTGGGCTCTCCATTAAGCAAAATAGAGGCGCTGGGGTTGTTATAGAGAGCTTCCAGCCATTGAAGATACGCCCCTGAAAAGCCATAATGGCGCAGAGCCCAAAACGTATTCCCATGATAGGGAATCGAATGCTTTTTCCGCGTCAAGGCTCAGGATCAAGGCCTCTTCAGATGGATGGTAGCTAAGGACTGCTAGCAGTCTTTGAATATTACATACCTCTTTCTCCCCTTAACAAAACCCATCTGGTCAGCATGGATAAGAAGGGGTGAGATGCTGTTCAACCAGGCCGCAAGGACAGCTGCCAAAATTTTTAGATCTACATTTAACAAGGAAATGGGTCTATACGAGCCCACTTCCAAGGGGTCTTTCCCCAGTTTTAGGAGAACTACAATAAAAGACCTGTTGGAGGCCTTGGTAATTCGGGTAGTGTGCAAGAGGTCAGCATAATATTTCTGTAGAGGGGACAAGACTGAAAATTTCAATATCTTGTAAAACTCTGAGCCCAGCCCATCTTGAACTGCTGCTTTACCCAATTTAAGCTTCTGGATGACCGCATAAATTTCCCCATTAGTAACAGAACTATTTAGCGTATTAATTTGATCTACAGTTAACGAGGGCTACGAGATCCCTTGGAAGAGGGACTCAGCGGTACAGGCATCCATAGGCTTAGGGCCATATAAAGTCACATAGTACTCCCGAAATCTATGCGCAGTGTCCATGTGAGTATGCACAGGGACCCCTCTGGAATCCCGAATCCCTGTAACAGATGCTCGCTGACCTTTAGGCCGAATAAGGTGAGTCATCAGTCGGCCGGCCCTGTTACCATATTTATATAACTGGTACCGGTAGTAATGGAGCGATTTGGACGCTCTCTAATGGAGCAAGCCATTAAGAGCTGTCCTTGCCCTATCAGCAGTTGCCTTGGACTCCTCTGTTAAGGAGGTCATATGTTGCTGTTGGGCTTGTTTAAGAATAGCAGTTAGCCGCAGAATTTCTGCGTTACATTTTTTATTAGTCCTGGCCACATAGGCTACGGCGGTCCCCCGCATCACCGCCTTTCCGGCCTCCCACACAGTCATTTCACTCATATCAGGGGTAGCAGCATGCTGCAAGTATTCTATCCAACTATTTTGCAAATAAATGTGAAAAGCTTTGTCCAGATATAAATCGGGGCACAGGTGCCAGGAAAATGGAGGTTGAGCACCAGCACCACAGTGTATTGTCACTGTTATAGGGGCATGATCAGAAATGGAATGGTTCAGATATTGGCTTCCACCACCCTTGGAGAAACAGCAGTCTGACACCAGCAAGTTATCCAGCCGTGAATAGGTCTGATGGGGGTTGGAATAAAACGTAAAGTCCGCGTCCCTGGGATGGAGTACCCGCCAAACATCCAGTAATTGCAGTTCGTCACATAAAAGATTGACACCCTTACCCCACGGTCTGAGGTGTGTCCAAGTTTGGGGGGGGGCGAATATCTAACTGTTGGTTTGCAGCTATGTTAGTCACCCCCAACCACCAGGAGACAGTCAGAGAACCCAGCTAATCGACTCACCAAGGATGCAAAGAAAGGGGGAAAGTATACATTAGGAGCATAAATATTACATAGTGCCATTCTCTAATCAAATGTACCTACTACAATCACATATCGGCCCTCTAGGTCCTGGTAAGATTGTGCCAATTGAAAAGGCAAATTTTTGTGAATAAGAATAGTGACCCCACGTTGCCGCGAATTCAAAGGAGTAGTAGCATTGGCCCACCCAGTCTCTCTGAAGTTTAGCAAGTTCCTTATTGCCAAGATGCGTTTCTTGCAGGAATACCACCTGGGCCCGCATGCGCTTATACATTGTAAATAATTTCTTATCCCAGGACAAGCAGGGATGCTAGTCCTCACATATGGGTGACATCAGTAATGGAGCCCTATGTACGGAAAAACTTCTATCAAAGTTTCTATGAAACTTTTGACTGGCACCAGAGTGCCTACTGAGCATGCCCAGCATGCCATGATATTCCCTGCCACAGGGGTCTCCCTTCAGTCTTCTTTTTTCCGCGGAGCCGTTAGCCTCGCGGTTAATCTGGAGTCCTGTGGTGAATTTCACTACACGTAAAACTTAAAAAAAAAAAGTTAGGAAAAACTTTCCACCGCAAGGGTCTCCCTTCCATTCCATTGCGGTAAGTTTTTTCCCCGTGATTTTCTTCGGTTCCATACCGTTTTTCAAGCCATTGCCGTCGACGGCTGTCCGGCAAAAAATGGCCTCTGGTTTTAAAAAATGCCCGAATTGTGTGCGAAATGTCCATTACCGACCCGCACCAGGAATGTGTGCTTTGCCTCGGCGAAAAACACGACATCAAGTCCTGCAATTCATGCGCCGAGATGACATCGAAAGGATGTCTGCTTCGGATGGAGAAAATGGAGCACCTCTTCAAGGTTCAACTGCTCCCAACAACATCGACGTCAGCCCAGTCATCGCCTTCTGGATCAATACGGCAAGTCGTACTTAAAAGACGACTTCCAGGTGAGGCCGGAGATGCTTCTACTCCCTCCCCCTCGCCGTCGTCGAAGGCGTCTGCCTCCGGCAGTGAAAAACAGAAGGAAAAGCATCGGCATAGGCATCGACGCCAGCACGCCATTGAGCTGGTGCCCGCTGAGCCATCGACAGACTCTGCCTCCTCCGCTAAGAAAGCTCGGACGAGCGCGGAGGCTCCGAGGCCTACGGTACCAGGGCGATCCCCACCGATACCGGTGCAGGGCACCATACCTCCTCAGGGCTCTGAGGAGGTATCTGTATCGCCATCACCGCCTCCCCCCATAGCTGCTCTGATACCATCAGCTATGCGGGCGGAACTTGATGGATATATCCGTCAAGCGGCTCGACAAGCGCTCCTCGATGCGGTACCATTCCAGCCATTGACACCGATGTCGCCATCAACACCAGCTCTGATGCCTTCGGATCCATCACCATTGATGCCGATTCTTCCATCGATTCCGCCACCGATGCCCTCGGTGCTGCGCCCGATGCCTGCATCGATTCCACCGGTGACTCCATTGGTGCCATCCTTTTCCGCCAAGCCTTCTCAGATACCCATGACACACAATAGTCGACAGAACTTCCTTTAGGAGCAATGGATTTCCATTTTACCCCTAAGACCAGAATAAGAGCCTCCTGACTGCTCTGTTTATACTAATAATGTCTCCGCTATCTCTAGCCTTTCCTTCCTTCCAGCAGTCTATGCCTCCAAGTTTAATTTCCCTGTTAAATGTAACTTTGCTTTTTCATGTTCAACCTTTTGTTTTTGGTTACTGTTCTTGGTTCAGTTCCCCTATTCGATGTGAACCGACCTGATATGGTCTCTACCATGAAGGTCGGTATAGAAAAGTGTTAAATAAATCCTCAGAATTTGCGGTTCTTCAACCACTGATGCAGAAACTGGACTCTTTACTCTATGCCATATCGAAGACACCAAAAGACATCGAGGATGAACCTATTCCAGGGCCCTCAGGAGTTCCTAGGCCTCATCAGCCTCGGTCCCCTTTACTTCCACCAATGCCAAGGGGGACATCGTTGGTGCCTACTAGGCCACAACCAGTGAGGTCCCCAAGAGAGACAGGCACAGATACCGATACAGATTTCTCTTCAGAAGAGGACATACTGTCTGAACCATCACCTCCTGAGGACCATAGGAAGTCTCCTCCGGAAGATTTATCTCTTTCAAACTTTAAGGACATGGCGGAGAATATTCCTTTCCAGTTACATGCAGAGGTGAATACCAGGCAAAAGACACTGGAAGTTCTACAATTTGTAGACCCTCCCAAGGAGATTTTGGCAGTGCCAGTGCTTGAGGTATTACAAGAACTCATGTACTGAATTTGGGAACATCCAGGTTCACTGGCATCGGTAAACAAGAGGTCAGATGCCACCTACTTAGTCCAACCAATTCCTGGGTTCCAGAAGACCCAGCTACCTCACCAATCGGTGGTAGTGGAGTCGGCCCAGAAAAAAGCAAAAAGGTTAAAGTCTCACGCCTCTACTCCACCTGGAAAAGATAACAGATTCATGGACAACTTAGGACGTAAAGTCTTCCAAGGATCTATGTTGGTATCTCGGATTGCATCTTACCAACTCTTTATGAACCAGTACCAACAAAATCTTTGGAAACAAGTCCAAGACCTTGTTCACACACTTCCTGATCAATATCAGGAACCCTTTCATCAACTGGTGCATAAACGCCTAGAGGCGGGCAAACATGAAGTTAGGGCGACTTACGACAGTTTTGAAACTGCATCATGTCTCTCTGCTTCAGGAATAACTGCTCGTAGATGGGCCTGGCTTAAGGCATCTGATCTCCGACCAGAAGTACAGGAGAGACTGGCCGACCTTCCTTGTTTGGGGGATAACCTGTTTGGCGACAAGGTTAAGGAAGCAGTTGCAACTATAAAAGACCATACTGAGACACTTAAACAACTCTCATTACTGCCTCAAGAGACACAACCCCTGGCCAGGAGACCTCCTAGAAGGGATATCAGGCGTCCTTACCGCCAACGCCGCTACTATCCCCCATCAAACCGAGCAAGACCATCTCGCCTAGCTCAGCGACCTCAGGCTAGGCAAAGGCCTGCCAGGCCTCAACCTCCTCAGACTGCATCAACGTCTGGTTTTTGAAAGACAGAGAGCAGCAGCCCATCCACCAATCCACTTCCACACCTGCCAGTAGGAGGTCGTGTAGTCTATTTCCATCACACCTGGACCTCCATAACCACAGACCAATGGGTACTTTCCATTACAGCTCACGGTTACCGATTGGATTTTCTCACTGTACCAAAAGAAACTCCACCAATCTCATCTTGGACAGTGAACCACCATTCCAAAATTATACAAACAGAATTATCCACCCTTCTGAGACCCAGGGCCATAGAACCAGTTCCCAGGCCTCAGCAGGGCAGAGGATTCTACTCCCGCTATTTCCTCATTCCAAAGAAAACTGGAGGCCTTTGTCCCATCCTAGACCTCAGAAATCTCAACAAATTTCTAAAAAAAGAAAAATTCAGGATGGTATCATTAGGCACCATGCTACCTCTCCTTCAAAAAGGGGATTGGCTCTGCTCTCTGGATCTTCAAGACGCCTACGCTCACATTCCCATCTTTCCTCCTCATCGCCAGTATTTGCAATTTCTGGTCGAGGGACAACATTTTCAATACCGAGTGCTCCCATTCGGCCTAGCCTCAGCACCTTGAGTGTTCACAAAGTGTCTGGCAGTGGCTGTGGCACATCTCCACAAACAAAAGGTGCATGTATTCCCGTATCTAGACGATTGGCTTATCAGGAGTCAGACACAAGAAGGAGCTCTCAATTCCCTCAAGCTCACAGTCAACTTGCTTCACTCCTTGGGATTTCTCATCAATTACCAGAAATCCCATTTCACACCATCTCACCTACTACAATTCATAGGTGCAGATTTAAACACCATCATAGCAAAAGCATTTCTTCCAAGAGACCATGCTCAAACACTCGTTCTCTTGGCACACTCTCTCCGAAATCAATCTCAAGTTACAGCTCATCAGTGCCTCACTCTGCTCGGACACATGGCCTCCACAGTTCACGTCACTCCCATGGCCAGGTTGACCATGCGACTAATGCAATGGACACTCAAAACACAGTGGATTCAAGCCATTCAACCATTGTCCACTCACGTTCAGATAACGCAGGAACTGCGTTCCTCCCTCCTCTGGTGGACATCAATGAACAATTTGCTCAAAGGTCTGCCTTTCCAGCATCCAATTCCGCAAGTGACATTAACTACAGATGCGTCCCCTTTAGGCTGAGGAGCACACATTGGTCATCTGAAGACCCAAGGGACGTGGACAAAAACCGAAGCCTCTGTTCAAATAAACTTCCTAGAGCTTCGAGCTATACGTTGTGCGCTACATGCGTTCAAGGACTGCCTTTCACATAAGACTGTGCTGATTCAGACAGACAACACAGTAACCATGTGGTACATCAACAAACAAGGGGGAACAGGTTCCTACTCCTTTACCAAGAAGCAGCTCAGATTTGGGACTGGGCCCTAGCACACTCAGTTCTTCTACGAGCCACTTACCTAGCAGGCATCTGCAACATTATAGCCGATCGCCTCAGTCGTCGGTTCCAACCACATGAATGGTCCTTGGATCCAGTGACAGCAATCAAAATCTTTCAACGCTGGGGTCAACCAACAATAGATCTCTTTGCATCCCATCTGAACTACAAAATGAACAATTACTGCTCCTTGTTACAACAGAACAGCCTACCAAAGGACACCTTTGCTCGCCAGTGGAACTCAGGCCTGTTATATGCGTATCCACCGATACCGCTCATAACCAAAACTCTAGTGAAGCTGCAACAGGACAAAGGGACCATGATACTCATAGTCCCATACTGGCCTCGACAAGTATGGTTTCCCACACTGCTAGACCTCTCAGTCCGGGATCCCATTCGTCTGGGAGTAGCTCCCAATCTCATAACTCAGGATCAGGGTCGGTTGCGCCATCCCAACCTTCAATCCCTATCCCTGACGGCATGGATGTTGAAAGCTTGATTTTACAACAGCTCAACCTTCCAACCACTATTTCTCAAGTGCTGATAGCTTCACGTAAACCCTCCACTAGAAAGAATTATTCCTACAAATGGAAACTGTTTACTTTGTGGTGCACTCAGAAATCTTTAGATCCTTTCACTTGCCCCACTACCTCACTACTAGATTACCTATACCATCTTTCAGACTCTGATCTTCGGACTTCATCTGTAAGAGTACAATTGAGTGTAATCTCAGCTTACCATAACAAGCTGGGAGATGCACCTATCTCTACACAGCCTCTCGTTAGTAAATTTATGAAAGGTTTAACGCACCTTAAACCTCCAGTTCATTCTCCAAGCATACAATGGGACCTAAACGTAGTATTATCCAGGCTCATGTGTTCTCCATTAGAACCCATAGATACCTGTGACCTTAAATATCTTACATGGAAAACTGTATTCCTCATAGCCATTACATCAGCTAGAAGAGTCAGTGAACTACAAGCACTTGTCACATATGAACCTTTTACAAAGTTCCTACATGACAGGGTGGTCCTCTGTACTCATCCTAAGTTCCTTCCAAAAGTAGTCACGGAATTCCACCTGAACCAATCTATAGTTTTACCAACATTCTTTCCAAGGCCTCACTCTCACCAGGGAGAAAGAGCCTTACATACCTTGGACTGCAAACGTGCGTTATCCTTTTACTTGAACCGCACTACAGTCCAAAGGAAATCCAGTCAACTATTTGTATCTTATGATCCAAACAAACCAGGTAAAGCAGTAGGGAAACATACTTTATCAAACTGGCTAGCAGATTGAATACAGTTTTGTTATGAGAAAGCAGGCCTTACTCTTCAAGGGCGAGTAAACGCACATTCAGTTAGAGCAATGTCAACCTCAGTAGCACACCTTCGCTCTGTACCTATTCTGGACATTTGTAAAGCAGCAACATGGAGTTCTCTTCACACCTTTGCAGCTCATTATTGTTTAGACAAAGAAGGAAGACAAGAATCAGCCTACGGACAATCTGTCTTAAAGAACTTGTTTCCAGTTTAATCCCAACTCCTTCTACATCCATCCTGCTGTGATCTTGGGCTGATTCATTTCAACAACAATACTTCACTGTTGCCTCAATTCCAAAATGACTCAGCCTCTAGCTTGCTAATCACCCATATGTGAGGACTAGCATCCTGCTTGTCCTGGGATAAAGCAAAATTGCTTACCTTGTAATAGGTGTTATCCCAGGACAGCAGGATGTAGTCCTCAGGAAACCCACCCGCCACCCCGCAGAGTTGGGTCCGATACGTTTTATTTTATTTTTGGCTAACGCTAATTGCTACAAAACAGACTGAAGGGAGACCCCTGTGGCAGGGAATATCATGGCATGCTGGGCATGCTCAGTAGGCACTCTGGTGCCAGTCAAAAGTTTCATAGAACCTTTGATAGAAGTTTTTCCGTACATAGGGCTCCATTACTGATGTCACCCATATGTGAGGACTACATCCTGCTGTCCTGGGATAACACCTATTACAAGGTAAGCAATTTTGCTAAACATCAAAATCACAGAACATATAGAAAGACATGGTTTAATGGAACAAAGTCAGCATGGCTTTACCCAGGGCAAATCTTGCCTCACAAATCTGCTTCACTTTTTTGAAGGAGTTAACAAACATTGGGGATAAAGGTGAACCGTAGATATAGTATACTTGGATTTTCAGAAGGCGTTTGACAAAGTTCCTCATGAGAGGCTTGTAGGAAAAGTAAAAAGTCATGGGATAGGTGGCGATGTCCTTTCGTGGATTGCAAACTGGCTAAAAGACAGGAAACAGAGTAGGATTAAATGGACAATTTTCTCAGTGGAAGCGAGTGGACAGTGGAGTGCCTCAGGGATCTGTATTGGGACCCTTACTTTTCAATATATTTATAAATGATCTGGAAAGAAATACGACAAGTGAGAGAATCAAATTTGCAGATGACACAAATTGTTCAAAGTAGTTAAATCACAAGCAGATTGTGATAAATTGCAGAAAGACCTTGTGAGACTGGAAAATTGGGCATCCAAATGGCAGATGAAATTTAATGTGGATAAGTGCAAGGTGATGCATATAGGGAAAAATAACCCATGCTATAATTACACAATGTTGGGTTCCATATTAGGTGCTACAACCCAAGAAAGAGATCGAGGTGTCATAGTGGATAACACATTGAAATCGTCGGTTCATTGTGCTGCGGCAGTCAAAAAAGCAAACAGAATGTTGGGAATTATTAGAAAGGGAATGATGAATAAAACAGAAAATGTCATAATGCCTCTGTAGTGCTCCATGGTGAGACCGCACCTTGAATACTGTGTACAATTCTGGTCGCCGCATCTCAAAAAAGATATAATTGCGATGGAGAAAGTATAGAGAAGGGCTACCAAAATGGTAAGGGGAATGGAACAGCTCCCCTATGAGGAAAGACTAAAGAGGTTAGGACTTTTCAGCTTGGAGAAGAGACGACTGAGGGGGGATATGATAGAGATGTTTAAAATCATGAGAGGTCTAGAACGGGTAGATGTGAATCGGTTATTTACTCTTTCGGATAGTAGAAAGACTAGGGGGCACTCCATGAAGTTAGCATGGGGCACATTTAAAACTAATCGGAGAAAGTTCTTTTTTACTCAGCGCAAAATTAAACTCTGGAATTTGTTGCCAGAGGATGTGGTTAGTGCAGTTAGTATAACTGTGTTTAAAAAAGGATTGGATAAGTTCTTGGAGGAGAAGTCAATTACCTGCTATTAAGTTCACTTAGAGAATAGCCACTGCCATTAGCAATGGTAACCTAGAATAGACTTAGTTTTTGGGTACTTGCCAGGTTCTTATGGCCTGGATTGGCCACTGTTGGAAACAGGATGCTGGGCTTGATGGACCCTTGGTCTGATCCAGTATGGCATTTTTTTATGTTCTTAATACAAGAATCTATCTCCGAAACACTAACATTCTGGGAGAAATGTAAATGTAAAAAGAGTTGAAAGTCCCTGTTGTCTCTGGACTATCCAGTTCGGCGCCATCTGCCGATGGAGGTCTCCTCCTGACTACATGGTGGCCACAAACAGATCATCTAAGGAAGGGAATTTCCCTAGCACCACCAGACTGGCTAGTACTGATGACAGATGCGAGCCTCCATGTTTGGGGAGCTCATTGACGGCATAAGGGGCTCATTGACAGCATAAGGAGGTTGGAATGCAGAGTCTTTCTAGAACATCAATCATTGGAAGCCAGGGCAGTCCAGCTTGCATGTTTACAGTTTGATAGGCTGCAGGGCAAGCACTCTGGATAATGTCGGACAATGCAACAACTGTGTCTTACATAAATCGACAGGGTGGAACCAAGAGCCAACAAGTGTTGCAAAAGATGGCTTAACTTGTGGAATGGGCCAAAACTACATCTTCAGATTTGAGCCTTGCACATACCAAGAAAAGACAATGTAAGAGTAGACTTTCTCAGCAGGGAAAGTCTGGACCCAGGAGAATAGGCGCTATCAAATGAGCCGTTTCAGTTGATTCTGGATTGCTGGGGTCTCCTGTTTCTAGACCTGCTGGCAACTTCTCACAATATGAAAGCTTTGCAGGTCTTCAGTCACAGGAGAGAGATCCAAAGTCATTGGGGATTGATGCCTTGGTGCAGTAGTGGCCGGAACACAAGTTGCTGTACACCTTTCCTCCATGGTCATATTGGGCAGATTAGTCTGAAGGATTGAGTACCTCAGAGGTATGGTGCTCTTGGTTGCAAATCCACATACCCAGGAGACCATGGTATGTGGATTTGCGGCAGCTCCTGGCGGAATCTACTTTTGTCTTACGGTATGGCCCTTGAAAGGACTCACTTGCCGAAACGTAGATACTCTGTGGCAGTGATTTCTACCTTGCTAAGAGCTAGAAAGTTCTCATCTTCCTTGGATTATGTCCGGGTTTGGTGAGTTTTCGAAGCTTGGTGTGAGGATCGAGGTACCCTTGTTGGGTCAAGATCCTGCTCATTTTGGAATTTTTGCAGGATGGCTTAAAGGCTTGGCACTTAATTCCTTAAAGGTACAAATAGCAGCTCTTGCCTGTTTCAGAGGTCAGGTTAATGGTGGATCCTTGTCAGCTCATCCTGATGTGGCCCGTTTCCTGAAAGGATTGAAACATCTTCATCCTCCTTTGCTGTCTCCAGTGCCTTTATGGAGTCTTAATTTGGTATTGGATTTCTTAGCAGGTCCGATATGTAACCTGCCCTTGCAGTTACTGACTTTGAAAACAGTGTTTCTTGTGGCAACTTGTTCTGGGCATAGGGTTTCTGAACTGCAGGCCTTGTCTTGCCAGGAACCATTCCTCCGGGTGACTCTAGGGTGGTACAGCTGCATACTGTTCCTTCTTTCCTACCAAAGGTGTTTACAGATTTTCATTTGAATTAATTAATCTCCCTGCCATCTGTATGATTCTTGCCCCAATATATAGGACACTTGACCCAGAGACATTTTAGAAATTTAGTAAAAAGTTTCTCCCAGGACAAGCAGGATGGTAGTCCTCACACATGGATATGACTACACTGGACGGAGCCCTATCACGGAAAACTTTTCTGTCAAAGTTTCTAGAACTTTTGACTGTCACACTGCCGCCTGTGCCCATGTCGGTACCCCCATCAATGCCCTCGACTAAATAAAACGCTCCATACTTCGGGTTCTAAACCAGAGCCCCGTGTAATCCTTGGGCAACAAACAATGCCAGGAGCAGTAGAGGCATGGTGACCGTCTGTCACCAATACCATCCGGGACAGCGAGGGTAGTTTCCTTGGTGCTGGAGAATGACCGGGCTGAGCACCGAGGGAAACATCGTCGCCAGCACAGACATGGTTCCGCGTTCGGTGCCTGCACCGATACCACACAGGCATCATTGTCCATTGAGCCATTTGCAAAACGGGCCCAGGTACAAGTCTCTATGCTCCTCTGCGCCCATGGCACCGAGGTATTCCCCACAGACACCAGTGCTGGGTACTGAGCCACCACAGATTCATGTGGAAGTGCCAGTAACGCCTAGCCTGTCTCCCCCTGTAGCTGCGCTACCTATACCAGCTTCCAGGGAGGAGCTGGACGTCCTTGTCCGTCAGGCTGTCTTCGATGCCTTCTGGAATCTACTAACACCGGAGCCATAGATATTCGCACCTACCAAAGACAGCCTGTAATCGACACCGACTCGTCATTCCCTATCCCGGGATCCTCGAACGGCGATGGGCACTCTAATCCTGCTTCGGCACCAATCCCATCGAGACCTAAGTAAGGGACGTGTCTGAAACCATCCCTTTCGACCTGGTCATTAAAAAGGTCCAGAAGTTTTCGGGAGTCTAGGTCGTAACTTCTTCCAAGAATTATATTGGTGTCACATATTGCTATTTACCAGCTATATTTGACACAACACCAAGGGGAACCTCTGCCATCCACATGAAATTCGAGCAACATGTGATTGCTTCAAAACGTCTTCCTGTTGCCAGCAACAAAACTCAGTACTAGATGGTGAACCTGGATTATGGCCCCTGATTTACAGCCTGAA
This sequence comes from Rhinatrema bivittatum, assembly GCF_901001135.1. Taxonomy (NCBI): domain Eukaryota; kingdom Metazoa; phylum Chordata; class Amphibia; order Gymnophiona; family Rhinatrematidae; genus Rhinatrema; species Rhinatrema bivittatum. The sequence continues at coordinate 142,934,648 of NC_042622.1, forward strand.
GTCCGAGATAAACTAGCTCATCTGCCATGCACCGCAGATAATCTCTTCGTGCACAAGGTCCATCAGACAGTGGCTCAATTGCAAGACCACCGTGAGACCCTGTGACAGCTCTCTACGTTTCTTGCACAGCAAAGAGAGTTGCTAGAAGGACCTTTTACCGCTCCCGTGTGAGACCAACTGATATCCAAATCACACCAGCTCCGCCAGTCGGGCAGGCTCCTGGATTTTTCAGCCTTGCCAGAGAACAGAACGGTCCATCCCACTAAGGAACAGGGTTCGGGATACCGTTCCCCGGACACAACAAGGCAGAGGATTTTAATCTCGCTATTTCCTACTTTCAAAGAAAACAGGCAACCTCCGCCCATCCTGGACCTCAGAAAACTCAACAAATTTCTTCAGAAAAGTTCAAACTGGTGTCTCTCGGCACCAAGCTTTCCTTACTACAACAAGGGGGTTGCCTCTATTCTCTGGACCTTCTATACGCTTCATAGTGAGTCCTCAACATTTTCATTACACAAGTTGTCGAAGCTAGTTTGAATGGCAGAACTTGGTATTTCACCAAATGCCTAGCAGTGACTGCCGCTCATCTACAAAGAACAGCATTCACGCGTTTCCTTACCTGGATGATTGCCCAATAAGGAGTTAATCCAAATGAGCTCTAAATTCTCTAAGGCTCACTATAAATCTACATTTGGCTGGCAATTCTGATCAACTACCATAAATCCCATATGGAGCAGATCTGGGCACTACAGTCGCAACAGCCTTCCTGCCCAACAACCACGCAGATATCCTATCAAATTGTCCACATCTCTGCGCGCATGCAACATAGCCTCAGCCCATCAATTCTTCCATTGCTGGGCCACATGGTTTCCAGAATAGCCATGAGAAAAAAACTCAGTGGATTTTAAGATTTCAGTGGCTCTAAGCCGTTCAACTGCTTTCGTCACTGATCTAAATCACCGTTCCAGTAACCAAATCCTCAGACTATCTTGGCCACGGTCACATCCAACTTGGGTTGGAGAGATCGTATCAACACCCTCCAAACCCAAAATGCGTCGACGCCACTCCATGAAAAGTCTGTTCAACTTCCTGGAGTTTCGAGCCATGCTTTATGCCTTAAAACACTGCCTCTCATACAAAACTTTGTGGATATAGACAGACAACATAGTGGCAAAATGGTACTCGAACAAACCGGGACACACAGGCTCTTATCTGCTCTGCCAGGAAGCCGCGCAGGCCTGGGCCTTTGCACACTCCATGCATCTCCGGGCCACTTATCTAACAAGCATACCGAACATATTAACAGACCATCTCGATCGATGTCTCCATCACCACAAGTGGTCTCTGAATCCATGTGTAGCGAGCAAAATCTTCTAGCGCTAAGGTATACCAACCATCAACCTCTTGCGTCCGAATCAAACCACAGAGTGGACAGATTCTGTTCCCTACACAGGCTTCAAAATGCGTTAGCCATGGACGCCTTTCCTCGCCCCTGCAACAAAGGCCTCCTCTGTGCATTTTTTTCGATACCGCTCATAGCCAAAACTCTCATGAAGCTACAGCAGGACGGGTTTTCAATGATTCTCATAACCCTGTACTGGCCTTGACAAGTATGCTTCCCCATACTTCTCAACCTATCACTCCAAGAACCAATTCGCTTGCCCACAGGTCAGCCTCATAACACAGACTCACTGATTTTCTCAGGTACTTGTAGCTTCATGAAAACTTTCCACACACAAATCTTACCATTCGAAATGGGCAAAATTTACCAAATGGTGTGCACAAAAAGGTATTGGCCCCTTTTTCCTGGCCGACTCCATCTTTATTAGGTTATCTAGGATACCTTTCGGATTCTGGTCCCCAGACATCCTCCGCATGGGTACACCTCAGTTTCATCTCAGTGTACCACCAGGGAGTAGAGGATGCCCTGTTAACAGCTCAACCCCTTTTGAGTCATCTTATCATGGGTTTTCTACAACTTAAGCCTCCTCTACGATCACAGGTTACAGAATGGGGCCTAAATGTATTGCTTACAAGGCTTATGCGTTCCCCGTTCGAGCCTTTGCATTCCTATAACATTAAAATTCTAACATGGAAAATTTATTTTCCTCGTAGCCATCACCTCTGCTAAAAGGGTTAGTGAGTTACAAGCCCTTGTTGCATACTCGCCCGACACTAGGTTCATCCGTGACCGAGTGGACCTCCGTACTCACCTTAAATTTCTTCTTAAAGTGGATAGCATCTCACCTTACTCAGTCTATAGTCTGCCCACTCTTTTCCAAGACCTCACTCTCACCAGGGCGAGAGGGTTTTTCACACATTGGACTGTAAGCATGCACTTGCATTCTATCTAGACCGCACTGCACTCCATAGGAAATCCACCCAACTCTTTTTGCTTCTTTGACAAAGACAAGCTGTGAGTTCCAGTGGGCAAACAAACTCTCTCCAACTGGCTAGCAGACTGTATCGAATTCTGCTGTGAGGAAGCAGGCCTTCCTCTCCAGGGTTGAGTGCAGGCACATTTTGTAAGGGCCTGAGCAACATCGGTAGCACTCTGTCGTTCAGTACCAATTGCCGACATCTGCTAGGCTGCGACATGGAGCTCTCTTCACTCATTCGCTGCCCTCTACTGCTTAGATAAGGAAGTCCATCAAGACTCTGCCTTTGGCCAATCTGTCTTGCAAAACTTTGTTCCACTGTAATCCCCCAACTCCTTTCACAACCACCTGCTGTGATTTCAGGCTGCCTCATTGCCAATAGCACCCCAATTATTATGCCTGCTGCACAAGTTGTCTGCTGTTGGCCTGTTGTAATATGAATTAGCCTGTAGCTTGCTAATCACCAATATGTGAGGACTACCATCCTGCTTGTCCTGGGAGAAAGCAGAGTTGCTTTCTTGTAACAGGTGTTCTCTCAGGATAGCAGAATGTAGTCCTCACAAAACCCACCCGCCACCCTGCAGAGTTGGGTCTGAAACGTTTTTTATTTTATTTTTTCGCTCATGCTTTTTGCTACAAAAGAGACTGAAGGGAGACCCCTGTGGACACAGGGATCATGGCATGCTGGGCATGCTCAGTGCTCAGTCAAAAGTTCTAGAAACTTTGACTGAAAAGTTTTCCGTGATAGGGCTCCGTCCAGTGACGTCACCCATATGTGAGGACTACATTCTGCTATCCTGGGTGAACACCTGTTACAGGTAAGCAACTTTATTATGGTAAATAAATGATGGGTCAATCACAATGTGTGTGCTGGGAAGGAGAAATACAGGGTCAGCAAGAAATACTAGACCCCTTAAAATTCCTCACATCTCTGGACAGAGACCCTTGGATGTCAAGAGACATATTGTCTATCTGGATGTTACTAAGCCTTTTTGAAAGACTGATCGCCTGTTTGAGCTTCACGGCAGTACTAGGCAGAGAGAGCTGGCCTTGCGGGCTGCCATAGCTTGGATTATGGAGGTAGTCACAGCTGCATATGTTGATGCTGGGAAGCTGTTACCTAGTCAGGTCAGGGCTCATTCCACTAGGGCTCAGGTAGTGTCATGGGCAAAAGTGAAATAGTCTCCCGTCAACGTTTGCTGAGCTGCGACGTCCTCATTACTCACTTTTTTCCGAGTATTATCGCCTGGATGTACAAGTCCGGGAGAACGCGGCCTTTATTTGTGCAGTTTTGACTGGACCATGGGCAGCCTTCCATCCTATTTGGGAGTAGCTTGGGTACATCCTACTTGTTCTGGAGACATCTGACTGGATGCTAAGAAACGAGAAATTACTACTTACCTGATAATTTTATTTTCTTTAGAACAGTCAAATTAATCTAGCTTCCCTCCCTTGGCTGCCGAATGATTGTATTTTGGTCCCCCTCCATGGCTACATGTTACAGGGATTACTAGTAAGTGTTCATCCAGTCCCTAGACTAGTGTTAATACATTCTTGTCTGAGCTTAGTGTTGCATGTTGGCTGAGTATTGAAATGGTTATCTGTTCAATCAAGTTTTGCTAGTATGTCCACAGTTGCTTTTGAAGTGAATACTGGCAGGCTGATGTCACTGCATCGGTGTACTTTGTCTCCATCTGCTGGTAGAGGTGCATAACCCACTTGTTCTGGATTCATCTGTCCTAAAGAAAAGGAAATTATCAGGTAAGTAGTAACTTCTCATTTTCCCCAGTGAGTTTCTCCTATTTTTATTGGTTATTTTCAGAATTTGATTCCCGCACAATCCAGTGCTCTCAGTGAGTAGTAAGTACTGATAAATTTATGGGGAAAATAAAATAACTGAAACCTGAGGTTGCTCTGTATATTCTAAAATAAATAGTAAAACATATTGGGACTTGCTGTGTGTATGTAGAATCCTTCATGAATTCTAGAAATGTGTAGGTACTATGTTCACAGGCATAGTAATATAAATATCCCTTACCTAGCAACATAAATACATTTTCTCTGTTTTTACTGAATAACAAAAAAAAGTTTTTCTTTACCACTAACTTTTTTTTTTTCTTTTCTTTTTATAAACTCATTGCCTGGTTGATCCTGATTGCAAAACTTCCCTTTTAGTATGAGCCTTTTGAAGTAAGTGGTCATTTTTTTAATAGATGATATGGGTGTTACATATCGTTCTACTTTTTGATGTTTTTGTGGCAGGATGCCTGGGAATTTGGGATTTCTTTAACTCTAGCTAATTGTCTTCTGTTCTGGAGACCAGACCTTCCATAAGATATAGGATTGAAGCAACTCAGCCTTCTAAAACAGAATACTCTGATCACAATCCTGCATGGAAGTTATAAGGAGCTCAAAATATACTTATTGGGAATATGGCAGAAAGTGTGGCTATCCTAAACATTGTTCCCTGTACATACTCGGATCAGTCCAGACAGTAGGTTATGTCCCCTTCTAGCAGGTGGAGTCAGAGCAAAACTCGAAGGCTGGCCTCATAAGCTGTCCCTTCAGTATTTCTCTGACTCCAGCAGGTGAAAGGCAGCAGTCCCTTCGGTCCTCCATCTAGCTTACAAGGGGAACTTTTTTTCCCTTCGTATTTCTTTTTTGGATGGATCTCTTTAATTAAAAAAAAGATAACTTTATAACATTTTACTCAGCAAATTCTCAGGGATTCACTCCCTCAGCTCTAAGCTTCAACTTGCAAGCGGAGCCAGTGGTTCTTTTCTTTTCTTTCTGGGGGTTAGTGCTGTTCCTTTTTATTACTTTCAGGTCCAGCCTTTTTCTTCTGGAGGGAGTTCAAGGGTTCAGGGGTGCACGCTGGTGGTCCAGCCTCTTCCCCCCCCCCCCCCCCCCCCCCAAACAACATAGTGCCCTGCCCTTATAGATCGTTGCCTTGGGGCAGTGTTTCCAGAGAAGCGTTATTCCTCTGGTTTTTCAGGCTTCTAAGCCTTGTCATGATCTGCTAGCGGACGCCTGCTTTCCCGCTCCAGTCAGCCTGCAGTCGGCAGCTCTGCCAAACAGCCATGCCGTGCCCGTCTCGCTGCTGCGCCTGTGGAGAGCCCTCCAGGGGGAGGGTATTTGCGTGAGATGTCTCCCTGGCGGGGAGGGTTCCTTACGAGCGGCTGGGCAGCTTCATTTGCGCTTGCAGGCACGTCTTGTGAGGCCGGCCCCGTTCCCGCCCAGTGCGGGAATGGTGGCCATTTTGGATTCCCCGCCGCCAGCTCTCACGCAGCCAGGCCCTGACTCTGACATCTGTTTCCACCAGACCTCTCTCCAGTGACCCCCGGACCTGGAGCCTCAGTCTCCTTCAGCTCAGTCCATGGGAAACACCCCCCCCCCCCAGGTCCTTTTTCCATTGATTTCATTTTTGTTACACAGTGCATATTTGGCCAGCATGAGCCACGAACAGGGCCATGCTGTGGGGCCTCTACCTCCTAAAGTAATTTGTTGGTCAGATCCAGGCTGTGGTCAGCTTTCTGGATCCCAGGATGATGTGGGGATCTCCCAACCGGGGGGGGGGGGGGGAACGCTAGGAGCCAGTCAGTCCCCGGCCCCCCCCTGGAGCAGGGGGACAGCAGCCATCTTCCAGGATATGGGTAGTACCACCTGTATCCGCTCCGGATGATCCAGACATGAATGACCTTTCTTGTCCCGTGCAGGTGGAAGGGGATGACCCAAGGGTCCTGTTTCTCTTTAAAAAGGGATGGGTTGGACCCCCTGATTCCTCACGTCCTAGCCGAGCTGGACATAGATACCCCTCCAGATCCTCCTGCTCCTACTGCATCATCCTGGAAGGACGACCCACTCCTCGCCGGTCTGCGCCCTCCTTCTCGAACTTTCCCTTTCCATCCGATGCTACTGCAGCTGTTGACTAGAGCAGTGGTTCTCAACCTTTTTTCGGCCGGGACACACCTGACAGATGGTTCTCACATGCGTGACACACTGAACATGTGACCATCACGGGACAAAATGTAAATATACATTCTGCATCCTCAGGAACCACGTCGACCCCCAAAAATGGGTGCAGAGCAGAACTAGGGCATTACCCGTACGGCTCACCATACAAAAAAAAGATATTCTGGATCTGATGACATCTCAGTAAAAGCAAAGCAAACTCTCTTTACTGGCAAGCACAATACCCCTCCTTATGAAAAGACAGTAATTAACCAGGCCCTAAACACTAAATCACCTCCTATTGGGAAAACAGAGCAAGCCAAGCTGCTATAGATACCCACTTAGAAATAATTGTAAAACTATACTAATAAATGTTACAAAACAGCTGATGAACAGAATAACATCCAACAATTAAAAACTCATAAAAATTATTCAAAATTGTCTAAATATCAAAATATTTCAAAACAGCAGACACATCACATAACACCCAATAATTAAAATGGCAATCAATCAAGAAAAATAAACTTAAAAAGCTGCCTTTACTTACCCTCTCCAGCAACTCTCCTACTCATTTCCCTTGCAGACCAATAGCACTCACCAGAAGCAGCAGTGGCTGCTGAAGCTCTGTCCTCACAGTCCTCTTCCTTAGGGCCCACAACCAGTCACAACCAGTCTCTGTCTCACACAGACCAGTAACTTCCATAACTAGTATCTCTTCCTCACACACACACACCAGTCACCTCCCTGACCAGTCTCTGTCTCTCACACACATGCTGTCACTTACATACAAGCACACACATACTCTGTGACTTACAACCACACACACTGCCACTTATGCACCCATTGTACCACACACACAAGCTCTCACTCATGCACCCAAGCACCCATTCTACCACATACACACACACACTGCCACTCATGGAACCAGGCATGCATTCTAACACACACACACACAAAGCTGCCACTCACGCACCCAGGCATGCATTCCAACACACACACACACACACACACAAAGCTGCCACTCACCACTCAGGCACCCATTCTACCACAGGCACACAAGCTCTCACTCATGCAATCAGGCACCCATTCTAACATACACACACACACAAAGCTGCCACTCACGCACCCAGGCATGCATTCCAACACACACATACATAAAGCTGCCACTCACGCACCCAGGCATGCATTCTAACACACACACACAAAGCTCCCACTCACGCACCCAGGCACCCATTCTACCACACACACACACACACACAAGCTCTTACTCATGCACCCAGGGACCCATTCTACCACACACAATCACACAAGCTCTCACTCATGCACCCATTCTACAACAGGCACACAAGCTGTCATTCATGCACCCATTCTACCACACACACACAAGCTCTCACTCACGCACCCAGGCACCCATTCTACCACAGGCACACAAGCTCTCACTCATGCACCCAGGCACCCATTCTAACACACACACACAAGCTCTTACTGATGCACCCATTCTACCACACACACACACCCACAAGCTCTCACTCATGCACCCAGGCACCCATTCTACCACACACACACACGCACACAAGCTCTTACTCATGCACCCAGGCGCCCATTCTACCACACACACACATGCACACGCACACAAGCTCTCACTCATGCACCCAGGCACCCATTCTACCACACACACACACACAAGCTCTCACTCATGCACCCAGGCACCCATTATACCACACACACACATGCACACAAGCTCTCACTCATGCACCCAGGCACCCATTCTACCACACACACACACGCTCTCACTCATGCTCCCAGGCACCCATTCTACCACACGCACACAAGCTCTCACTCATGCACCCATTCTACCACACACACGCACACAAGCTCTCACTCATGCACCCATTCTACCACACACACGCACACACACAAGCTCTCACTCATGCTCCCAGGCACCCATTCTACCACACACACACACGCACACAAGCTCTCACTCATGCACCCAGGCACCCATTCTACCACACACACACACGCACACAAGCTCTCACTCATGCACCCAGGCACCCATTCTACCACACACACACAAGCTCTCACTCATGCACCCAGGCACCCATTCTACCACACACACACACACACACACACACAAGCTCTCACTCATGCACCCATTCTACCACACACACACGCACACAAGCTCTCACTCATGCACCCATTCTACCACACACACACACGCACACAAGCTCTCACTCATGCACCCAGGCACCCATTCTACCACAAGCTCACATGGAGCCTCTTCTCATTGTTTGGCCTCCACTTCTCAGCCACCTCTGGCCTGACCTCCCGCGGTACGCAACGTCTCTCCAGCCGCCTCCCGCAGTGTGCAGGGTCTCTCCGCTCTTCAGCCGCTGGCAGCGGCGCACAGTGTCTCTTCGTTCTTCGGCCCCGCCGCCGGCAACGTGCAGGTCTCTGCGCTCTTCAGCCACCGGCAGCGGCGCGCAGCATCTCTTTGTTCTTCGGCCCCGCCGCTTGTGACGCGCAGGTCTCTCTGCTCTTCAGCTGCCGGCGGCGCGCAGCATCTCTTTGTTCTTCGGCCCCGCCGCTGGTGACGCGCAGGTCTCTCTGCTCTTCAGCTGCCGGCGGCGCGCAGCGTCTCTTTGTTCTTCGGCCCCGCCGCTGGTGACGCGCAGGTCTCTCTGCTCTTCAGCTGCCGGCGGCGCGCAGCGTCTCTTTGTTCTTCGGCCCCGCCGCTGGTGACGCGCAGGTCTCTCTGCTCTTCAGCTGCCGGCGGCGCGCAGCGTCTCTTCGTTCTTCGGCCCCGCCGCTGGTGACGCGCAGATCTCTCTGCTCTTCAGCTGCCGGCGGCGCGCAGCGTCTCTTCGTTCTTCGGCCCCGCCGCTGGTGACGCGCAGGTCTCTCTGCTCTTCAGCTGCCGGCGGCGCGCAGCGTCTCTTCGTTCTTCGGCCCCGCCGCTGGTGACGCGCAGGTCTCTCTGCTCTTCAGCTGCCGGCGGCGCGCAGCGTCTCTTCGTTCTTCGGCCCCGCCGCTGGTGACGCGCAGGTCTCTCTGCTCTTCAGCTGCCGGCGGCGCGCAGCGTCTCTTCGTTCTTCGGCCCCGCCGCTGGTGACGCGCAGATCTCTCTGCTCTTCAGCTGCCGGCGGCGCGCAGCGTCTCTTCGTTCTTCGGCCCCGCTGACGTCGGCGCGCAGGTCTTTTCGTTCTTCGGCCCCGCTGGCGTTGGCGCGCAGCGTCTCTTCATTCTTCGGCCCTGCTGGCGTTGGCGCGCAGCGTCTCTTCATTCTTCGGCCCCGCCCCTAGGGAGAAGGGAAGCACAAGCGGGGCAGTGGAACACCGGGAGCCGCGACACACCTGCTGGAGCTTGGCGACACACTGGTGTGTCGCGACACACCGGTTGAGAACCACTGGACTAGAGAATGGGATTCATCGGAGTCTTTTCTCTCAAGGTGGGCAGAGCTATGGATAAGCTCTCCCACTACCTGAAGAGTACTTGGAGCTCCTGAGGGTCCCTAAAGTGGACGCATCTGTCGGCGGTTACGAAACACACCACGTTTCCGGTTACTGGCGGAACGGCTCTAAAGGATCTGCAGGACCGTAAGTTGGAAGTCTACCTCAAACGGATTTTTGGGTATCTGCTCTGGGGGTCCGGGCTGCCGTCTGCAGCTCTCTCATGCAGCATGCAGGGCTTCATTGGCTACAGCAACTGCTCAGTGCCCAGGATTTGCCGCCTGAGGAAGCTCAGCAGGCTGAGCGCCTGGAAGCAGTCATGGCGTATGGGGCGGGTGCTCTTTATGACCGGGTCCTTGCCAGGTCCATGGTTTCAGTGGTCTCAGCCAGGCGGCTCCTTTGGTTTCGCTACTGGTCAGCGAATTCATCTTCCAAGGCACAATTAGGATCGCTTCCTTTTAAAGGAAAATTGCTTTTCGGCGAGGACTTGGAACAGCTCATCAAGTCACTCGGGGAGAACAAAGTCCATAAGCTGCCAGAAGATCAGCCAAGGACCTTTCGGGCCTTCAGCTCTTCCAGATCGCACTTCCGTGGGCAACGACTGTTTCGTCAGACCAGGCCTCCAGCACAAAGGCCACCTTCCTCACGCTCTCAGTCTTGGTCTCATCCCTTTCGTGGCCGGAGAACAGTTCGAGACAACCTCCCCCACAGGGCTCCTGCCAAGTCTTCCCAATGAAGGCTTGTCGACCCACTCTTCCATTCCCAGGATAGGCAGCAGTCTGTCTGTCTTCTGTGAGGAGTGGGTCAAGATCACCTCAGATCAATGGGTCTTAGACATTCTATGACATGACTGCGTTTTGGAGTTTGCTCGACCCCCCCCTAAGGGACAGGTTCCTCTTCTTCCCCTGCGGAAGCTTTCAGAAGCAGGCCATGGTCCAACAGACACTCAACCGCCTCTTGACCCTCGGGGCCATCCTCCTGGTGCCACTGAGGGAACAAGGATTAGGCCATTATTCTGTCTACTTCGTTGTTCCCAAGAAAGAAGGCTCCTTTCGTCCCATTCTGGACCTCAAGCTGGTCAACAAGGCTCTCAAGGTGCCTCACTTTCATATGGAGACCTTACGGTCAGTCATGGTGGCGGTGCACCGTGGGGAGTTCCTGGCCTCCTTGGACCTAACGGAGGCCTATCTCCTCATTCCCATCTTCAAAGCACAATGATGCTTCCTGCGTTTCAAAGTCATCGGCCAGCATTTCCAGTTCCAGGTTGGCGACTGCGCCCCACACCTTCACCAAGATCATGGTAGTGGTGGCAGCTGCTCTAGGCTGGGAAGAAATCTTAGTCCATCCCTACCTGGACGACTGGTTCATTCGGGCGAAGTCAAAAGAACTGTGTCTTCTAGCGGTGGAACGATTCTTGCACCTTCTTCGTGCTCTCGGCTGGGTCGTAAATTTCCCCAAAAGCAACCTTCTCCTTCTCAGACCCTAGACTTTTTAGGAGCACGCTTCGATACCATTGCCGGGAAAGTCTTCCTGCACCAGGATCGGGCTCAGTCTCTTGTTAGGCTTGGCTCCTCCAGAAGGGAGGAGTTAGCAATCTGTTATGATCTACTCCTCAAGAAGGGAGGAATTAGCACTCTGTTGTGGATTAGACTGCAGAGTTTAGCAGTCTGTTGTAGATCTGCTCTTCCAGAGAGGAGGAGTTAGCAATCTATTATCGAGCTCCCCCTGTAGGGGAAGGAGTTAGCAGTCTATGGATCTCCTCCTGGAGAGAGAGGAGTTAACAATCTGTTATCAGTCTCTGCTGCTATAGGTAGCAATCTGTTATGTCCGCTTAGGGAGTTAGCAATCTATTATGGATCACCCTACCGAGGGGAAGAGCTAACAATTGTAATACTCCGTAGGCGGAGTTAATGATCTGTGGTGGATTGGCTTCCCACAGAGTGGCAGTCATATAATACATAGAAACATAGAAACATAGAAACATAGAAATGACGGCAGAAGAAGACCGAATGGCCCATCCAGTCTGCCCAGCAAGCCTCACACATTTTTTCTCTCATTCTTATCTGTTACTCTTAGCTCCTTGTTCTATTCCCCTTCCACCCCCACCATTAATGTAGAGAGCAGTGATGGAGCTGCATGCAAGTGAAATATCTAGCTTGATTAGTTAGGGGTAGTAGGGGCAGTAACTGCCGCGATAAGCAAGCTACACCCATGCTTATTTGTTTTACCTAGACTATGTTGTACAGCTCTTGTTGGTTTTTTTTTTTTTTTACTTCTCCCCTGCTGTAGAAGCAGAGAGCCATGCTGGATATGCATTGAAAGTGAAGTATCAGGCACATTTGGTTTGGGGTAGTAACCGCCGTAACAAGCCAGCTACTCCTCGCTTTGTGATTGCGAATCCTTTTTTTCTTCACCCCTGTTGTTGAAGCTATGCAGGATATGCGTGAAGCATCAGTTTTTTTGTTTTTGTTTTATTTTTCCCCCTGCCGTTGTTTGTTGTTTGTTTGTTTGTTAATTTTTTTTCCCCTGCCGTTGAAGCAGAGAGCTATGCTGGAAATGCGTGATGTATCAGTCTTTCTCCCATGCCGATGCAGCAGAGAACCATGCTGGATATGCATGGAAAGTGAAGTATCAGGCACATTTGGTTTGGGGTAGTAACCGCCGTAACAAGCCAGCTACTCCCCGCGTTTTGAGTGCGAACCCTTTTTCTTCTCCCTTGCCGTTGTAGCAGAGAGCTCTGCTGGATGTGTGAAGTATCAGTTATTCTTCTCCCCTGTCATTGAAGCAGAGAGCTATGCTGTATATGCATTGAAAGTGAAGTATCAGGCATATTTGGTTTGGGGTAGTAACCGCCGTAACAAGCCAGCTACTCCCCTCTTTGTGAGTGCAAATCCTTTTTTCCATTACCTCTTGCTGTTGAAGCTTAGAGCGATGTAGGAGTCACAGTAAGCATGTGTATGTTTATTTAATAAGGGTATTGTGTCAATAGCCATCATTCTGGCGAGTCACCCACTCTTCATTGGCGGCCTCTTGACTTTATGGATCCGCAGTGTTTATCCCACGCCCCTTTGAAGTCTTTCACAGTTCTGGTCTTCACCACTTCCTCCGGAAGGGCATTCCAGGCATCCACCACCCTCTCCGTGAAGAAATACTTCCTGACATTGGTTCTGAATCTTCCTCCCTGGAGCCTCAAATCATGACCCCTGGTTCTGCTGATTATTTTCCTACGGAAGAGGTTTGTCGTTGTTTTTGGATCATTAAAACCTTTCAAGTATCTGAAAGTCTGTATCATATCACCTCTGCTCCTCCTCTCCTCCAGGGTGTACATATTTAGATTCTTCAATCTCTCCTCGTACGTCATCCTATGAAGATCCTCCACCTTCCTGGTCGCCCTTCTCTGTACCGCTTCCATCTTGTCTTTGTCTTTTTGTAGATACGGTCTCCAGAACTGAACACAGTACTCCAGGTGAGGCCTCACCAAGGACCTGTACCGCTCTAGTAGTGTAAGGAATGAACACTTGAGGTAAATTGGTGAATCCCTGGGCCGATGGCAGATGACAGCGCCCCCCAGGAGGATATCCTGAAAGGGACCACCGGTTAGGCTGGAGTATGGAGACAAACACAGAGTTCTTTATTTAGACAGGAAGTAGAACTACCAGAGGTGGCAGTAGTGAGCTGATGTGCCTGGCAGGGCTGAAGTCCCTCAGATACTGGAATTGCGGTCTCTGGGTTGCTGAGTTGTAGTGAGTAGACAGGGTATGCTGGATACATAACCAGTAGTAGATGATACACTCACATGTGTAGAGATCTGTAATGGCTTCTCTGCAACAGAGTCTTCAGTATATTCAGGAACAGGAGCCGTAGGCGAGTGCTGGTTCCTATAAGCAGTCTGAAATGAGAACTCACAATATCTGTGTATGAGATGGTTTATGGAAGGAGAAGAGTCTTTGGAGAGTTTTAGGAACATAGGCCCTCGTGGAGCGAGTACCGGTTCCTATCTGCAATCTATAATAGTAATGCACAAGATATAGGTATATAATAGCTTCTGAAATAGAGTTGAGAAGAGATTTAGGAACAAGGGCCCTCGTGGAGCGAGTACTGGTTCCTATCTGCAATCCACAATAATGACTCACGATCTCCGTACCTGCGATAATGTCTTAGACTGAAGGGAGTCTTGGAGATTAGGAACATAGGCCCTCGTGGAGCGAGTACCAGTTCCTATCTGTAATAGAACTCACTGTGTTCACGTCTGCGATCACTTCCAGGTAGTCAGGAGTCTTCTGAGCATTCAGGGATGTAGGCCCTCGGAGAGAGTACCGGATCCCGTCTTAGCAATCTGAAATCAAGAAGAGAGAGCGGGGCCCCCGAGGAGCAGGTACCCCTAGTAAGGTGGTGGAGGCAGAGCAGCGGAGAAAGAATTCCCCTTGCTAACTCGATTCATAGTTGCAAGCAAAGACCTTTTAAAGTGGAAGCGGATGACGTCACTACGGGGGGATGCCCCCGAGGTTTGCGCCCTTGCTAGTACAAACTCTGGAGCGCGCGCACCTTTACGTCATCAGGAACATGGCGGATCCGCAGCGTCAGGCCAGCCCGGCAATTCCAGGAAGTATGGCGAGGAGAAGCCGCGGCAGCATCTGTCCATCACTCCCGAAGGGAGTCGCCACTAAGGTAGAGAGGGTGGAGCGAGGGCGAGAACAGGCACGAACGCAGCACTTGTAATGCAGGTCCAGCGCTTCCGGAGCCTCCAGCTTCCCACAGCGTGGGATTACCTCCAAGTCCTAGGCACTATGGCTTCTACTATAGATTGTGCCGTGGGCTTTTGCGCATATGTGCCCCTTACAGAGGGCGTTACTCTTCCGCTGGAAGCCAGTATCTCAGGATTTTCAAGCCCTACTTCCACTGCCCGACATAGCCAGCCGCAGCCTGGGCTGGTGGCTCAGCCTCTACCATTTGCTGAAAAGAGTGGATCTGGAGGTCCCACAGTGGTGATAGTCACAACGGATGCGAGCCTCTCTGGTTGGGGAGCAGTGTGGCAGTCTGCTCAGGGACTTTGGACATCACTCCAGGCCTCATAGCCAATCAACCGGCTGGAGACCAGAGTGGTCCGTCTCGCCCTGCAGAGATTCCTCCCTTTGGTTCATCATCAAGCGGTGCAGATTCTCTCAGACAATGCAACCACGGTGGCATACATCAATCGCCAAGGAGGGACGAGGAGCCAACATGTCGTTCGGGAAGCGGACAAAGCTGATAGCGTGGGCGGAGCTGTACCTTTCTCTCCTCGCCAGGATCGACATCATTCAGGCGGACTTTCTAAGCCGACAACGCATAGATCCAAGGGAGTGGGAGCTCTCCGAGGAAGCAGTGTCACTCCTCTTCAGCAGATGGGGAGCCCCACAACTGGATTTGATGGCAATGCTCGAACACGAAGGCTCCCCGCTTCTTCAGCTGCCGACGAGAACACGGCGCAGAGGGCGTGGATGCTCTCGTCCTTCCCTGGCCGCAAAAATCTCCTCTATGTATTCCCGCCATGGCCCCTGGTGGGCAAGGTGCTGCACAGAATAGAGCTTCATCAGGGGCCTATCATTCTGGTGGCCCCAGAATGGCCTCGAAGACCATGGGTTTGCAGACCTGGTCAACCTAGCGGTCGACAGTTCTCTCTGCCTCGGACACCTCAAGAATCTTCTGCGCCAAGGGCCAGTATTTTAGACCGGGCAGATCGCTTCTGTCTTGCATGGCTTTTGAACGGCGGAGGTTGAGGAGACGTGGCTATCCAGAAGCAGTAGTCTCCACGCGAAAGATGTCCACCTCCATTTCCTATGTCCGGATCTGGAAAGTGTTTGAGGCTTGGTGCGCTTCCATGGACATCTCTCCACGCTGGCCTTTCATTGCACGTGTTTTCTTTCCTACAGTGTGACCTGGGCAAGGTCCGGCCATACAATTCCCTGCGGGTTCAGGTTGCAGCACTTGGGGCTCTGGTTCGTCATCAGGAGGCAGCTCCTCTTTCTGCTCATCCGGATGTCATCCGATTCTTGAAAGGAGTAAAGCATGTCAGACCATAGATTCACCTCCTCTGTCCTTCGTGGAGTCTCAACTTGGTCCTTCAGGGGCTCACCGGCCTGCCATTTGAGCCTTTGCTGAGCGCATCTCTCAAGGAGCTCACCCTCAAGGCAGCCTTCCTTGTGACCATTTGTTCTGAGCGCCGGATCTCGGAGTTGCAGGCTCTATCCTGCAGAGAACCTTTTCTCCATTTTACGGACTTCGGGGTGTCCCTGTCCAAGGTGCCCGCCCTCCTTGCCTAAGGTGGTTTCGCCTTTTCATCTGAATCAGTCGGAACTTCCTTCGCCACTGAGGATCGGCGGGAACTTCGGAGAATGGATGTCAAGCGGGTTCTTATTCGTTATCTGGAGGTCATCAATGAATTTTGCTTCGGACCACCTGTTTGTTCTCTGGAGTGGTCCCAGGTGCAGCCACCAGGCATCCAAAACCACGATTGTGTGCTGGTTGAAGGATGCCATTGCCTCAGCATATATTGGTGTTGGCCATCGCCCTCCGGTCGGCATCAAGGCTCATTTGCTCCGTGCTCAAGCACCTCCTGGGCTGAGAGTCTATCTGTCTCTCCGCAGGAGATATGTAGAGCTGCTACATGGAAATCGTTGCATACCTTTGCACAGCACTATCGCTTGAATCTTGCAACCTCCTGGGTTTGGCTCCTTTGGCGACCAGGTCCTTCGAGCTGGGCTATCCGGGGCCCCACCCTACGTAGGGAAGCTTTGGTACATCCCACTGTCCGGACTGATCCGGGTACATATAGGGAAAAGAAAATTATTCCTTACCTGCTAATTTTCGTTCCTGTAGTACCACGGATCAGTCCAGACTCCCACCCTCAGAATCATGGGTTTGGGATAGTGGCTCTCCTTACCAGCATCTGTTTTCCTCTCTGCTGTTATTACTGTTTCTTACCATTTGGTTCATGTTGCAAGATTTTTGCCTATTGGCATGTTTCTTTCAAAATTTTGATGAAGTTCATGAGTATTTTATACCGATTCCTTGATCCATCCAAACTTTTTCTTGCTTTGATATTCTTAATACTGAAGGGACAGAGAGGGCGCTCCAGCTTATAAGAGGCCAGCCTTCGAGTTTTGCTCTGACGCCACCTGCTGGAAAGGGGACATACCCACTGTCTGGACTGATCTGTGGTACTACAGGAACGAAAATTAGCAGGTAAGGAATAATTTCCTTATTTAGCTGGCCTTAATAAAGTGAAAGGATGTATTTTCTGTATATAATGAAATTGAAAGATAAGGGGTCATGATATGCAGTTGGTAGAAGAAAAACTGTATTCAGAGGATGGTGGAAAGCCTGGAATAGCTACCACTATAGGTAATGGAATCTAAAGCATGGCATAAGTGATCAAATTTGGGACATACTAAATTCGAGGTGAGAGAGTAAAAGTAGTGGGGATAGGAGAGCTGGAGTAAGGGGCACTGGTTATTGAAACATATATGCTCAATCACATGGAACATGAGGGCTAAGAAGGGGAGAAGTTAAAAGGTAATGATGCAACCATACTGCTGCTATTTGCACAAGTTTTGAAAAGACACAAGTTCAACCATCATGAAACTGAAGCAAGAGATATTCTTGGGCAAAGGAAACTGGGCAGACAATATCTACTATGTTACTGTTTGGATTCTATACAAGCTTTAATGGCCTGCTGTAGCTCAAGTATATTGGCACGGTGGAGTTTCTGAAGTGGCTGACTTTGTGGTATTTCTCTAGGCCTGGTGAGCCACAGTCTGCGCAGGATAAGGCACGGATGGATAAAGAATATCTCTCACTCATGGCTGAGCTAGGAGAAGCTCCGGTACCAATATCGATAGGATCCTCATCAGGGCCTTCCAGCTCGGCTCTTCAGGGTGGCCAAGACCCGTCAAGTGGCCCAGGGAGCAACAGCTGCCTCCGGTAAGTCTTTACTTTTTTTAGTGAAGTGTGTAGGATTGACCACCTATTACTGACAGTAATATGGCATCATGTACCGTATTTTCTGGCGTATAAGACGACTTTTTAACCCTGAAAATCTTCTCAAAAGTCGGGGGTCGTCTTATACGCCGGGTATCGTCTTATAGGGCAGCGCTTCTCACCGGTGTGTCGCCAAGCATTCCTGGAGAGGGCAGGGGAGGGAGGAGAACTGTGCATGCACTCTTACCTGCATTAAAAGAGAGGTGTCCAGGAGAGGATGGGGAGACAGGAAAACTGCACATGCACTTATAGCTGAGTTAAAAAGAGAGACATTCCTGGAGAGGGCAGGAGAGAGGGCGGATAACGGTGTGTGTTGTGTTTGAGCACGCACGCTATTTTATTGCCGCCCATTCCAAATAGCGGGTGCAAAGCAAGTGGGATTTTAAACACATGCACCTTATGTTAGTTTTGACGAGAACTATACAGACAGTTCTCTTTGAAAATCAGCTGCTCTTCCTTCGCTGCTGCCGTTGCCGCTGGGCTATCAGCACGTTCAAGCCCAGCGGGAACGGCAGCGGTGCAAAAAAAAAAAGCAAGCTGTGGCATCCGCGGCTGGCCTCTTCTTCTCCCCCCCCCCCCCCCCCCCCCCCTGACCCGGAACAGGAAGTGATACACAGTGCGGTGTGCGGGAAGGAGAAAGCCGTGCCGCATGAAAAAATAGCAGCGGCGACAGCAGCATCGGCCCCCGAGCAATCGAAGCAGCTGATAATAGGGAAAGGAGAGAGCAGCATGAGCCTCCCGCGGCCAATGGGATTCTTCTTTCTTGGCCTGTGGGGGCTGGAGGAGGCGGCTGCTGCAGCTACTATTTGTGCTTTGGGGGAGGGGAGAGGAAGTGAGTGAGAGAGAGCGAAGCAGCCAGCCAGTGTGTGAGAGAGAATGTATTTGATTGAGAGAATGTGTGTGATTGAGAGAAACTGGTCAGAGAGCTCATGTGTGTGTATATGTGAGAGACAATGAAAGTGACTGCTCAAGGAGATGACTGATGTGTATGTGAGTGTGAGAGAGAGAAAAAGCATGGAAGTGAGAAATCTGGGTATGTGAAAAAGCATGGGAGTAAGAAGCCTGATTATGTGAGAGAGAGCATGGGGGTGGGAGGGCTATGTGTGTGTGCATGCATGAGAGAGAGACTGGTTGATAAGGTGACGGTGTGTGTGAGAGAAAGAGACTGGTGTGTGTGAATGTGAGAGAGAGAATGTGATTCAGGGAATGAGAAGCCTGTGCACGTGGAGAGCGAGCATGGAAATGAGAGACTGGTGTGTGTGTGTGTGACAGAGAAAGTGATTATGAGAGTGAGAAGCCCGTATATGTACGGTAAGCAGAATACGGGAGTGGGAAGCCTGTGTGTGTGTATGGCATGAGAGAAACTGTTCAGGAAGATGTCTGGTGTGTGTGTCAAAGACTGGGAAATGATTGGTGTGTGAGAGACAGAAACTGGTCATGGGGGCATGACTGGTATGGTGTGTGTGTGTGTGAGTGACATGGACCCTAAGGAAGAGGACCATGAGTATAGAGCTTAGCCACTACTGCTGCTTCTGGTGTGTGCTACGGCCTGCATGGAAGAGGAGTAGGAGAGCTGCTGGAGGGGGTAAGTAAAGGTGGCTTTTAAGTTTATTTTTCTTGATTGACTGCCATTTTAATTATTTAATATTATGTGATGTGTCTGCTTTTTTGAAATATTTTATTGGTGTTTGGAGAATGTTAATAGTTTTTATGAGTTTTTAATTGTTGGATGTTATTCTGTTCATAGCTGTTTGAAACATTTATTCTGCTTATTAGTATAGTTTTACAATTATTTTCTGTGTGGGGATCTATAGCTGCTTGCTAGTTCTGTTTCCTAATGAGAGGTGTTATTGGTTTTTAGGGCCTGATATACGGTATTTGTAGTGTTTCCTTTTCATAGATAGGGTTGCTCCTGTTTGAGTGTAAAATTATTTTTTTTCTTAAAATGGTGTATAAAAAAGGGGGGGTTGTCTTATACGCCCAGTGTTCTTATACACCGGAAAATACGGTACTTAAGGAACAGGAAAGAACAGACTTATGTGGAAAAATGTTAAAATTACAGCCTTTTCTCCCCCCCCCCCCCCCCCCCCCCCTCCCCCCCATTTCCTTCTCTAGAAACCGTCCTCCGTGGATGAACTCAGGCCCTTCAGATAATCGGCCCTATCATGGAATGCACGGGGGAGGGCCAATGGCCCTGGAGGCCCCCCACAATTTCCCTCATGCCATGCCCAGCATGGGTGGGCACCATATATCTCACAACCCTAGTGGACCCCCTCTACCTTGGATGCAACCCCCTCCTCCTCCTATGAATCAAGGCCCGCACCATCCTGGTCCTCTTCCAATGGGTAAGTAACTCTGATTTAGAGAGATGTAGGCAACTACCTGATGGTCTGGATCTTTTTGCAATTTTTTCTCAAACATTAAAGATATTTATTGGAAATCAATGCTTTATGTACACTAGACTAGAGAATGCATAACAGGTTTCATACCACTATTGTGATGGGCAGAAATATAGTTTTAAAAATGGGGAGGAGGAGGGAGTTAAATGTCAGGTTTTATTTCTTAAGCTTACAAATTATACAAAGCATATGTAATTTCTCCCAGGACAAGCAGCATGGTAGTCCTCACATGTGGGTGACATCAGCAGACTGAGCCCTATCACAGAAAACTTTTTCTGTCAAAGTTTCTAGAACTTTTGACTGGCACACTGAGCATGCCTAGCATGCCATAATCCCTGTAGCCACAGGGGTCTCCCTTCAGTCTTTCTTTTTCCGCCCTGCGGTTTGCCTCGCGGTTAGGAGCTCTGGGAATTTGTCACTTTTCCTCACGGAAACAACTTGAAGTTTTCTTCACAAAACGTTCCCTCATAGGGGTCTCCCATCGCGACATTGTTTTCCTTGACGCTCTGTGAGTAAGTTCCCCAGTTTTTCAGTTGGTTCCGGCTACCTTGCCTCTGTTCCCACAGGCCACCGACCATTTTCGCGGCCCTTTGTTCCACCATGGAGATGAGTTTTAAAAAATGCCCGGAGTGTACACGTACGATATCAATTACTGACCCACATGATGTCTGTGTGTTGTGCCTCGGCTCATCACACAATGTTGGTCCGTGCCCAAGCTGTGCTCAGATGACCCTGAAGGGCAGGCGTGCCTGGCTGCTAGATAAGATGGAGTCCCTGTTCAAAATAGTTAACTCCATCAACATCTACAGTCATCACCGGCAGGAACATCGACAAAGTCCATCGAAAAAACCTCGCCGGGAGCAGCAAGGCAGCGGTGACAGTCCATCACCAACAACATCTAAGGCATCAGCATCTACTTCCTCTGTGCTGGAGAAAGACCGGACCGGGCACAGAGGGAAACTTAGTCACCGGCACAGACGCGATTCCATTCCCGGGTGCGCCACCGCATCATCTTCGATGGCTATCGAGCAGATTGCGAAGAGGACACGAGTAGAGGAGCCTCCTACCTCTTCTCCACCCGAGATACCGAGGCAGTCCCCTCCTGGGGAGGTGCCAGTAGTGCCTAGCCTGCCTCCCCCTGTAGCTGCATTACCTATACCAGCTTCCAGGGAAGAGCTGGACATGCCTTGTCTGACAGGCGGTCCTTGATGCCCTCCAGAAGCCTTCATCTACCATCGATGCCGGACCCCATAAGGGCAACGACACCAGAGCCATCGATCTTCACACCGTTGCTCGACCGCCTGGATACACTCATTGGAGCCCTTCCGATCCAGCCTGGGCCATCCTGTACCGAAGCGACCGACTGAGTTTCCGAAACACCCCAATACCCATTCCGAGGTCTTCGGAAGACTAAGGCACGGACTCCAGTCCTCTTCCAGCACTGCTTCCACCGATGCCGGAACCAGTTCCTGGTCCGTCTGGGTTCTCGGGATCGAGACGCCCACGATTCCACTCGATGCTGCCAAAGTCTCCATCGGTGGCCGCATCCGCCATCAAGGGATCCATCAATGCCCATTACGTCCTGGGGTAACAGGTTATTTTCCCCCTCGGGATCTCAACCAGAGACACACTGTATGACCCATGGGATGATTTTGGCACAGACTCTTCTACGGAAGACATTATCAGAAACATCTCCTCCAGAAGAAAGGAGACTTCTCCCCCAGAGGACCTTTCCTTTGCCAATTTATAAAGGAAATGTCAGACAATCCCTTTTGAACTGGTCACAGAGGAAGACGCACGTCATAAAACATTGGAAGTCCTCCAATTGATGCTCCCAAAGAAATTATGGCTTTCCCGTCCACGGAGGGTACTCTTGGATCTCCAACATCGTCTTTGGGAGCAACCTTGCCCTGTCCCACCAGTAAATAGGAACACAGATGCAATGTATCTTGTCCAGCATACTCCAGGATTCCAAAAGCCACAACTACCCCACCAATCAGGGTATTTGAATCCGCACAGAAAAAGCCAGGAGGCTGCACCTTCACTCTTCGTCTCCACCTGGAAAAGACTAAAAATTCCTAGGTATTTTGGGTCACAAAATCCTTCAGGAATCTCTGTGTGTCATGCATCGCTGCATATTAACTATTCATGACTCAGTATCAGAGGAATCTCTGGAAGCAAGTTCAGGGAATAGCTGACACTCTTCCCAACAAGATAACCTCAACATCATACTACAGAAAGGCATTGAGGCTGGAAAGCATGAAGTAAGAGCTGCTACGATTCCTTTGAAACTGCTTATCAGCTACGGGAATCAGCACCAGAAGGTGGACTTGGCTTAAGGCATCTGATTTGCGCGCTGAAGTCCAAGACAAGCTCGCTGATCTGCCGTATACAGGAGAAAATCTATCCGGCGACAAGATACAGGATGCAGTGGCTCAACTGAAAGACCATCATGAGACCCTGCATCAGCTGTCCACGATTACAACAGAGGGGCTCCTTCCTCTGCAAGAAGGACCACGAGAAAGGACCCCAGAAGACCGTTTTATCGCTCACGCAGGTACTACCCATCTACATCTCGCGTGAGACCAACCAAACCACCTCAGAGAGGACATCCACGACAGCCTAAACCATCCAGGCCTCAGCCAGCCCCGCGAACAGGCAAAGACTCTGGATTTGAAATCTATCCAGAGAACAGCAGCCACTTCACAAATCCAAAACCACACTTGCCAGTAGGAGATCGAATTCACCATTCCATAACCAACTGGCTCAGCATTATCGCAGACCAATGGCTGTTATCCATCATAACCCAGGGATACCATCTAAACTTCCTCATGCTACCCCCAGATTCACCACCCAATACACTGTAGATACAGAAAGATCACACAACCCTTCTAGAGTCAGAACTGTCCACCCTTCTGAGTGCCAGGGCTGTGAAAGCCGTTCCCTGGGAACAGCAGGGCAGAGGGTTCCACTCCAGCTATTTTCTCATTCCAAAGAATCAGGCGGCCTCTGCCCCATCCTAGACCTCTGCAATCTCAAACAAATTTCTACAGAGAAAAATTCAGGATGGTGTCCCTGAGCACCATGCTTCCCCTTCTGCAAACAGGAGAATGGCTCTGTTCTCTGGATCTTCGATGCTTTTGCTCACATTCCAATATCCCCACAGCACCGCAAATACCACCATTTTTATTGTGGGACAACATTTTCAGCACAGAGTTCTGCCTTTCGGACTTGCCTCGGCACCCCCTGTATTTACAAAATGCCTAGCAGTAGCTGCAGCCCATCTAAGCAGGAACAGCATACATGTGTTTCCTTACTGGACGACTGGCTGATCGGGAGCCAATCCAAGCAAGGAGCTCTCAACGCACTCAAGCTCACGATCAATACTACACTCATTTGGATTTTCATCAACTACAAAAATCCCACCTGACTCCATCTCATCCTTACTTTCATCGGAGCAGATTTTGGACACCACAGTCGCAAAGGCCTTCTGCCCAACGACCACGCAGTTACTCTCCAAGCTAGCTTTGTCTCTGCGCACAAAAAGAAACAGCCTCAGCCCATCAAGTCCTAACATTGCGGGGACACATGGCTTCCACGGTCCAAGTTACTTCTGTGGCCAGACTGGCCATGAGAATAACTCAATGGACTTTGAAATCTCAGTGGCTCCAACCCACTCAACTTTCATCCCAGATTCATGTAACCCACCAGTTATATATTGCTTCTCTGGTGGACAAACAGACAACTTGCTGACAGGTCTACCCTTCCAGCAACCAATTCCACAAGTGACCTTAACCACAGACGCATCAACTTGGGTTGGGGAGCTCATGTGAACAACCTCCAAATCAGGGACTTGGATCCAACTCAAAGTATCAAATCAACTTCCTAGAGCTTCGATCCATACGTTATGCTCGCTATGAGTTCAAGGACTGCCTTTCACACAAGACTATTCTCAGCAAACAGACAACACGGTTGCAATGTGGTACTTGAACAAATGAGGAGGAACAGGCTCTTATTCCTCTGCCAAGAATTCACGCAGATCTGGGCCTGGGCTCTTGCACACTCCATGCATCTCTGGGCCACTTATCTTGCAGGCATACAAAACGTAGTAGCAGATCGCCTCAGTCAACAGTTCCATCTCACAAGTGGTCTCTGGATCCTGTGGTAACGACCAGAATCTTCCAATGCTGGGGTGAACAAATAGACCTCTTTGCATCCGAGCTGAATCACAAAGTGGACAGATTCTGCTCCCTACACAGCCAACAAGGCAAGTTATCCATGGACGCCTTCACTTGCCCCTGGAACACAGGCCTCCTATTCGTGTATCCCCCAATACCACTAATAGCCAAAACTCTCGTGAAAACTGCAACAGGACCAAAGGGTCAATGATACTCATAGCCCCATATTGGCCTCGACAAGTATGGTTTCCCATGCTTCTTGACCTCTCTATCAGAGAACCAATTCGCCTGGGCACAGCACCCACTCTTATAACTCAGAACCAAGGCATGTTACGCCATCCGAACCTTCAAACCCTAACCCTTGCAGCCTGGATGTTGAAAGCTTGAACCTCCAACCACTCAACCTTTCAACTGATGTTTCTCAAGTGCTTATAGCTTCACGAAAGCCTTCCACACGAAAATCCTATTGTTCTAAGTGGAATAGATTTACCACATGGTGCACGCAGAAAAGTATAGACCCTTTTTCCTGCCCCACTCTCTATCTTTTAGACTATCTCTGGCACCTTACAGACTCTGGTCTCCAGACTTCCTCGGTACGGGTACACCTTAGTGCCACCTCAGCTTACCACAAGGCAGTAGGGGATGCCCCAATAACAGCGCAACCCCTTGTGAGTTGGTTTATGAGGGGCCTGTTAAAACTTAAGCCCCCTCTACGGCCACCAGTTACAGAATGGGACTAAAACATAGTACTACAAGGCTCATGCGCTCCCCGTTTGAGCCTTTGCACTCCTGTGATAAGTTTCTTACATGGAAAGTTCTCTTTAGTAGCCATTAATCTGCTCGAAGGATTAGTGAGTTACAAGCACTTGTCACATACTCACCCTATACAAGGTTCCTACATGGCAGAGTGGTCCTCCGTACTCACCCTATATCCTTCCCAAGGTGTGTTACTGACTTTCACTTGAATCAGTCTATAGTCTTGCCCAACTTTTTCCCAAGGCCTCACTCTCACCAGGGTGAGAGAGTTTTTACACACCTTGGACTGTAAACGTGGAGGACTAGTCTAGTGGTTAGAGCAGTGGGCTACGAACAAGGAGACCAGGGTTTGAGTCCTGATATCGCTCCTTGTGACCTTGGGCAAGTCACTTACCCTCCATTGCCTCAGGTGCAAACTTAGACTATAAACCCTCTGGGGATAGGGAAATACCTACAGTATCTGAATGTAATCCGCTTTGAAGTGCTGAAAAAATTGCGAAAAGCGGTATATAAATCTAAATAAATAAAATAAACTTGCATTTTACCTAGACCGCACTGCAGTCCATAGGAAATCCACCCCAACTCTTTGTTTCTTCGATAAAAAGTGGGAGTTGCAGTGGGCAAGCAAACTCTCTTCGTTGGCTAGCAGACTGTATTGAATTCTGCTATGACAAAGCAGGCCTTCCTCTCCAGGACGAGTGAAGGCGCACTCAGAGCCATGGCACTCAGTAGCCACACTATCGTTCAGTACCAGTTGCTGAAATCTGTAAAGCTGCATGATGGAGCTCTCTTCACACATACTGCTTGGCCAATCCGTCTTGAACTTATTCCCTATAATCCCAACTCTTTCCACATCCATCTGCTGTGATTTTCAGGCTGCCTCATGTTTCCCCAACAGTACACCAGTTGTTGTGCCTGTTGCACAAGTGTACGCTGTTGGTCCAAGTAAATATGACTCAGCCTGTAGCTTGCTAATCACCCACTGAGGACTACCATCCTGCTGTCCTGGAGAAAGCAGAGTGCTTACCAGTAACAGGTGTTCTCCCAGGACAGCAGGATGTAGTCCTCATGAAACCCACCCGCCACAACGGAGTTGGATCCAAAACGTAGTTTATTTTTTGCTCGCACCTTTTGCTACAAACGAGACTGAAGGGAGACCCCTGTGGCTCGAGGGATCAGGCATGCTCAGTATGCCAGTCAAAAGTTCTAGAAACTTTGACAGAAAAGTTTTCCATCTGCTGACGTAGGCCTCACATGTGGGTGACATCTTGCTGCCTGGGAGAACACCTGTTACAGGTAAGCAACTCCACTTTCTCCTAGAACAAGCAGGGTGGTGTAGTTCTCACACATGGGTGACATCAGATGGAGCCCTGCATGTAAAACTTGCTAGTTTCTAGAACTTTGACTAGGCATATTGAGCATGTCCGGCATGCACTATACCACATGTCCATGTTGGATCCCTCTTCAGTCTTTTTTTTTTTTCCCCGCAGAACTGTTGCCTCGTGGTGAAATGAACTTGTCTTTTCTTTGGAAATTGCCTTCAATTTTTTCCACTGATAACTTTTGGGGTTTCTTTGCAGGTCCCTCTTCGGTTCCCTTTAGCATCTATCAGGTTTTTTGTTGGTTCAGTAAGTTTATTTTGGCTTCCATTCCCCCTTTGGCGGTGTCTAGGTGCCCTCTGGCATCTGTCACCCGCCATCATCGCCTGTTTTTCCCCTTTCTGTTCACATCTGCATGGCCTCATCCGGTTTCCATCGATTGCCCCCCCCCCCCCCACCTGCTCGAGAACTATGTCCATCACGGACCCACATGACATGAGTATCCTCTGCCTGGGGGCATCGCATGACATCTGGGTTTGTCACTTATGTGGTCAGGTGACCCCAAAGGGGCATCATGCTCAACTCAAGATGGAGGAGCTCTTTGGGTCGAGGAAGTCTGAGGCATCGGTGATATCGACACGCAGGACATAGTCAGTGACATCAGCGGGGCTGTTGGTCCTGTCAGTTCCGCCGGGCAGATAGGGGTGCCAATGACTAGCCCATGTTGGTCTCTTCCATGTCGAGGACATTGGGTTTATCGTCAATCTCGACACCAGGGAAAGACCAGGCTGGCACCAAGAGAAGCCAAGGAAGCATTTGCACCAGTCGCCTTCGATGCACGATGCCGGTGCATGCTGGGATGCCCGTGAATCCACCCCACGGCGAGGAATGCTCGTCCTCCATCCTTGCTGGGGTTCCACAACTGTCTCCACCGATCCTGATGTCAGTCACCAATCCACCTCAGGGATCCAATTAAAGAAGTGGCCACCCTCCTGCCTCCCAGTTGGTTTTTGCTTTGGCATCTTTCGAGGAGGAGCTGAAGCGCAGAGTTGAGCTGGTGGTCGAATGGCCCTGCACGGCATTGAGCCAGTAGCACAGATGGTGCCAATACTCACGCTCTCCCTGCTGGAACCACTGCTGGGAACGGCGCAGTGTGCTCCTTAATGTGTTACTGACCCAGTTGGCGCCAGTTCCCATGAGGCCATCGATGCCCGGCAAAGTACCGATGCTTCCCCTGACTTATCTAGTGCTCATTGTCAGTTTCTCCGAGGCCTTCAGTCCTCCGTCCAGCTTTGCCAGTGCCTCTGGACGAAGGCCGATCACCTAGGGACCCATCCCCCATGGATTACAGTGAGGATGAGGCCCCGCATGACCCCCTGGGAGGATGACTTGACTGAATCCTCCAACGAGGACTCGGAGGGTCTCCCTTCAG
The DNA here is from genome assembly GCF_901001135.1 of Rhinatrema bivittatum. Classification (NCBI taxonomy): domain Eukaryota; kingdom Metazoa; phylum Chordata; class Amphibia; order Gymnophiona; family Rhinatrematidae; genus Rhinatrema; species Rhinatrema bivittatum. The sequence goes on from NC_042622.1 coordinate 142,962,523, forward strand.
AACAGTCTCCTCCAGAGGAACGAAGGTCTCCCTGGAGGATCTGACCTTTGCAGATTTTGTGAGGGCAATGACTGAGGCCGTCCCTTTTCATTTGATAACTGAGGACACCAGGCACAAGATGCTGGAAATCCAGTTCGTGCAGACTCCTAAAGAGGTCATGGCGGTCCTGATGCACGAGATCATTAAGGAGTTGCTGTTGAGGATCTGGGAGTAGCCCTTCACAGTACCTTCTGTAAATAGGAAGGTGGATGTGGCAACAGGCTACCGGATTTGAAAAGCGTCAGCTGTCATGCCAGTCAGTTGTGGTCGAATCTGCTGTCAAGAGGGTCAAGTGCTCTCAGACCCATGATTCAGCGACCCGGTGAAGGATCATAGAGCGGTGGATGCTCTTGGAAGGTGTTCTAGGAGGCCATGCTCATTGCCCACGTCACATCCTACCCAGCTCTACATGAGACAATATTCATACAGCCTCTGGAAGCAGGTGCAGGATGTGGCCAAGTGGCTTCCTCTGCAGCAGCAGCAAGGTGCGCCAGGGCCTGGAGTGTGGAAAACGGGTTTGCTCAACCTACGATTTTTTTTTTTGACAATTTTTATTATGAACAAAACACGTCCACATAATACATAATAGTACATTGGAAAAACTACAAGGTTCAAGTAGCTTTTCAATAAGCGCTAATACAATATTTCCTACAATAGAGCTAGCAGATACTGAACTTGCCACCCCCCAAGGCACCAAGTTCCAATTAGTGCTTTGCCCTCCCTCCCCCCTTCCCTTCCTCTCTCACTTCCCTTCCTCCCCAGCTGAGGTGTGGGTGGCAAGATGTTAAATCATATCCTAATCTGGATGTTGTATAAAGGGCTTCAATAAAGACCAGGTTCTATAAAACTTTGGTAGTCACATCTGATTGCTGTCATTTTTTCCATAAGATGGATATGCCTGAGTTTGGTAAGCAGTTGTTTGCAAGGTGGGGTATCTTTGGACTTCCACTGGGCAGCCACCAATAATTGAGCCGCTGTCACTACATATGTAAATAATGCCTGTTGCGCCTCTGAGAATGCTTCATATGGGAGTCCCAAAAGCCAGATTTCAGCCCTAAGTGGGATCTCAATCCCTAGGGTTTTGACCAACAGATCCTGACACTCCTGCCAAAATTTTTGGAGTTGTGGACAGTGCCACCACATATGGAGGAAAGAACCCACCTGAGAACATTGCTGCCAACATAGAGAAGAGCGTCCCGGAAAACATTGTGCAATCCTGGCTGGGGAGTAATGCCACAGATACAGGAGTTTATATCTGTTTTCCATCATAGCGGCTGACATTGATATCTGACCCAAGTGGCTAAAGTATTCCTCCCATTGACTCAGGTCCCATGTAACTCCCAAGTCCACTTCCCAGGCCTGCAAATGTGCAGCAGCCGAGGACTGTCTTCCCCCCCCCAAGTAGGTGATAGATTTTAGAGATCGGTTTTCCCAATTTTCTCGCCGAAATGCAGTAGCCTTCAAACAGTGTACGTCCCTGTTTTAAATCAGAAATGACCTGTCTCGTGAGAAGAAAATGTCTTAACTGAGCATAAGCAAAGAAGCCAGTAGTGGGTAAGCCAAAGGTATGTTGCAAAGACTCAAAGGGGACCATCCCTGACCGCCACACCTGTCCCAAGCTGCTGAGGCCCCTCTCCTCCCACCTCTGAAAACACCTTATTAGTTTGGCCTATAGAAAAATCCCTTAAATATCGTATGGGAGAAAGTATAGAATACGTCTTAGTGCCCACTAATAACTGCTTCCAATATTTCCAGATAATGATAGTGCTCTGTGTAGCCAGGGGGGAAATGTGAGACCTCCCTATGTGGGAGCCCGCTCGTCCAAAACAGAGTAAATTGGATTCCCTGTACGTACCAGAATCAGTCCAGACCGTGGGTTGTTTCCCCCTTCCAGCAGATGGAGTCAGAGCAAAAGCTGAGAAGGCGGACCCCTATTAGTAAGAGCGCCCTCTGTGTCCCCTCAGTATTCCTCTGACTCAAGCAGATGCGGGTCTCACCTCCGGTTCCCCTCTTAACTTTCAAGAATTAGTGGTTTAGTTTCTAGTTCTCTTTTCTTTTCGTGGATGGATCTGGCTCTTTAAAAAAAAAAAAAGTATTAATAAAGGGAAGCTGGGAGTCTTTACCTGGCTTTGGGTCTGAGCTTGCAGGCAGGACTCTTGTCAGGGGCTGGGCTCTCTCTCTGTATATCTTGCTGTCTCATTTCCCTGGATTGGGGTAAGTGTGGTTTTTACTTTTCAGCGTTTGGTTTTCTGCTGCCTGTGGTGTAAGCTGGTGGTCCAGCCTCTCCCCCATTTTGCCAACCTGCTGCCTGTCAGCAGCAGCCCTAGTTGGTCAGAGAAGTGCCATTCCTCTGACAGACTACAAAAAAAAAATCTAAAGCCAAAGGACACCGTTTGAGCAACGAGGGAGCGTTTTGATGGTGTACCTGCTCTCCGGGGTCAAGCTTGTGTGTGTAAGATGCAGCGTGGTGTCTCAGCTGCAGGCAGCTTTCGGAGCTCTTCTCAGTCTTGCCTCCATGCTGCGCGCTGCCCCGCATGCAGGTAGCTGGCCTCCCGCTTGTCTCGGAAGGGTCTGTGTGCTAGGTGCCTCCGGGGGGGGAAGGGCTCCTCTAGGCCGGACGGACGCTCTGTTTCGCGCGCTAAATCGCGCCGGCGTGTTGCAGGGCCGGCCCTGTTCCCGTCCTACGCGGGAATGGCGGCCATCTTGGATTCCTCCGATGCTGCCTCGCCCCCGATTCTTACTCCGGGGGACTTACCTGACGGTGGGTTCTTCCTGCTCTGCTCCCCCCACCCCGGGCCTTTTTTGACGGACTTCATTTTATTAATGCACAGTACCTATCTGGCTCGGCTGAGCCAGCACCAGCAGCCGCTTGACCCGGTTTTGCCCCCCCCCCCCACCACCGAAGCCAGCACCAGCAGCCGCTTGACCCGGTTTTGCCCCCCCCCCCCCACCACCGAAGGTCCCTAGGGTGGAGGAGTCCCAGGGGGGGGGGGGGTTGGGGGTCGCTCCTGGCTCGGCTGTGGGTCCCATCAATCTCTCGGGTGCGGGTGGTCTCGCAGCTCCCTCCTCCTCCTCAGGACCCCTTTGGGGATCCGGTTCTGGATGACGCAACCCCACAGGTAAAAGGTGATGACCCCAGGGTTCTCCGGCTATTTCAACGGGATGAATTAGACCACCTCATTCCACACGTTCTGGATGAATTGGATTTGGATCCTCCACAGGAATCTCTGGAGCCCATTACCACTTCCAAAAGGGGGATCCATTTCTGGTTGGGCTCCGTCCGCCGGCTAAGACTTTTCCATTTCATCCTAATCTCCTGCAATTGTTAACTAAAGAATGGGACACCCCTGAGGCATCCCTGCGGGTCAGCAGGGCCATGGACAAGCCATACCCACTCCCAGAGCAGTACCTGGAGCTCCTCAAGGTGCCTCGAGTGGACTCTGCGGTGACGGCGGTCACAAAGAGAACTACCATCCCAGTCATGGGAGGTGCTGCCTTGTGAGATCTGCAAGACCGCAAACTCGAGGTTTATTTAAAGCGGGTTTTTGAAGTATCCGCTTTGGGTGTCCGGGTGGCGGTCTGTCGCTCTTTGATGCAGCGAGCAGGGTTAAGGTGTGTCCAGAAACTTCTTAGTTCCCGAGACCTTTCCTTGGAGGAGGCGCAGCAAGTGGAGCGCCTGGAGGCGGTTATTTCATATGGGGCAGATGCCTTATAAGATCTTCTCCGGGTCTTAGGGTGGTCCATGGTGTCCGTAGTCTCAGCGAGGTGTCTCCTTTGGCTACGTAACTGGTCTGCAGACTCGTCATCTATGGCTCAGCTGGGTTCGCGCCCTTTCAAAGGGAAATTACTGTTTGGAGACGAACTGGACCAGCTGATTAAGTCGCTGGGCAACAGTAAGGTGCATAAGCTGCCGGAGGACCGGCCTCGCAGTTCCAGGGTCTTCAGTTCCTCGCGCACCCATTCCCAGGGGCAGCATTGTTTCCAACAGTCTAGACCTCCAGCTCACAAGTCTCCTGCTTCTAGATTGCAGTCTTGGTCTCAGTCCTTTCGCGGGCGGCGGCCCACTCACGATACCTTTACTCAAGGAGCAGCCTCTAAATCCTCCCAGTGAGGTGTTGCCGGTCCGCTCGTCGACTCCCAGAATAGGGGGACGTCTCCCTCTTCCTCTGGGAGTGGGCGAGATCACCTCGAACCGTTGGGTCTTGGATATTCTACAACACGGTTACGCTTTAGAATTCGCTCGGCCTCTTCGGGACCATTTTGTCTTCTGCCCATGTGGGCCGTCCAGCAAACGGGAGGCTGTCCGCCAGACCCTCGATCGCCTTCGTACTCTCGGGGCCATCATTCCAGTGCCTTTAGCGGAATACGGGCGCGACCACTACTCTGTCTACTTCGTGGTTCTCAAAAAGGCGGGGTCCTTTCGGCCAATCTTGGTCCTCAAGATGGTCAACAGGGCTATCTGTATTCCTCACTTTCGGATGGAGTCCCTTTGGTCGGTAATTGCGGCGGTACGCCGCGGCGAGTTCCTGGCCTCGATGGATTTGAGGAGGCTTACCTTCATATTCCCATCGGAAAGGACCATCAGCGCTTTCTGCGGCTCAAGATCTTGGGGCAGCATTACCAATTTCAGGCTCTGCCCTTTGGCCTTGCAACGGTGCCTCGAACTTTCACCAAGATCATGGTGTTGGTAGTGGCAGCTCTGCAGAAGGAAGGCATCTTGGTCCACCCTTATCTTGACGACTGGCTCATCTGGGTGAAATCCAGTGACCTGTCAGCAAGCCATCGGCAGGGTTCTGCATCTTCTTCAGTCGCTGGGCTGGGTGGTCAATTTTGCCAAGTCAGCTCACCCCGTCGCAGTCTCTCGACTTCTTGGGAGCGCATTTCAATACCGATGTGGGCAAGGTCTCTATCAGAGTGCAGCGAGCTCTGGCCCTTCAGTCGCAGGTACGACGCTTTCAGATCCTTCTTCTCCCTACCGCCTGGGATTATCTGCAGCTTCTGGATACCATGGCCTCCACCATAGATGTGGTCCCATGGGCTCTGGCACACATGCGACCATTACAGAGAGCCTTGCTTTCCCGCTGGAAGCCGATCTCCAGGGAATTCCAGGCTCCTCTACCGGTTCCTCCATTAGTCAGCGGCAGCCTCTCGTGGTGGCTCAGTCTGGACTACCTCCTGCAGGGAGTGGACTTGGAAATACCACGCTGGATAGTCATCACTATGGATGCCAGTCTCGCAGGCTGGGGAGCGGTGAGCGGCCAGCTCTCGGCACAGGGCCAATGGACCCCGGATCAGGCAGCCAGGCCGCTAAACCGTCTGGAAACGAGGGCTGTCCATCTAGCACTCGAGCGGTTTCTCCCACAGGTCCACGGCTGGGCGGTTTGCATACTGTCGGACAATGCCCCAATGGTGACTTATATAAACACAAGTCCTTAGGAGAAGAATTAGGGCACCCAGCGAGACCATTTTGAATTTTCTCTTACGAGACATCGGTTCAATGCTCTTAGATCTAAGATGGGACAAAGGCCTCCAGTTTTCTTGGGAATCAGGAAATACTTGGAGTAAAACCCATTACCCTGATTTGGCGGAACAGGCTCAACTGCTCGAGCCATTAAGGGGGCGGAGAGCTCTAGACAAAGTATTTGCTGGATCATTGTAGATCTCCATATAGGACACGGAGGAGATTGTGGAGGGGTCTGTTGGAAGTTCAATCTGTACCCCTGCCAAATGATGGCTAGGACCCATTGATCCAAGATGACAGAACCACCGGTCGGCAAAGATTTGTAGACTGCCCCCGAGTGGAGGATTGTTCCTCGGGGGGTACGGATTGCTGGCTTAAACTCCCTTCTCCCCCAGTCAAAACCCCATGGCAGGATTCTGCCTTGCTCTTGGCCTAGCTGGTGCCCACTGGGGTCTTGCTCTAGCAGCCGGCAGATAATACTTCCGCAGCCTGTAAAAGGGACATCTTGAGGCTTGCTGCTATGGCTTTTTGCCAGAGGACTGAGGGCCTGAGGTGCTGGCTGATAGCTGCTGGAGAGTTTCATGGTAATCCTTCGGAGCTGCACTACCACTTCTTTGATCTCATCTCCGAAGAGATTCTCCTCTGTACAGGGCAGCCCATTCCAACTGAAAAATGGAGACTTCCTCTATGTTCAGTCAGTTTAGTCCATTGCAGATAGCTTATAAGTTCCTACTAGCAGATGGAAGTAGAGAACAAGCTCGCCGATGTCACTCATTATATGCATCTGTTCTGACACTAACCTGCCAGTATTGTCTCGAGCAGATGGTGAATGTGCTTTCTGTTTTTTTCTGTGGCTTCAGCCTAACTGTATGTAGTTACAGATTGGGCTCTTGAGCTGACGGCTAAGCTCTTGCTCCTCAGTTGTGTTAGAGGAGGGCATATAACATTTATGTGCTCTACCCTGTTCGACTCTGAATTTGGTATGATGGTGGAATTCAAATGTTTGAAGATGTGGAGAAAGCTTGCCAATTCGTAGATAAGTTGTAAATGGATATGCACGGATGGCTGCACTTCTAGTGGCGAGTGATTTTACGTATCTGGCATTCAGTCCTTCTGATCACAAAGTTTGAAAATTCAAATGGAGTCTGGTTACACAGGTTACACTCAACGCACAATAAAGCTCTGGAATGTGTTGCCAGAGGATGTGGTTAGTGTAGCTGAGTTCAAAAAAGGTTTGGATAAGTTCTTGGAGGAGACGTCCATTAACGGTTATTAATCAAGTTTACTTAAGGAATAGCCACTGCTATAAATTGCAACAGTAGTTTGGGATCTTCTTCGTGTTTGGGTAATTGCCAGGTTCTTGTGGCCTGGTTTGGCCTCTTGAAACAGGATACTGGGCTTGATGGATCCTTGGTCTGACCCAGCATGGCAATTTCTTATGTTATCATTTGCTTGTTCCCAGATTATGGACGTGGTATCGCTCCGACTAGGTGAGTGGTATCTGCTCACAGTTGGGATTGTTCACTTCATCAATAAGTATTGATCTGCTATCTGATTTAAAGTAGTAGGTCCTAAGTTTTTGCCAGTTCGTGGAGAAGATTGTGTGTATATAGCAGGAAAGCTGGAGTGTGCGCCAGTACATAAGGAGGGCACTCAAGATGGCAGCGTTTTTCTAAGTTGGGGCATAGTGGACTGCATAATCATGCTGGAGGTGGTCTTTGCGAAAGTGGGATTTGAATAAATTCTGGAAAAGGAGTTTCAGAGGCTGTCTATCGCAGGAGGGCCCTCAACGTGGTAGTAAAGGTCGAACTGAAATATGCTTTGTTACAAAAAAAACTTCATTTGGCCGTTATCTGCTGTTCAGCAGGTGAGCAGAAGCGATATTTTCCTAGGACAGGCAGGATGGTAGTCCTCACACATGGGTGACATTACATGGAGCCCGGCACGGAAAACGTTTGTTAGTTTCTAGAAACTTTGACAAACAAACTGAACATGCCCAGCATGCCACTATCCACATGTCCATATGGGGTTCCTCTTCAGTCTCTTTTCTGTGACACTGAAACATCACAACCATGATTCCGGGGACAATCTGGTTTCGCTGCTGCCTCCTCAAGCTGTCCTGTCCTCGTCAGCATTCGAGGAGGAGAGTCAGAGACGTGTGCAGCTGGTGGTCGGCCGGGCCCTGCAGGGCATTGACCCACCGGGACTGCCGCCACCACCAGAGCACATTCCATCTGTGCTTGTGCCTTTGTTGGAGCGGCTGGACCTGCTGCTCAGTGTTTTGCTGACGCAGCCTGTCCCGATATTCCGGATCCTCTTGTTGATGAAGGGAGCATCGATGCGGCCTCTACTGGTGGCTATCCTGGTGAGTGACTCTGCCGATGAGGATAGGCCGTCTGGGTCAATGGCACCACTTCCACACAAGGCACCCCAACCGGTACTAGCCCTTCCTGGTCCTTCGGGATCAATGCTGTCTGAGCCACAGATTCCTTAGGTGCTCCCAGTGCCCACAGGGCCTTCATTGCCAGTGCACCCTCCAGTTCCAGTGTGCCTTCGGTGCCTGCACTGATGCCATTAGTGCTGACGAGATCATCAGGGTCTCGGCTTAAAACCTCAATGGGGACTCCACCTCAAGTGTCCCCGGGTACACAAAGTGAGGAGGATGCCTCCTATGATCCTTAGGAGGGTGAGGCATTCCCATCATCAACAGAGGACTCTGAGGACTTGCCTTCCAAGCCGCCTTCTCCTGAGGAGAGGCATCAGTCCCCACCGGAGGATTTAACTTTTGCCCGGTTCGTGAGAGCCATGGCAGAATCGGTGCCTTTTCTGCTCCTGATAGAGCAGGATTCCAGGCACAAGATGCTGAAAGACCTGCAATTTGTAGATGCTCCAAAAGAGGTGCTCGCTGTACCAGTGCACGACATCTTTAAAGATTTGGTCATCTGGCTATGGGAGCATCCCATTTTCATCCCACCAGTAAACTGGAAGACTGCTCCCTGGTACAACCCACCACAGAATTTGAACGCCATCAGTCTGTAGTGGTGGAATATGCTTTAAAAGAAAGCAAAGAGATTACGCACTCATGCTTCGGCTTCTCCGGGTCATGAGCATAGGGCCCTGGACGTTCTGAAAAGGAGGGTCTTCCAAGGGTCCATGTTGGCAGCCCGGATTATGTGCTATCAGCTCTGTATGAACCAATATACCAGTGTTTTCTGGAAACAAGTCCAGGATCTGGAGTGCCTTCCACAGCAATTTCAGGAGGATTTCCTGAAGGTGATCCAACAAGACTTGGAATGTGATAAACATGAGGTTCGCTCGGCTTGCGCTGTTTGAAACAGCGGCAAGAGTAGCAGTGGCAGGCATTGGAGCTTGACGCATGGCTTGGCTTTGGGCCTCTGACCTCCAGCCTGAAATATAATTCCATCTGGCAGACCTGCCCTGTACAGAGGAGAATCTCTTCGGAGATGAGATCAAAGAAGTGGTAGTGCAGCTCTGAAGGATTACCATGAAACTCTTCAGCAGCTATCAGCCAGCACCTCAGGCCTTCAGTCCTCTGGCAAAAAGCCATAGCAGCAAGCCTTAAGATGTCCCTTTTACAGGCCTCGGAAGTATTGTCTGCCGGCTGCTAGAGCAAGACCCCAGTGGGCACCAGCTAGGTCAAGAGCAAGGCAGAATCCTGCCATGGGGTTTTGACTGGTGGAGAAGGGAGTTTAAGCCAGCAATCCGTACCCCCGAGGAGCGATCCTCCACTCGGGGGGGCAGTCTACAAATCTTTGCCGACCGGTGGCTCTGACAGCTTGGACCAATGGGTCCTAGCCATCATTTGGCAGGGGTACAGATTGAACTTCCAACAGGACCCCTCCACAATCTCCTCCGTGTCCTCTATGGAGATCTACAATGAACCAGCAAATACTTTATTAGAGCTCTCGCCCCCTTAATGGCTCGAGCAGTTGAGCCTGTTCCGCCAAATCAGGGTAATGGGTTTTACTCCAAGTATTTCCTGGTTCCCAAGAAAACTGGAGGCCTTTGTCCCATCTTAGATCTAAGAGCATTGAACCGATGTCTCGTAAGAGAAAAATTCAAAATGGTCTCGCTGGGTGCCCTAATTCCTCTCCTAAGGACTTGGGAGGCTTTGCTCCCTCAATTTCAAAGATGCGAACGCTCATTGCAATCTCCCCCTGTTATCAGATATATCTTCATTTTCTGGTGGGGAAGGAGCACTATCAATATCGGGTGCTGCCTGTCAGCCTCTCATCTGCACCCCGCGTCTTCATAAAATGCCTGGCGGTAGTGGGAGCTTATCTCAGGAAACACTGGGTGCATGTCTTCCCCTACCTGGACAATTGGCTCATCAAGAGTGACACCAGACAGCATGTGTTGCATTCTCCACTCCACCGTCCGGATCCTGGAGGACCTGGGATTTCTAATCAACTACCCGAAATCCCAGCTAGCTTCATCACTACAGGTGGACTTCATCAGGGCCAGGTTTGATACGGTCCACAGGAAGACATTTTTATCCCTGGAGGAGAGGTGGCTCTGGCAGGATCAATCTCTTGCAGCCATCACGTCTCTGCGCACCAGATCCTTGAGTCTCTTGGGGCATATGGCAGTGACGGTGCATGTCATGCTTTTTGTTTGACTACACATGCACAGTGGACATTGTGCACTCGGTATCAGGCCACCCAGGACCTTCAAGCTTGCATCCTAGTCACCACACCACTTCTGCAATCTATCTTGTGGTGGGAGACCCTGTCCAACCTAGAGGTGGGAATGCCTTTCCAGGTCTCTCCGCCTCAGGTTCAGTACATGTGCAACCCACATGGGTTGGGGAGCCCATGTTGCAGACCTCAGCACCCAGGGCCAATGATCCTTGCAGGAGCAGAGTCTTCAAATCAACTTGCTGGAGCTCTGGGCGATCTGGTAGGCCCTATGGGCATTTCAGGATCACTTGACAAACAAGTAGTTCCAGTGCAAACCGACAGCCAAGTGGCAATGTGGTACCAGAACAAGTAGGGGGGAACTGGTTCATTTCTCCTCTGCCAAGAGGCGGTATAGATCTTGTCCTGGGTGCTCTTGCAGGGCATTCTCCTGTGGGCCATATTCCTGCCAGGGGCTGAAAATGTGATGGTGGACACTTTGAGTTGGGCTTTCCACCCCCACGAATGGTCCCTGAAACAAGAGGTGACAGATCAGATCTTCTGCCTTTGGGTGACCCCAGACATAGACCTGTTTTCCTCCCCGTGCAACAGGAAAGTGGATAAGTTCTGCTAACTAGTTGGGACAGACGGCCAGCTGGTGTCATATGCCTTCATGCATCTTTGGGGCACCAACCTCCTATATGCATATTCTCCATCCCACTAGTCTCAGACACTCCTGAAACTTCAACAGAACCAAGGTACCATGATCCTGATCATCTTATTAGTCACGACAGATCTAGTTCTCTCTTTGCAGGATCTACCCTCACGGCCTCTGATCCACCAGGGGACCACTCCGGACCTGATTTGGCAGGATCAGGGCAGGCTATGCCATCCCAACCTCCAGGCCTTGTCCCTCATGGCATGGATGTTGACTGGATGACCCTGCAGGCCCTGGGCCTCTCAGAGAGCATGTCTCAGGTCCTGGTGGAGTCCAGTAAGCCTTCGACTAAGAAGTCTTACAATCTCAAGTGGAAAAGGTTCTCAATCTGGTGCGAGGGAAACTGCTTGGATCTGGTCTCCTGCTCCACCCTGAGACCTGTTGCACCTGTCCGAGACTGGTTTGAAGACCACCTCTATGAGAATTCACCTTAGTGCCATCTGAGCATATGACCGGGGGCTGGATGGCTTGTCCATCTCAGCCTTGTGGGGCGTTTCTTGTGAGGCTTACTTCAGCTCAAGCCTCCAATAAGACCCCCAGAGGTATCATTGGATCTTAAACATGGTCTTGACCCATCTCATGAGGGCACCGTTTGAGCCCCTGAGATTTTGCGACCTGAAGTACCTATCCTGGAAAGTCATCTTCCTAGTGGCGGTCACCTCAGCACACAGGCTCAGCGAACTTCAGGCTTTGATGTCATACCCACCTTATACAAAATTTTCTCATAAGGTGGTTTTGCGCACACATCCTAAGTTCTTACCGAAGGTAGTCGTGGAGTTCCATCTCAATCTGTTGTCCTGCCCACCTTTTTTCCAAGGCCGCACACCCTGGATTGTAAAAGGTCCCTAACCTTTTCCCTGGACCGGATGGCAGCCTAAAGTCAGTCCCCACAACTGTCTCCTTTGACAAGAACAGATTGGGAGTCAGTGTCCAAGCAGACCTTATCCAACTGGCTGGCAGATTGTATTTCATTTACTATGCATGAACGGTACTGCAACTTGAGGGTTATGTCAAGGCTTATTCTATATGAGCCATGTCTGCTTCGGTGGCTCACTTGTGTGTAGTACCCATGCATGAAATCTGCAGGGTGGCGACTTGGACTATCCTCCACACCTTCACCTCTCATTACTGTCTGGACAAAGATGGTCGACGTGACAGTTTCGGTCATTCGGTCCTTAATCTTTTTTAGCCATGAAACCCAACTCTTCCTACCTTGTACTCTTTCTTTGGGTTCAGGCTGTCTCCTGTGACCAACAACACAGAGGTGGTTGTGCCCTTTGGCACCTGGTTGGATGCCTGTCGATCTTGTTTGGGAGCAGCCTATAGCTATGTATCCACCCATTTGAGGACTACCATCCTGCTTGTCCTAGGAGAAAGAGTTGCTTACCTGTATCAGGTGTTCTCCTAGGACAGCAAGATGTTAGTTCTTACGAAACCCAACTACCACCCTGCAGAGTTGGTTTTCTTTAGGTTTATTTTATTTTATTTTTTTTGCGAATTATGTATCAGACTGAAGAGGGACACCACATGGATAGTGGCATGCTGGGCATGCTCAGTGTCTGTCAAAGTTTCCCGTGCCTGGCTCCATCTGATGTCACCCATGTGTGCGGGCTAACATTCTGCTGTCCTAAGAGAACACATGTTACAGTAAGCAACTTTGCTTTCTCTAAAGTCCGAGCCATTGGCAATTTGAAGCTGGAAGTTGCCGCAACCTCATAAAATCTCTTGCTCCTATTGCGGAATGACTGGGGGTGATAAAGGCAACTTTAAAACCTGAAGTTCATTGTTCTGATGTTAATTGCATTCTGTTTGTTCTCTTTCAAAATTAGAGTTCACATAGGGGATATATATTTAGAAAAGGTATGCTTTTTTTATTGGAAGTAAAAAGCTTACAAGCATTGTGCTTTGTTTCTGGCTAAACCATAAGGGTCACAAGATAAGGGGCTATAAAAGACCTGGAGGTGGAAGTTTTGGATAGGGGAGAGGTATAGCTGGGGACTTTCCACCTTGGAATATCAGTTATCTGGCATCTTTTATAAGATGCGGGCTTATGGGAGATAAGAGTTTCTTGGAACGTTGATGGCATGGGTTCCCCTATAAAGCAGAAAAAGATCCTTGAGGCTCTACATAGGCATAATGCAGAAGTAGCTTGTATTCAAGAAACCCACCTATAGCAAGTAGCGCAAAGCTGAAAAGGGAATGGGTCAGTGAGGTTGTTTTCAGCAGCTAATGGGGGGGGGGGGGGGGAGTAGTTATTCTAATTAGTAAACATATCAGTTTCCAGAAAACAAATGAGGTTACAGACTTGGACGGAAGATTAATAATTCTTAAGGGGAAATTAAATGGGAAAGAGAACATTCTACAATTTATCTGCCCCGAACGAATATAACCACAATTTTTTCACAGGTTTGGTAAGCAAGTTGATAGATGTGGTTAAAGGAACCCCTATCATACTGGGAGACTTTACCTGTGTGCATGATCTCCTTTTTGATAAATCGGTTAGAGGGCAAAACGTGGGCAAAATTAACTTAAGGTTGTGGCATACATGTTGGATGTATGTAGACGCTTAACCCATCTGTTAGGGATTTTACTCACCTCTCCCATTCTCATGGCTCCATGTCCAGAATCAATTATATTCTGTCCTCTCTGTGTGAATTCTCAGAGTGGTTTCTGTTGCAGTTAGGCCTCCCATGTTATCTGATAACTTGTTGATATGGTTAGATTCAGTATTGCAGACGGGAAGAGTGATCATATGTGGAGATTCCCTTGTTATTTAGCAGATGTCACGGATTTTCGAGAGTATGTGGGAAGAAATGGGAAGGTTATGAAATTACTAATGGCCAGCATAGAGATTCTCCCACATTATATTGGAAAGCTAGTAAAGCAGTTCTAAGGGGTGATATTTCCTAGCGTGTAGCCAGATGGACTTAGGACCAATGGGTTATGTGCTCCCCTGCTAGCAGATGGAAACGGAGTCAGGTTTTAAAGCTGACACCACCTTAGATATATCTGCACGTCTCCTTGGAGGCCAGGGAGCAGCTGAGGCGGTCGTTGGACAGTCTTCAGCTGGGACTCTTTGGGGATTGCAGTGGCAGTCAGTGATTGTGCATCTACTCTCCTTCGGGGAGTTGCTCAGTCTGTCAGGTTTGGGAGGCCCCGATCCCATGGCTTTTATCTCCCCCTTGAAAGGGGAGACTCCTTTGAGTCCTCCCCCCACGGTGCATATTTAGTGACGCGGCCCTCCCAGGGCCCCCCCCCCCCCCAAGCGCATCTTTACTGATGCGGCTTCCCTGACCAGTGGTGAATCTTTACTGATGCAGCCTTCTCCCCCAGCGGTGCATCTTCAGTGAGGCTGCTCTAGTAAAAAGAAGAAATTCGGAGCAGTTGCAAAAAAGGCCCATAAGAGAGTTTGAGACCTTGAATGTGTGTATGAGAGAGAGAAATAGAGCTTGTGTATGAGAGAGAGAGAGCGCTTGTGTAGGAGAGAGCCACTGATCGCACAAGAATGCGTGTGAGGAAGATGGCAGGGATGACCCAGATTCCTGCTCAAGCTGATGCTGCTTTCATCTGCCTTTTCCTTACCCTGACAGCTGGCAGCAGTTGTGTATAAGTGAACATCCTCTACTGCTGCCCTTGGAGCCAATCTCACAGTTTGTGAGATTGACCCTGTGGCAGCAGGAGTTCACATGGACCATAGCGGTCACGTTGATGCAACGTGATCTGGCTGGCTTCCATGGACAAAGAAGATAGGAGACCCTGCAAACTAGTGGCTGCCAGAGGAACCCATCCCATTGGTGGCTGAAGATGAGTCTTGGCTGGCCACTGGGGGGTGGGGGAGGGGCTAACTAAGAGAGCTCCTGTGACCCGGTAGCATGGTGAAGAGAGGGGGAGGCCCTGAGCATGTTTGAGTGTCGGAGAGTGATAAAGCCACTGAATGTGTGTGTGTGGAGAGAGCTACTGAATGTGGGTGTGTGTGGAGAGGGCCACTGAATGTGGGTGTGTGTGGAGAGGGCCACTGAATGTGGGTGTGTGTGGAGAGGGCCACTGAATGTGTGTGTGTGTGTGGAGAGGGCCACTGAATGAGTGTGTGTGTGTGGAGAGGGCCACTGAATGAGTGTGTGTGTGTGGAGAGGGCCACTGAATGTGGGTGTGTGTGGAGAGGGCCACTGAATGTGTGTGTGTGGAGAGGGCCACTGAATGTGTGTGTGTGTGTGTGTGTGGAGAGGGCCACTGAATGTGTGTGTGTGGAGAGGGCCACTGAATGTGTGTGTGTGTGTGTGGAGAGGGCCACTGAATGTGTGTGTGTGGAGAGGGCCACTGAATGTGTGTGTGTGTGTGTGGAGAGGGCCTCAATGTGTGTGTGTGTGTGTGTGGAGAGGGCCTCTGAATGTGTGTGTGTGTGTGGGGGTGGAGAGGGCCACTGAATGTGTGGTGGGTGGAGGGGCCACTGAATGTGTGTGCCTTAATTTTTTTGTGATTGCCTGTGTGTAAGAGCCAGTCTGAGTGTCTGTATGTGAGGGAGAGGGAGCCACTGAGTATTAGTATGTGTATTGAGGGGGGAGAGAAAAAGTTTGTACCCCCCCAAACTAATTATGCAATCTCAGGCTAACTGGAAATCAAAAGCTCCCAGATATGAAGAGCAGAGAATTTTTTTAATCCCTATTACTTTTAATTGTTTGATATGTCTGTTTTTAATGTTTTATTGATGTAATTACAGTGCTGCTCTTTCATGGGTAGGGTTGTTGCTGTTTGAGTCCTGGGAGTTAGTGATTTGATATGGCAGATTTGTCTCTTGGAGTAAACTGTATTCTTGGCAGACTGTGATAGCTTTTATGGGATCTGTATTATCCCAAAATACTGTATGTGAGCTATTGAAACAATATAGGACCATTCTTTAGAAGTGAATATCTCTGATATGACATCTGAAGAAAGCATATAGAAACATAGAAATGAAGGCAGAAGAAGACCAAACGGCCCATCCAGTCTGCCAGCAAGCTTCACATATTTTTTCTCATACTTATCTGTTTCTCTTAGCTCTTTGGTTCTATTTCCCTTCCACCCCCACCATTAATGTAGAGAGCAGTGATGGAGCTGCATCCAAGTGAAATATCAAGCTTGATTAGTTAGGGGTAGTAGGGGAAGTAACCGCCGCAATAAGCAAGCTACACCCATGCTTATTTGTTTTACCCAGACTATGTTATTCAGCCCTTATTGGTTGTTTTAAACTCTTGTACAATATTTTTAGGTAAAGGTATTTATTTTGCAGGTATTTTTAGGAAGCCTGACTTGTTTACCTAATAGGTGGTAGGTATATTGTTGTTTTAGGGCCTGATGTAATATTTCCATTGTTGCCTTTATATGAAAAGCTTTCACTGTTTTGAGTATTGGCAGCTAGTGCTGTTTAAGTAAGGGAGGTTTACTGTTGTAATTGTTCATGGCTTTTTGCGGGCCAAGCCCATACTCGATGCATATTACAAAAAGCCTAATGCTGTATTGCTATATGGTTTCCAACTGTCTTGTTGGGGGAAAGGGGACGGGTGTGGAGGGTAGAGGGTATGAAGGGAACAAGATTGTTGGTTTCTCAGTTGTTGGAAGAGGAAAGGGGTCTGAGGGAGAAACCCTTACTATAAATATCAACATATGCCACTCCCTGGAAGGTAGTGTTTTTGTGGCAGTCACTTTGCAATGTATTATCCCAGGACAAGCAGGATGCTAGTCCTCACATATGGGTGACGTCACAGACTGAGCCCAGCGCGGGAAATCTTTGTCAGAGTTTCTAGAAACTTTTGACTGGCCCTGAGAGGCCACTGAGCATGCCCAGCATGCCATGATATTCTCTGCCACAGGTGTCTCTCTTCAGTCTTCGCTTTTCCGTGCTGTTTCATGCATCGCGGGACAGGAGCCGTTGCCTTCTTCACGAAGTCTTTTCTGACTGGAAAGTCATATTTTTCGATATCTCTCTCATAGACGTCTCTCAGGGTTCTTTTTCACCGGCTGGTGAGTACCACATTCTTGATTTTCTCATTTTTCAAAAAATTCCCTTCTCACGAATTCACATCCATCGACAGCCATCGGTAACAAAATGGCGACAGGATTCAAAAATGCCCTGTTTGAATAGAAATATGTCGATCACCGACCCACATTTAGAATGTGTTCTTTGCCTCGGTGAAAAGCAGGATGTGGGTACATGTCCCAAATGTGCGGAGATGACAGCAAAAGGGCGGAAGGCTAGGCAGGAAAAAATGGAACATTTGTTCCAGCTCCAACTAATTCCTTCCCCTTCCAAATCGTCGAGGTTGTCTCAGGCTGGAGCGACTAAAAGAGCCCTAATTAAAAAACCGCATCCGGACGGATCCGGTGATCGTCAGTCTTCACCATAGTCAGTGCTATCGAAGTCGGCGGACTATCTAAAGTCCAAACGTCGGCATCGACATCGTCGACTGTCATCCTCCACATCTATGTCCCAAGACGAGTCTATGGCGAAGCGGCCATGGGACCAGGAAATACCGGCCCCTTCGGCGCCTGGGCCTTTACCGCCATCAATTCCAGACACTCCTCAGACCTCCTCGCAGGATGTTTCGTTACAGCCTCCGCCACCGCTTACAACTGCTCTGATTCCACCAGTTGTACAGCCGGAATTGTCTACTATAATTAGACAAGCGGTCATCCAGGCTTTCAAGGAGCAAACACTTCCGGCGATGATGCCTCCAGCATCGATGCCGGTAGTAGTACTGATGCCGGTGGGCCCGCCGGTGCCTTCATTGGCACAGAGGACACCGATGGATTCGATTACTACGACGCCGAGGCTCAACGTCATCGACATCGATCTTTGCCCATATTCCATCGGGCCCTTCGATGCTGTTCTCGATTCCGTCGACATAGACTTCCGCGGCACTTCCACCAATAACGACGTCGATGACACCCTCAGTACCATCGAGGCAACCGTCATCCGAGCCTCCAGAAGTACAAGGTCTGGCTTTTTATCGACGACTTTTGTAAAGATATCAAAATGTTACCGATAACCTACCATCCACAAAGCCTCAGGGCACTTCTACATTAATTTCCACCGATGATCCACAGCCAGGCCCTTCACGCCTTCACTTCCCTCCAAGGTCATCACCAAAATCTCCTTACAGAGACGACTCTGAGGATTCTTGGGATGAACAGCAATCAGTAATACCTTCTGAAGGATTCATGTCGGACCCTTCTCCTCCGGATCAGAGAAAAAAGTCACCTCCAGAGGATCTATCATTTTCCTCATTCATTCAGGACATGGCTGGCTCCATTCCATTTAAACTCACAGCAGACGATGGTACCAGGAAACAAACTCTTGAAGTTTTACAGTTTGACCCGCCTAAACAAGTGCTGGCCGTGCCAATCCATGAAGTTCTCTTGGATCTCCAACGCCGCATTTGGGAACATCCATCTTCTGTCCCTGCAGTGAATAAGCGTGTGGATACAACTTATATAGTGCAGCCAGCTCCAGGCTACCAGAAACAATTATTACCACACCAGTCTGATGTAGTGGAGTCTGCACAGAAAAAATCCAGACGTGTGCGCCCACACTCATCGACTCCACCTGGTAAGGACCATAGGTTCCTTGACTCATTGGGCAGAAAGTGTATCAGAGTTCTATCTTAAACACCAAAATTTCTGCTTACCAGCTATACATCACACAATATCAGAGGAACCTATGGAAACAAATGGAAGAATGTTGCCTCTTTACCCACACAATTCCAGGAACCAGCACAGGCTATAATCAACAAAGGCCTAGAAGCTGGGAAACATGAGGTGAGGGCAGTCTACGACAACTTTGAGACTGCTTCCAGAGCAGCAGCAGCTGGAATTACTGCCCATAGATGGGCATGGCTCAAGGCCACTGACCTCAGGCCTGAGGTTCAAGAAAAACTTTGGATCTGCCCTGTATTGGTGACAATCTGTTCTGGGAAAGGGTTCAGGAAGCAGTACAACAGCTTAAGGACCATACAGAGACTCTACATCAACTGTCTCAAACCCCACAAGAGCCCGCTACACAGTCTTCTCATCCCTCCCCGAAGAGAACCCAGACGTTCTTACTACAGGCCACGCAGATACTACCCCCAAACTTCTAGGGGTAGGTCAACCAGACCACAACAACGGTCCCAAGCCAGGCAGCCTAGGCCTACTCGTCCACAACCTCCTGCACAGACAGGCCCTGCGGCGGGCTTTTGAAATACAGGCCAGAGAACAAACCCAACCTCTAAATCCCAGGCCAAACCTGCCGGTGGGCGGAAGAGTATCCTACTTTCACACACATTGGCAAAACATAACATAGACCAATGGGTACTCTCCATAGTCTCTCGAGGCTACAAACTAAATTTCCTCTCAATTCCTCCAGAATTTCCACCAACTTCCTGCCCACAACAAAATTCTCAACTACATCAATTACAAATAGAATTATCCACCCTTCTGAGAGCCAGGGCCATATAACCAGTGCCCCGGACACAGCAGGGCAGAGGATTCTACTCCCGATATTTCCTCATTCCAAAGAAAACCGGAGGCCTACGTCCCATCCTAGACCTCAGAAATCTCAACAAATTTCTGAAAAAAGAAAAGTTCAGGATGGTTTCTCTAGGCACCATGCTTCCACTTCTTCAAACAGGAATTGGCTTTGTTCTCTGGATCTTCAAGACGCTTACGCTCACATTCCAATATTCCCTCCTCATCGCAAATACCTGTGCTTCATGGTAGGCCATCAACATTTCCAATACAGAGTTCTACCTTTTGGACTGGCTTCTGCTCCCAGAGTCTTCACCAAATGTCTAGCAGTAATAGCAGGACACTTACACAAAGAAGGTGTCATGTGTTCCCATATCTAGACTGGCTCATAAGGAGTCAGTCTCAACAAGGAGCTCTTACCTCTCTAACACGAACAATCGCTCTACTTCACTCCATGGGATTTCTCATCAATTATCAAAAATCCCACCTCACTCCAACTCACCTGCTTCAATTCATAGGAGCAGAATTGAACACCAATCTAGCAAAGGCCATTCTACCTGTAGATCGAGTAGACATCTCATTCTACTAGCAAAATCCATTTCCTTACAGAAACAAGCAACAGCTCATCAGTTTCTGATTTTACTGGGTCATATGGCCTCCACAGTTCATGTTACATATATGCAAGACTTGCCATGAGTTACCCAATGGACTTTACGGTCACATGGATCCAAGCCATTCAACCACTACATTATCCAATTCAATTGACCCAACAACTAAGATCATCTCTACATTGGTTTTCAAACAAGGACAACTTGCGCAAAGGCCTACCTTTTCAGCAACCAGTCCCACAGATAACTTTAACTACAGATGCATCCACCTTGGGTTGGGGAGCTCACATAGACTATCTCCAAACTCAAGGGACTTGGACAACTCTCGAAGCCACTTTTCAAATAAATATTCCTAGAGCTTCTAGCTATATGTTATGCGCTACATGCGTTCAAGGACTGCCTTTCACACAAGACTGTTCTGATCCAAACGGACAACACAGTAGCCATGTGGTACATCAACAAGCAAGGAGGTATGGGCTCGTATCTCCTTTGTCAAGAAGCTGCACAGATTTGGGACTGGGCCCTAACACACTCAATGTTCTTACGGGCCACTTATCTCGCAGGCATTCACAATTTAGTGGCAGATCGACTCAGTCGTCAGTTCCAACCACACAAATGGTCCCTGGATCCTGCAGTAGTAGCAACCAGGATTTTTCAGCGTTGGGGACTACCAATACTGGATCTCTTTGCATCACATCTGAATCACAAAGTGGACAAATTCTGTTCTCTACACAAACAGAAGAACCAGCCAGCCAAGGACGCCTTTGCTCGCCCTTGGAACTCAGGCCTACTATACGCGTATCCTCCGATACCACTTATAACCAAAACTCTAGTGAAGCTACAACAGGACAAGGGGTCCATGATACTCATAGCCCCATATTGGCCTCGACAAGTATGGTTCCCCACACTGCTAGACCTTTCAGTCAAGGATCCCATTCATCTGGGAGTAGCTCTCACTCTCATAACTCAGGATCAGGGTCTGTTGCGCCATCCCAACCTTCAATCCCTATCTCTGACAGCATGGATGTTGAAAGCTTGATCTTACAACCACTCAATCTTTCATCCAATATCTCAAGTGCTTATAGCTTCACGTAAACCTTCCACACGAAAGAACTATTCTTCCAAATGGAAGAGATTCACTTTGTGGTGCAACCAAAAGAATATAAATGCTTTCACCTGCCCCACAACTTCTCTACTAGACTACTTATACCATCTTTCAGAATCTGGTCTCCAGACTTCATCTGTAAGAGTACATTTAAGTGCAATCTCTGCTTACCATAACAAAATGGGAGATGCACCTATTTCCACACAACCTCTCGTAAGCAGATTTATGAGAGGTTTAACACATCTTAAACCACCAATTCGACCACCTGTCACAGACTGGGATCTGAATCTGGTGTTAAGCCTCATGCGTTCTCCTTTCGAACTCATAGATTCATGTGATTTTAAATTTCTCACATGGAAGACTACCTTCCTCATAGCCATTACATTAGCTAGAAGGGTTAGTGAGTTACAAGCACTTGTCATGTACGCACCCTATACTAAGTTCCTACATGACAGAGTGGTTCTCCGTACACATCCAAAATTCCTTCCCATAATAGTTACGGAATTCCACTTGAACCAATCCATAGTTTTACCCACATTCTTTCCACGGCCTCATTCCCATCCAAGAAAACAGCCTTACATACCTTGGACTGTAAGCGTGCACTAGCATTTTATATAAACCGCACTGCAGTCCACAGACAATCCACACAACTGTTTGTTTCCTATGATCCAGGGAAAGCAGTGGGTAAACATACTATATCCAATTGGCTAGCAGAAAGCATACAGTTTTGCTATGAAAAAGCAGGCTCCAAGGGCGAGTAAAGGCACATTGCTCTTACTGAATGTCAACCTCAGTAACACTCTATCGTTCAGTGCCAATCCTTGACATATGTAAAGCAGCAACATGGAGTTCTCTTCACACTTTTGCAGCTCATTACTGCGTGGACAAGCAGGGATGACAAGATTCTACCTATGGACAGTCTGTCTTAAAGAACTTGTTTCCAATATAATCCCAACTCCTTCTACAACCAACCTACTGTGATCTTCGGCTGACTCATATTCAACAACAATACCTCACTGTTGCTTCACTACGAAATGACTCTGCCTCTAGCTTGCTAATCACCCATATGTGAGGACTAGCATCCTGCTTGTCCTGGGATAAAGCAAAATTGCTTGCCTTGTAATAGGTGTTATCCCAGGACAGCAGGATGTAGTCCTCACAGAACCCACCCGCCACCCCGCGGAGTTGGGTTTCCTTCCTTTTATTTTATTTTTGCTAAAGCTTTTGCTACATACGAGACTGAAGAGAGACACCTGTGGCAGAGAATATCATGGCATGCTGGGCATGCTCAGTGGCCTCTCAGGGCCAGTCAAAAGTTTCTAGAAACTTTGACAGATTTCCCGCGCTGGGCTCAGTCGGTGACATCCCAGGACAGCAGGATGTATCCTGCTGTCCTGGGATAACACCTATTACAAGGTAAGCAATTTTGCTATCTGTGAGCTCCAAGCTCTAGTAATTTATCCACCTATACCAAATTTTATCAAGATATGACCAAAGAAAAAGCATATCTACCAATGCAGAGAGCAGACAAGTTAACTAGCATGGCACAGCCCCTATTCACAAAAGACTGTAACAGATGTATCACATCACGGATGGGAGCACATTTCTAGATCTGTACACAATGAAGGTGATCCTAGCAAGAAGCCACACTGCACATCAGTGTGCTAGAACTAAAAGTGGTTTTCAGTGCTCTCAAAACACTTGAATTCTGGTTGAAAAACAGAATATTACAAATACACTCAAGTAGTTTCCTATAAATAAAGGAGGAACAGATTCTTACAAGCTTTGCAAGGAAACCTTAGCCATTTGGATTTGGGCAATCACAAGAAAATGCAGATCTAAGCAATCTACATTCCAGGCAAAAGCAACATCATTGTAGATAGGTTGTCGTTAGCTACAACCACACTAGTGGTCTTTCAAAAGCGTCAGGTTACAATATCTTTTTGCAAACTGGGGAACTCCTTTTAGACCTCTGCATCTCCACTCAATCACAAACTACTTTGCTATTGCGCCAGAAGAGCATCTTAAAATGCATTAACAAGGGATACATTTCTAATTCCATAGAACAAGAACATAACCTATGCTTTCTGTCAATACTAATTGCAAAGACAATTCTAAAACTAAGAAAAGACAAAGGGACTATGAGTCTAATAGCCCCATACCTGACATGTCAGTTTCCATGGCTACACGCCAAATTACCAGAAATTCCAAACCTAATTCAGTTTGAGGAAACAGTCCTTCATCCCAGCCTTCAGTCACTAACATTAACATGGTTATTAAAAGCAAGATGATACAAAAGTTTACCACAGAATTCCTGTTGGCATCGGGGGAAAAAATGACAAAATCATATAACTCCCAAGTGGAAGAGATTCACGTAATGGTGTGCACTTCAAAGGACAGATGCATTCATCTGTTCTGCTTCCAAGTTATTCCAGTTCTTAATGCATATAGCAGACTCTTGATTAAAATAAAGTTTAAGGGTCCATTTAAGCACAATAGCAGCCTATCACCATCTTGTAGTAGGAAAACGAATCTTACAATAACCTGTAGTAAGATTCATAAAAAGCCTTTATAACCTAAAGTCTCCAACTTCTCAGTGGGACTTGAACATAATGCAGTTAAAGCGGACACCGTAGAAACCTATAGTTAAGGAGAAATGAAATTTGTTGCATGTAAAATACTGTTTTAGGTTTAAATTGTTTATCAAATACACTTAATTGCAATAGCCTGCAGATTAAGTGAGTTTCAAGCTCTAGTAACCTACTGTCCCTATACCCAAATCAAAAATACTCACCCAAAGTTCCTGCCAAAAGTATCAAAGTTCCATCTGGACCAAACTAAAGTTTTACCAAAGTTTTTCCTAAGCCACTTGCAACACAGCAGAACAAGCATTACATACACAGGATTGCAAAAGGTCCCTCTTATTTTATCTGCACAGAGCAAACACCTGCAGAAAATCAACCCAACTTTATTTTCCTGGCATGTAGCAGATGGACTCAGGACCAGTGGGTATAGTGTGCTCCTGATAGCAGTTGGAGATGGATCAGATTTCAATCTGACGTCAGCCCTAGTACATATACCCCTGCAGGAAGCCCTGCTCTTCAGTATTTTCCGACTCCATAGCAGTTCGGGACTCTATACACGCTTGCACAGCTTTAGAGTATTCTAACCAAAGAAATCCAAACAAAGAAAACTTACCTCTACAAATGAGCCCCGCTCTCCTGCGGTGATACCTACGGGTCCCTCCCCCAGTCGAGATTCCTGAGGTGATTTCTGCGATCCCTTAGCGGTAGGCCTTGGTCCAGCAGCCGGCTCCCAACGTGGACTTAGCCCCCAGCAACGGGCGCAGCTGAGAGGCAGTGGGTGCAAATTCGAGCTTGGCAGTAAAGGTACTTTTGCCTCTCCCCCCACAGCCGGAGACCGCCCAGGATGAGACCGGGAAACGCCGAGACAAGGTAAGGTAGAAAACTTCTAAAAGTCTCCGGTCTCAGAGGCTTGAATAACCGCACAGATCGCCAGCTGGCGTCAGTGCTACCGGGTTGATCAGCCCTATCCGAGCTAGACCCCAGCCCGACACAAGGGTCCTCCATGTGGAAACCCTCCGATGGTGGTAGCCATATTGCTCACGTGGTCGCAGTCGCCATTTTCACTTGATCGCTGTCCTGTTCCGCCGATTCGATCCGTGCACACACAGGTGAGCCGAGCGCACAAAATCAATCATGCCCACACCAGTGTGCGCATAAGTGCTGTGCGCAGAGTGACGTGCACAAGGGCGCACAGCCACACGTTTCACTGTGCAGGGCGCATAAGTAAACCCCATGCGCACAGTGGCACGCGGATCTTGTTGAGCATGCATCCGACCTACATGCACAACTTTGGCGCATCCGGAGCGCATAACTAAGCCTCCAGGGTACACTTGAACGCACAAACGGAGTTTTCTGCAATTCTACATGCACAAACCATGGCACCACCGAAGCTCAGGGCCTCTGCCCAGCAAAGCCACATCAGAGCTGCACAGCACGAAGCGGCCACGGCCCTGTGTCTACAGTGCAAGGAGGCTCTGGGTGAACCAGGCCAAGGTCCTCTCTAGCTGGCAGTGGGAACCGGATCCACAGACAGTACACCGGATCTGGCTACCCCCGGCGGAAGCCTTCCTCAAACGGGGCTCCCCGGGGACACGGCACCACTCAATTTAGACCCAGCATCTTTCTCCTGGGTGGAATTCTTCAAAGGCTACATACCTTTGTCTACATGCAACCAGCGCCCCCGATGGCACAGCCTGCCCCGGAGGACCCGAACACCCTGGGATCCTCTAAGCCCAGAGAAGTGCCCCTCCCACCTCAAAGCCCCAACTTTGGGGACACAGACACCTCTGACGAGGATCAAGACTCCCTGGAGGAAGGGGCAATCCCTCCAGGAACGGAACCTTACCAAACCATGAAGCGTTTCTTCGCTAAAGACGAACTATCAGACCTCATGGCTCACAGCCTGAAAGAGCTCGCTATCCCAGGCACAAGTGCCACAGGGGAACCGAAGACGAACCCCCTCCTCGAGGGACTCTGTCAGGCCTCTCGCCATTTCCCTTTGCTGCAGGCCATTCAGCTGATTGACCTGGAATGGGAGGCTCCGGAGGCCACATTCAAGGGGGGACGGACCCTGGCAGCCCTATACCCCTGGACCCCGCTGCCAAAGACCTCCTGGCATTCCCCAAATTGGACGCCATGGTCTGCGTGGTCTCAAAGCGCACTACCATCCCAGTCGAGGGAGGAGCGGCACTCAAGGATGCCCAGGACAGATGTCTCGAATTCATCCTTAAACAGTCATTCGACGTTTCAGCTATGTCACTACAGATCGAGGCCTGCTGTGCCGTGGTGATATGCGCCTGCTTATCAAAGACCAGGAACGCCACCACACCCGTCGAAGCACTAGAACCAGCAGTATCATTCCTCACGGATGCGACCTCCGACCTGGTGCGCACCGTAGCCAGAGGCGTTTCATCCGTTGTGTGGCAGAAGACAACTCTGGCTCAGAAGCTGGTCAGCCGACGTGACGTCCAAGACGAGACTCAAGAGAATGCCCTTTAAGGGAAACCTCCTGTTTGGAAGCGAACTGGAGAAGTTAGCCAACAAATGGGGTGAATCCCCAGTACCGTGGCTAACGGAGGACAAAAACAAGAGAAGCTAGCGCCCCTCTCCCCGAACACCTAAGGGCAAGGGATCACAGTGCTTCAAATCGTACAGAAGTACATATCAAGCTTCTCGCCCCGCAGGCAGGGGCCAGTGCTTTCGGAACAAACACAACAAAGGGGGAGCCGGCGCTGGTCCAGGCCCCAGCCACACCCCGCAATGAAGATTAGCCAACCCATCCACAGAAGAAGCCATAGGGGGCAGGTTCACCCTATTCTACCAAAGATGGGTCGAGATAACTTCGGACAAGTGGGTCCTAACCATCATTCGAGAGGGATATTATCTGGACTTCCACAACATCCTTCTGGACAAGTTTGTGAAGTCTCCCTGCCACGACCCTTTCAAGAGGATGGCAGTGGAATCTACACTGACCAAATTGCTTGACTTAAAGGCCATAATGCCGGTTCCCACGCAACAAGAAAATATGGGGCACTATTCCATCTATTTTATCGTTCCCAAGAAAGAGGATACATTCCGGCCCATCCTGGACCTCAAGTCATCAACCGCCACCTGAGGATACCTCGCTTCCGCATGGAAACCCTTCGCTCGGTCATAAGGGTGATACAGCTGAGAGAATTCCTCACATCCCTGGATCTGTCAGCCTACCTGCACATCCCGGTCCATCACGAGCATCAGCGTTGTTTACGCTTCGCGATCCTGGACCACCACTACCAGTTCCGGGCACTACCCTTCAGGCTAGCCGCAGCACCTTGAACGTTCACCAAAATCATGGTTGTAGTGGCGGTGACACTGAGGAAAGAAGGAATCCTCATACATCCATATCTGGACGATTGGCTGATCAGGGCAAAATCCCCAGAGGAAAGTCATCAAGCGACCACCAGAGTCAAAACTCTACTGGAGAACCTCGGGTGGGTGGTCAACACAAACAAGAGCGGTCTGCAGCCCTCCCAATCTCTGGAATACCTGGGAGTCTGGTTCGACATCAGATAAGACAAGGTCATTCTGACTCCTACAAGGAGAACAAACTGATGAACCAATTGCGAAATCTGTTAAGCAGTCTTCACCCCAAGGTGTGGGACTACCTCCAAGTCCTCGGTCTCATGACATCCACACTGGAAATGGTCCCATGGGCAAGAGCTCACATGTGACTCCCTACTGTCACAGTGGAATCCGATGTCCCAGATTTACTCCATTCGCCTCCAGCTCCCGGAGGAAGTTTGAAACCAGCTACAATAGTGGCTACAGAAGACTATCTGAGCAAGGGAGGAAGGCTATCCCCGCCGACCTGGACCCTGCTCACCACTGATGCGAGCCTATGAGGGTGGGGAGCCCATTGCCAGGAACTGACCACCCAGGAGCAATGGGACAAGGAAGAGTCGGGATGGAACATCAACCAACTGGAAGCACGGGCAGTCAGGCTAGCCTACCTATGGTTCAGTCACAGACTCTGGGGCGAATCGGTCAGAGTCATGTTAGGCAACGCCACAACAGTGGCCTATATCAACTGCCTGGGAAGAACCAGAAGCCAACAGGTGTCCCTGGAAATAGACCCCCTAATGGCGTGGGCGGAATCAAACCTACAAGAGATCTCAGCCACCCACATCGCGGGAAAGGACAACGTCACTGCGGATTACCTCAGCAAAGAAAGTCTAGACCCAGGGGAATGGAGGCTGTCTAACACAGCCTTCCAGTTGATAGTAAACCTCTGGGGGCCTCCTGGCAAGCCGGTCAAATGCCCAAGTTCCCAACTTCTTCAGTCGCAGACGGGAACCACAATCCCAAGGGATCGATGCTCTCGTCCAGACCTGGCCACAGGAAATCCTGCTACACGCCTTCCCACTGTGCCGCTAGCGGAATCATCCGCAAGATAGGACACCACAGGGGACCAGTACTTCTAGTGGCCCTGGACTGGCCAAGAAGACTGTGGTACGCAGACATGCAAAGACTACTGACAGGGAGCCCTCTCCCTCCTCACAGGGATCTGCTCCAACAAGGCCCGATCCTCCATGAAGACCCAACTCTATTCTCTCTTACGGCTGGCCATTGAGAGGACACGCCTGAAGAAGAGCGGATACTCCGGGGGCGGTGAGTGACACTCTGCTCCGAGCACGCAAGTTTCAACATCTCTAACCTACATACGAATATGGAGAATATTCGAAGCCTGGTGTGAAGACCGCGACATCCTCCTGCGGACAGTCAAAATTCCCACGATTCTGGAATTCCTGCAAACAGCTTACAGAAAGGGTTGTCTCTCAACTCCATCAAGGTGCAGGTGGCCGTGTTGGCCTGCTACAGAGCCAAGGTGGGGAGCGGCT